>NC_061121.1:23274793-23305413 GCF_002878395.1 Capsicum annuum | reverse complement strand
AATGGAAGGAAACTGACACAACTTAAATTTCTTGAGTACACGACCATCAATAAAAATCCATAATACATGAGTGGGGGATTTCATAAAGTTCATGGTCATCATAACATCTATCATAAATAGGAATTCTTGTAATCAAATCATAAATCTCATATTAAAATATCATGGGTATTCCGACAATATATACTATTCATAGCAATTGCATGGAAACCATTCAAGCATAAGGGAATGGCAACATGTAATGTTTAGTTCATATTGTAATGATATGGGGATATTATACTTCATGTATTTATTCAACCTCTCAAACATGGTAGGGAAAGCATGGATATATTTTGTGTATATAATTTATATATCCATTACAGTACATGCTTTATACCACAACAATAACACCACATAATTTGCATGGAAATTCATATTGGAGTGTATGACTAACATGAACTTATTGTTTAGATATCATGAAATCATGTAAATGTGAAGTTCAGCCATACTAGGCATTTTATCAAACACCTTGCATGCATTCTTTAAGGCATAGGTGGATTTCATACTTGTATTCTAAAGATCATGTTTTTCAACTAACAACATAACTTTCATGAGATATATAGTCATGACACTATTATATAGAAAAACAAATAGGCATCAACATGGGTATGATCATATCACCCCAATCAACCAAGCTTTTGTTTTTTAAAGATTGATTCTTGAACTCTATGGACGAAAGGAATCTGTGGATGAACACTACACATACCTTGGAAGGGAGTTTCTTGATGATTGACTGAGGAATTTCCTTTAAATTGTATCTTGAAGCTTAATTATGCAACCCTAGTTGTTTTTCTCTTTTAGTTCTCTTGGATGATGAGATTTAAGATGTTAATAGGGTTGTAATTTGTTTAGAAGCTATATATTTCGTAGGGTTAATTTAGGGACATGTAAGGAGCGTTAAAACACTTAATTACCTTTAAAAATAACTCAAAATGGAGTGTCTTTGGCACCTGGAACTGACTTAGGTGGCGCCCAAGTGATTGCCTAAGCTAGGTTGGGCGGCGCCTAACCAATCGCCTATGTATGGGTTGGGCGGCGCCTAACAATTCACCTATCCTTACTTTCTCTCACGAAAAAGGGCATAACTTTTTGCTTGGGTATTGGATTAAAGAGAAATTGGTATCGTTGGAAAGTTAATTTTATTCTCTACAATTTGAAGGGTCTAAATCAGTCATAATACCACATTAACATCGAGTTATACTTGTTCAAAGATGACCCTTGCAAAATCAAACACTAAAACTTGATGGATTCCATTAGGTTGTATTACTTTAAGTGACTCATATGAACATGCTTAAGTCATGAACAATAATGCTACTCACAATATAGGAGGTTTCATATGTAGGAAAAAAGGTTCATCTCCTAGCTTAGAAACAAACGGGGTATTATACTTTCAAATGATAAGTGGTCAGTTCCACACTATCCTCTTTAGTCACATGCATACCCTGGCTGATCATCTTTATCTCATGAAGATACAACTATGACTCCTGTCTTGCCTTCGACCCATAGAACTCTGCTGGATTCATCTTCCTAAAATCTCGAATCCTGGAGCCCTGTTATTGGCTTGAATGTTAGCGGTGACTGCTTGGGCTAACTCCTAAAAGGAAGCCCAAAACTCAGCGTAAGACACGTTCTCATTAAGGGGATCACCCGATTGAGGTAGCTGATCGAGAATCCTACGTGCATTATCTCTTTGGGAAGGCATTTTTTGTAATAAAAGAGCTTGAATTAATAGAGGATAGAGACTGTTATAAGCACGATAGACTCTAAAAGAAAGAGATAATTTTTTCCTAGAACGTACCGTAGCCTCTTGCTCATAGATGTAGTGCACTTCACACAGATGATCAAGTCTCTATGTAAGAAGGATTGCTAGACTCCCTAGGAATTCTTAAACCTTAGGTTTTGATACAAAGTTTGTAACGCCCAAATATCTTATCTCGAGATATTGCACATTGCTTACGACTACTAGTAGCCCTAAGCTAACCCTTTGAGCCTTTTACTACATCTAACTCTTACTTTAAGATGGATAATAAAACAATAAGACTGAATCACATCAAATTTGAACTGAAATAAATGTAAAACATATTATAAGTATCAAATACTAAAAATTCTAAGACATAACTAATACTCTAGTCTGACAAAGCCTCTACAACTCAAACTGCAAAGCCATGGGGATAAACCCCCAACTAACTTGAAATTGTCTAAAAATAATACTCAAAACACTATTAAAGTGGAAAAACTATAGATTGAGGTCCTCAAACTATGAGGACTCATCAAAGGTAAAGATGTAGATGTGATGCTCAGAGATCACTATCACTGTTGGGAGTAAAGATGTAGCTATGATGCTCGGAGATCATATATGTTACATTGTCTCACAATGGGAGTATAACCTCAACAGAGTGATCACTATCTTGGCCTCGGACCCATAAATCTCAATTCTACGGTGTCACGTAGTTCTGGGGTATGAAACTGTAGTAACTTATCTGACTCAGTGCTAAATACTACTCCCATCTTAGGCTCAGAACTTTTAGGAAATCCACCTTAAAATAGCATAAGGGTATATAATAAAAACCAATTACGCTTCTTTATACTATAAATCATGATCTATATGTATAATGTGGATTCCTTATCTTAGCTTAGGATCAACAGATCAAATCGTGCTTATGAAAGAATGCTAAAAATGTAATCTTCTTATAATATCAAAACTCATTCTTAGGGATTATAGCTGATGCTTTAAACACATGTCAAAACATCTCAAAATTCATGCTTGATAGCATAAACATTCGTAAGTCATATTAAAATCTTCAAATTTTAGCAATGCTCATAAAAATATAAACAAACTCATGAGATTAATCTTCAACAGCTCTCAAGAACTCAAAATTTCGTAAATACTGATAATGGGTATGAATCCCAACTTAGAACACATACATAAATATTCAAAATCATAGAAAAACATCCAACTCAATATGCTTCTTTAAAATACTTCAACACCATCAAAATAATAAGATCAAGAATCTCAATATCATACTTAAACTCACTTTCAAAAATCCGGAACATTGTGTTACGCGCATAAATAATTCAAAACAGTTATGCAATTCAATATTCAATCTCTTGTAAACTCATAATCTTCAAACAATATGAATTGTGTATAAACCCTAACTTCAAATTCATGGAAAATCACATAAAAAATTCAGTAATTTATAAGTTAAAACAATTTTTGGGTGCAAGGAGGAAAGGATTGTCCTTTTTGAAACCCCACATACCTTAATAGATGATCTTCAATGCAAAAGTTTGAATCTTGGATTTCCAATGACGAATTGAATGTAAAATCTTAAATTTTTGAATCTCTAATGGTGTTCTTGAAGCTTCTTCTTGAGATACTTGGATTAGTGAACCAAATTCATGGTTTTTCATGAAGGTACTGTAATGAAAGCTTGAATATCTTTAATGGGTATTAGGGCTTGTTATTGAGGGAGGTTTGGAGAGAAATTATGAGTAAAGGGGTAAATAATTCTCCCTAAGGCTTTAATTATCTGTTATGGACAAGCTTGGGTGAAGTAAAGTACATTTTTTTCATTTAAAAACACGAAAACAAAACATAAAAATTGGGTGCGTGCAATAGGGCGTGCGTCGTATGCGAATCGCGCGATGCTACTTCCTCTCTTACAAAAATGCCCATAACTTTTACCTCGGACATCAGATTTTGGCAAAATTTGCATCGTCGGAAAAATAATTCAATTATCTGTAATTTGATGAGTTTTGAGCTTAAAAAATCCATGTATATAAAATCTTATACACATTTGAAGTAGATCCATATAGAATCGAATATCAAATTTTTGACGAATCGATAGATCTTGCTCAACTTTGCTCTAAATGATTTCTATGAACATTTTTAACCTCATGAGAATTCCACACACAAGTATAAAGATCATAAAAGTTATATTCACATGAGAATCACTTGGATAATAACTTAAACACATAAGAACGATGGTTCATACAATAGCCCCAAAATGCGGGGTATTACATTATCTCCCCCTTGGGAGACATTCATCCTCGAATGAGGCTAATTAAGCTAAAACATTGAGGAATCTGAGGCTATAAGCTATCATGCACAATTGAAATAAATTGAATAGCTTAATCTTAAACATAATGAGATACTAAACTGATCTGCAAGTTCATCAATTCTTAGGTACATAGTAATATGGCTAAGATAGAAACAAGAGAGTACACTTATAAGTAAACATTTCTTTACGCTTGATCTAATCTCATGAGAAAAGATGAGAGGTTTAGTAACATGGAAAAAAATTGGTGTATTACAATACCTCCCCGCTTGGGATCATTCGTCCCTGAAAGATACAGATTTGGTTGAAAGATTAGGAAAAGATTGAGATGATACACAAGATACTTAAAGACTAAATCATAAAGGATGCTTACACCCAAATAAGGGATTTCCTCAACACTCTTCTAAGAAATTTCTAATGATATTAGGGAGTAAGGAGCTTTGGTCATGATGTGAATAAAACATATGAATAAACAATTACGACATTGCTACCCCTCCGTGGCCTTGAACATAGACCCAAAAATCATAAGCTAGGATAGAATTTCTAGGACTTAAGAAAAGTTACTTCTTACTTTCAAGCTTAGCAACACTACTCAAGTACTTCCTCGACTATGCTATTCCCCTCAAATATCACACTCGCTTGATACAACTTAAAGTTTTTTAATGGCATTGATAAATTCGTCTACTAAAGTCTAAAATGAACTAGTTCTCTTTATCATGGTAAGGCCTAACTTGAAACCACAAGATGCTACACGTAACTCCACAGAGTAATACAAATTTGAGCCATGAATTAAACACTCCGAGCACTATCATAACTACTCACTCTACGATGATTTTTCCTAATCACTTTAACAACTAAGTTCAACCTCTTACATACCGATACGACATTCAATCCTATCTTCATATCCACATCTACAACATGAAATTCTTCAGAAGACACAAATAAATTATTCTTAACAAACCAAATCATGCACATGACTTTACCTGAATATTCTCCAGTGATGGACTAACATAAAACATATATTTATCTTTCCCCACATGATATAATTACTCCTTTCCATCTATACAATCATTCATCATTACTATCTTGATATAAGGGAAGGTCACTGAAAGGTTGGAATATCGGGATTCGAAACATGAAGGGATACTAAGCATAACTTAACACCTTATTGAGTCTTGAGGGATAGATCATGCACGACATGGATTCATTAAAGAGATCTAATCTGAGGATATACATGTTGCTGATCATAATGAGTATCGCTTGAGTACTGAAACTGAAATTGTCGTAAAGCATGAGTACACGAGTCACGATCTGCATGGCCTGAGCTTAGAATCCATAATTTCATGGAATATAATCTGTATTGCTAAGTTAACTGGAAAGCTTAAGATAGGAACTGGAAGTATACATGATTTTTTTTCTATAAGCTGTATAAATATAAACTGTAGTCATGAAGATGAAATGTAAGGCAAGATTAGATATCGGGATAACTGAAGATGATGAAATCGGATTGGGTTGAGCCTCATCCTCACTTCCTGGTATTCTATAACCTTCTAGAATCACTATAAAAAATTTGAAATGCTGACTTGATTACTCATTCTATCATCTACCCCTTAGCTTTAAGCCACCACTCTAAGTTTGTGAACTAGTATATAAGGTCTGCTCTAAACTGAAATCGCTTTACTCTAGAGTCTAGGATAGAATCAATACACATAAAACTAAACTTACGCTGAAAGAGTGTACGTTCATGCATAATACCCAATGTTAATACCTCCTTCTAAGATTCGACTCTTAATTTCTATAAGCCCAAAAGTCATTATATAATAACTTAAACATTCACCAACTTAGATTATAACACTAAACATGGATATCATCAACCTCTAATAAATCATACTTCTTCCATCATAGTCTACTAATATCACATCTCAAAACTTATAGTTTTCCTCTAAACCATGAGAGTCAAAATCATACTTAAAAAGGCTCTACACCTTAAATCATAATCATAACTCCTTAACCTATCTATCAAGAACTTCATTCATTATCAACTAGTCTTTCTCCACCTAGCATCTCCACGGTACTACTGCTACACCACATGTAATAATCCTCAAAACTAATGTAGTAACATAGCACCTTCGACGTACTACTACATCATACATACAACATCAAACTCGATTACGAATCAAATAAGCTTAAGCTCTTGTATACACTATTCAAGCCTACTAGATCACTTCCATACGACTAACAATCACAAACATCAATCACTATACCCACCTTGATCGCCATCTACTATTCATACTTAGTGTCTAGTTCTAGCTATGATGAACTACAACTTCTCACAATATTCTTACATGAGAAACCACTAAAAAGACTAGTCCACTAAAACTTCATAACAATAATAATCGATCATAATCATATGGACTATCTTATGTACAATCCATCAACACATCCTCCTTCTACACATCATTAGTTTCAGCCATCTATACACCTAACTTCTTTCATAGCTCTATATGTTTCAACTAAACTCCCTATTTGTAACTTCAAGGAAGCCTAAATTAACAACACTTATCCACAAAGTACCTTCATCAATAACCTTTACTTTTCATACACAACAAACACCATCAACAACTTTTTTCATACTTCAAGTAAAAAATAATTCACCTTAACTAATAACTCCTCCTCTACCTTCTACTAAACTGACAAACAAAGACATATCACTTCATTACTAACTCAATATTATGCAAAAATATTTGGTTATATGTATATTCAATAAATTACCCTTACCACTTGTCTTATCACTCTACCTCTAAACCCCCAGTTCCAATAAACACAAGAACAACAAGATGAACAACAAGTTGCTAGTGAATCAAAATAGGTAGTGCAGTACAAGATACTTAGTCATTTCATCTTAAATGGTGTTCATAGAACTCAACGTGTACTATTCTTCCTTAATTCATCCCTTTTTCTAATTAAAGTTTCAGCTATATAGCTATTCTTAATATAATTTCATGCATTCTCCGAGATATTCAAGAACTTAGTATGATGTAGAGTTAGTTTAGCATGTTGTTTCAGCTCTGGATACTCCGTTTTCTCCATATCCTTAGCCTAGCTAGCAATATTTGAGGATGAATGTTCCCAAGGGGGAGATATTGTAATAACCCAAACTTTTCCTTAAGCCTAATTTCATTTCTAAAAGGTTATGGAATGAATTACTATGTGAGTAACATTTAAACCATATAGAGTTTCCCTAATTTGAAATTTTTTATCATGTGAAAAATTTAATTAGCTTTCCAATGATATAAGATCCTTCCAAATCCGATAACTGGGCTAGAAGTTATCGCTAATTTAAGTTCTAGTCATAAAACATCATCATTTTACTATTTTGCACATCGTGGAGAGGGTCTATTTAACAATTATCAAACTCTAGTTGAACTCCATAATAGTGGCGCGTCGTGAAGTACCCCAATTTCCTAATAGTCAATTTTTAGTGGCTTAGCACGATTGTAATGCATTGCGCTAAAATTTCAGGTCCTAACCAGTGGAACAACGCAATGGCTTCACGTTGCGGTGACTCCCAAATTCCATTTTTTCACTTTCCAGTAAGCCACCACGATAGTGGAGCATCGCGATGGCCCATAAAGGCAGGTTTCTTGTTCAATTATTTCAGCTTTGTACAGAAGTTAAAAAGTGCACTTTAGACTTTTTCCAAGCCTTTTAAACCGTACACACATCAGATTTAAGGTCACTACAAGCGTCATATGAGATATTTCTCATGATTTCCCTCAACCAAAAACCCTAACCATCCAAATACTCTTCCAAGAATCTCAAGTGTTCACCATAGATTTTTTAAATTGAGTCAGGATTCAATGTTCCCAAGTCAAATGCTTCAAGAACCCTCATTCAAGAGTACGAATAGAGTCTTAAAAGCTAAAGTTCATCCAAAGCTTCTAATTCAAGGTATGTGGGGCTTGAAAAAGGACAGTCCTTTTGTCTTTGTGCCCAAAAGTTGTTTTAATTACAAAGATTTATGGTTTTACATGTTTTCTTATGAAATTGAAGTATGGTTTTAAACCCTATGTTATTATTTATTGATATTATGATGGTTTAAATGTCTTACAAATTGAAGTACAAGAGTATGTTGAGATTATAATGCATATTGCTGAAAAATTTCCAGATTTCTATATGATTTATGAATCTTTATGATATCAAGTATGAATTTTTATATGTCGTAACTTATGGTTGAATTATCGATCATTCAGACCAACTTGAGATTTTATGATTTTTGGTGCTATAAGCACCCATGACTTGAGTATTTTGAGATTACTGATAAAGGTTCGACCTTTATGATTATAGTAGCTTTGAAATCCACTTTACTAGATGAGATCACAAAATTTATAGTTGGGTTCTTTATTTACCATAAGATCATTTTAAAGTGGATTTTCATGAGATGAGCGTAGCTAACTAAAGGGAGTGGTATTTAGCACCGAGTCAAGTAAGTTACTACGGTTTCATACTCCAGAATTATGTCCCATTGTAGGATTGAGATTTATGGGCCCAAGGCCGAGATACTGATCACTGAGTTGAGACTTATACTCCCTGGCAAGAGTATAACGCCTCTCCCAAATGTGGGGTTTGTTCCTTAGGAAGACAAAACGTTGGACTCCATGTAGCTAGCGTGGTTTATGTCGGTAAAGAGAACCTCTCTATTAGTAAAAGTAAATAATCATCTTTTGAGTATTTTTCCATAATAGTTACATTTTTAGAGTAGTTTTCTTAAAAATAAATTTTTCCTTAAAGAGAGTATTTTTCCCTACTAGTAAGAGTCAATGATCAGTTCAATAAGTAAATTATGTTCTTTTGAGATGAGTTATTGTTTCCTAAATGTAAAGGCTCACAGACTTATCCAAATATTATTTTTACTTTAGATTTATGTTTTAAAGTTATAGTCTTAGCTTCGCGATATAGAGATGAGCATTGGATCACTTAGTCTAATAGTTTTCAGGAGGGAATAGAACTATAGTTTTTTGAAACAAGTATATTGACTCATGAGATTTATACTATGCACTGCATTATTCATAATGTATGAGATTGACATTTTAGATTTACTCAAGCTATGTGAGTTAGTTATATTAGCATGCCTGATTTCTATAAAGGTTGATGATATTACTTTTTTTAATTATTGCATTCACCCGCATATACTTAGTACATCCTCAAAGTACTAATCCACATACACGTCTGTGTGCTTCATTCTCTAGTAATGTAGGTGAAGGTGCTTAATCCCAGTAGTGATAGTGGTCTCCAAGCATCTTATTTAAATCTTTACCTTTGGTGAGTCCTTATGGTTTGAGGACATATATCCGCAGTTGTCCCTCTTTAATAGTGTTTTGACTATTAATTTCAGACCAGTTCAAGTCAGTTGGGGGTTTGCCCCAATGGATTTCTAGTTTGACTAGTAGAGACTTTAACAGACTAGACTATCACTTGTGTTTAAGACTTTTTACTATTTAATATTCATAATACATTTTCTAGTTATTTTAGTTTAGATTTGACATAAATCATCATTATTGCTTGATTATCGATCTTAAAGTAAGTGTTTGATGTAGCAGTAGCTTCAAAGGGTTAGCTTAGGGATACTAGTAGCCATGAGCACCATGTGACAAGTTTGCAATGCCCCAAAATCTTATCCCAAGATGTCACACGGTGCTTAAGGTTACTAGTATCCCTAATCTAACCCTTTGATCCTACTACTACATCTAACACTTAGCCCTAAGCTAACCCTTTGATCCTAATACTACATCTAACACTTACTTTAAGATGGATAATCAAGAAATAATGATGTATCACATCAAATACGAACTTAAATAACTGGAAAAACATATTCTTAATATCTAATACTAAAAGTCTTAAACATAACTAATAGTCTAGTCTGACAAAGCCTCTACTACTCAACAGTCCCCCAACAGACTCAAATTGGTCTGAAAGTAATACTCAAAACACTATTAAAGTGCGAAATCTGCAGATATAAGTCCTTAAAACATGAGGACTCACCAAAGGTGAAGATGTAGATGAGATGCTCAAAGATCACTATCGCTACTGGGATTGAGCACCTAAACCTACACTACGAGACAATATAGCGCACAGACATATATGTTGATATTACTTTGAGGATGTGCTGAGTATATGGGGTGTATGTAATAATTAAAGCAATAATATAATCAACCTTTATTGAAATCATGCATGCTGATGTATCTGACTCACATAAATCTCGAGATTCTATATACTTGTTTAAGAAATCTGTTGTTCTATTCCCTACTCAAAACCTATAGACTAAGTAATCCAATGCTCACCTTTGTATCTGGAAGATAAGACTGTAACTTTAAAACTTAAATTTAAAGTAAAATTAATATTCAGATAAGTTTTAATACCCCTGAAAATTTTCTTCGTAAAGATTTCGTGAGAAACGTATCGAGTTCTACACTATAAAGAGATCTACAAATTTTCTATGTAGTATTTCTAGTATTTTGACCTACCATTGAGTAGAGTATCAAATAAGCTTTCCAACGATATGTAGATCATCAAAAATGGACACTCGAGCGATGAGTTACGACCATTTCGATCTAACTACGACCATTTCGATCAATCTATGAACAGTAAAACGTGCTGGAATAAAGTACTGAGGCCTGGCGTATTTTTTCTCCAACTTTAAACAATAATAACTCTTTGTACATAATGATACGGGTGATCTACTATATATCAACGGAAAGCTCTGTGAGTCCTCTTTTCAATGAAATTGGTTTCATCCAATTTGTCTATCGGAGAAAAAGGTTATGGTCGATCCACTTCAGCCTATCGAAAGTAAATTTTTGGGTCAACTTCAAACGATCATAACTCCTCATAAACAACAATCTGGGTGAGATACTACATATCAACGGAAATATATGACAGTCCACTTTCTAATGAAATTAGTTTTCTCCAATTTAGATATCGGAGTAAAACGTTATAGTTGAGCTACTTCAGACTGTCAAAACAGTCCACCAAAGGACAGATTCAAGAATTATTTGATTTTTAGGGGCGTTTTGGTCATTCCCCCTCACCAAAAATCCATCCAAACCCTATATTAAAGACAATTAGAAGCATTATATGTTATATTTCATCAAATTCTCTCAAAAAGAAAACCCTAAGCTCCTACATCCAACTTCAAGAACCTCCAAAGTTCACCATTAATTCTGCAAATTTATTCAAGATTCCAAGTTCCTAGCTCAAGAACATCAAGAAACTCCAAATTTCACCGTTAATTTGGCAAATTTATTCAAGATTCTAAGTTCCTAGTTCAAGAACCCCAAGAATCATCATTCAAAGGCACAATTAACATATCAAAAATGAGTATCGATCTAAAGTCATCATTCAAGGTATGTGGGATTTTTCAACAATAACTCTCTTGCGTTCTTGTGCCCAAAAGTAATTTTCTTTACAAAGGCACGATTTTTATTTGATTTTTGTGAATTTGAAGCATGAACCCATATGTTATGATGATTATCATGAAATATTGATGTTTATGATTTTGAAAGGTAAATTTACATTTGGATATTTGGGTTGGGAATCCCCATTGAAAATTGTGTTTGTTGAGAAAGTGTGTTCATGTTGATGTTGAATATTTGAGATATTTTGAATTATTTGACCTTTTGTTCATGAATGAGTTATTGAACTCAGCTGTGACGTAATACCACATTTTTATTGATTATGATAAAAGGGTAGCAAATTGGCTCACGATGAAAATTGTTGAAGTATTTATTGTGGATTTTCTTTAATGCGAGCCTGAGGCTGATTTAAATTTCTGAGCTATTTTCGGAAGTAATCTTTAGAACCAAGTGGGAGGTATAAAGTGACCTTACTTCTCTAAAACTACGTTCCCCCATAGGATGTGAGCCTGAGGCTGATTTAAATACGGATCACTAGTGTTTTTGAATTGATACTGGAAGTCCTGCTCCAATGGCAAGGATAGGATGGCTCTCCCAAATATGGGTTGTACGTTGGAATCCATGTAGCTCACATGGTTTATCTCAGTTATAGGATCTCCCAATGTGTGTGTGTGTACCCTTCTATCTGAGATGAAACATATTTACTTAAAAGGCTGAGTTTGAGAAAGTCATTATTCTTAAAAGATTTAAGGAATATTTTCTAATGAGAATGTACATGAGATTTGATGATTTGAAATTGAGATGAAAGTGAATTGAGAACGTATTGTAATGACTCACTTGTTTTACTGTGCATGTATTATTCATCCATGATTATTTGATGATTTAGTTCAAGCTAAGTGAGTCATCTATATCAGCATGCATAATTTTATAAACAGTGATGATATTAAGATATTATTTTATATATGAATTGCACCCTCATATGCTCGGTATTTTTCCATGGTACTGACCTACATATTTGTGTGTGGTCTACATTTTCTCGAAATGTAGGTACAAGGTATAGTTGTACCTTCAGATCTAGTTCGTCGTATCCAGTCAGTAAGTGAAGAGTCCTTTTGATTTAAGCGCTTCGGTTAGTTATGCAAAATTTATAGTCTTGTATTTTCTTTTTCAGTCGTATTGAGTTAGGATAATCGGGAGTCATGATCCAGCTACCTACAGTCAGTACTAGTAGAGGCTTCACAGACAGTCAGTAGAAGTAGATGTATTTTGTTTTAATTTTTCTCTTAAAGGTAGAATTGTAATCCTGTAAAATTCCATTTTTGCATTGATCAGATTCAGAAAAGAGCTAATTTCTACTGATTTTTATGGATTTATATTTTAATTCAGTTGCTTATAAGTTATGCCAGTAGAAGGGTTATCTTGGGGTCACTTCTGACCTTAAGCATCATTTGACGTCTCGGGACCTAATTTTGAGGCATAACAAACTTAATATCAGAGCACAAAGTTCAAGTGTCCTAGGGTGTTTATGAAGCCGTGTCTAGTATATTCTTGTAGAACGGTACAAAGACGTCTGTACTTTTCTTCGAGAGTCTACAGGGCATTTAGGAAATGTTTCTCTTCTTTCAAATCTAAGATCATGCTATAAAAAGGTTCTCCAAGAATCTTATATAGATTCTCATCTTACTCTATTCTTGCCAGCTCTACCTCATTTTCAAGTTATCAAAAATAGTTAAGCTTATTTCTCCGTCGATAGTTATGGGATTGTAAGAGAGTTAGAAAGTATCTGGTCAGTGCTTTTGAGTTCCAAAGATTGAAGTACTTTATTCATGTTCATAAAAGTCATAAACTAAGCCTAGGTTAGGTGAGCTTTTAGATTCCACCTCAGAATCTACAATGTTAATCTATACTTCTCCCTCTATGTATTATTTTTGAGATAGCATGATTCGCAAGCTCCAGTTCTTCCCCAGGTAATGCTTCTATATTTTCTAGAAGAAATTTCAAAAGTTACACAAAGGGATTGAGAGGAGCTCTCTAGTGTGTTAAGTTCCCTAAGTTAAAAGTTATGCCCTTATTCTTATGAGTCATTTAATTAAGACAGAGTAAGGTCTATTCCTAGATTGTTGACTGTTGTATGTCAAGTTTCTATCTCTTGTATTATGTAATCTTGTTATCATTATGTTTATGAAAAATCAAAGTCTAGTGAAGCCGCGTGGGGCTCTTTCGATTCACTAGCATAGCTGCTTTGTTATTCATCTCAATTTTTTTAAAAAAACTCATATTCAAAGCCTAATGGAGCTGTGTGTGGCCTATTTTGATCCACTAGCAACTTGTAGTTCATCTTCTTCCTTGTGTTGGCTGAAAATATAGGATGTGGAGATGTAGTAGTAAGGAGGATGATAAGTGTGATTTGTTGCGCATAAGTATAGTTAAATCACTTTTTGCATGCAATTGGGTTAATAGGAAGTGATATAGTTTGTTCGAGGTATGAAATGGGTGTTGACGGTATTTGTATGACAGAGAGTATAGGTTAGTGATGGAAGTACTTGGTGGGTAAGTGTTGTTAATCTAGGCGCCCTCTAGATTGCAAGAGGAAGTTATGTTAAGATGTAGAGAGCTATGAACTAAGTTAAGTTATGTATGAAGGATAGATAGTAGTGACGGGTGAAAGAAGGATGTGTTAATGGATTGTGAATAAGAAAAGCTATATGATTATGACCAATTATTATTGTTATGAAGTTTAAATGAGATAGCATTTGTTGAGGATTGTTTTATAGTTTCTAAGTAGAAATTTCATGCGAAAAGTTTTAAGTTATATTGTATGCTAAAATTTAAGTTTGAATGATTGGTGATCGTGAAGGCGACTATGACGATTTCTTGATTAATGGTATTAGTTGTTAGGAAGTGATCTAGTAGGCTTGAATAGTGGATATAAGAGCCTATGTTTGGTTTATTCGTGATTAAGTTTGAGGTTGTGTTTATGATGAGAAAGTTCACCCAAGATATTATGGGGCTACTTTAATTTCAAGGATTAGTGTATAACTGTAATGGTTGAGCTTCTTAGATGTGATTTTAATTCTTATGGTTTAGAAATATAAGTTTACAAGCGTGATTTTAATAAGCGATGATAGAGGTAGTGTGGTTCGTTAAGGATGAGAAAAATTTGAGTTAAGCGTTAGACTCCTAGATTGAAATTCCAAAGTTGAGCTGAAAGTGTTAAAGCTCTAGATGGTGTATGCTTATTTTGAGATAAGTGGTAATGTGGAGTAAGATTGAGATTAAGCTTTCATGTATATTGTGTTTAGTTGAAGTTTTAAGTGGTTATCTTAAGGGATTGTGGTGTACATGTTTCAGATTCTGGAAGCTAGTTATGCTTTAATTCATAAACTTCTACTAAACGATCTTTATTTTTCAAGTATTCCAGCTCAATCAATCAGAATCGTATAGTATACCTTCTTATTTATCATTCATCATGTTATCCAAGAGGAATGAAATAATTTCCATACAGAGCATCTCAGTAGTTACGAGTATACCTCTGTTCGTGTGTCATGCATATGAGCTAATTCATAGGTGCCCCGTGCACAGTCTTAGTGACCCTGTGAAATAAGCGTTGTAGAGGAGCATAGAGTCCAAAGGGGGAGATACCCCGTGACTTCTTAAAGATTTCGTATTTTAAACACATCTAGTTCATGCTCAAGTTCTCATTACGAGCCTTGAATTGTCTATTGTTGCGTACGCGTTCATACATTCCAGAGTCAGTTCAGCTAGATATTTATGCGTTAGATATGCATGTTTAGTATGATTACTAGGAATCTGTAATTCAAATCATGCCGATATGTCTTAGATGTTTGCATCCCTTAAGAAGTTCCATTGATCAGTGCTTTTATCCTATCATGCAACATTCGAGGATGAATGTTTCCAAGTGGGAGATAACGTAATACCGCGAAAAATTTTCTTCGTAAAGATTTCTTTAAAAACGTATCGAGTTCTACGCTTTATAGCAATCCACAAATTATCTGTGTAGTATATCTAAGACGTTGACAAACCATTGCGTAGAGTTTCGAATAAGCTTTCCAATGATATGTAGATCATTGAAAATGGACACTCGAGTGATGAGTTACGACTATTCCAATCGAACTGTGAACAGTAAAACGTGCAGGAAAAAAAGTACTAAGGCCTGGCGTATTTTAGCTCCAAATTTAAACAATCATAAATCCTTGTACATAATAATTTGAGTGATCTACTATATATCAATAGAAACCTCTGCGAGTCCTCTTTCCAATAAAATTGGTTTCATCAAATTTGTCAATCGGAGAAAAAACTTATTGTCGATCCACTTCAGCCTATCAAAAGTGAATTTTTGGGTCAACTTTAAATGATATAACTCCTAGTACACAATGATCTGGGTGAGATACTATATATCAACGGAAAGATATTAGAGTCCTCTTTCTAATGAAATTTGTTTCATCCAATTTGGATATCGCAATAAAACGTTATAATTGATGTACTTGAGACTATCAAAACAGTCCACCAAATGATAGATTCGAGAATTATTTGATTTTTAGGGGCGTTTTGGTCATTCCTCTTCACCCAAAATCCGTCCAATCCTACATTAAATCCTATTAGAAGCATTATATGTTATATTTCATCAAATTCCTCAAAAAGAAAACCCTAAGCTCCTGCATCAAACTTCAACAACCACCAAAGTTAATCATTAATTCTGTAAATTTATTAAAGATTCCAAGTTCCAAGTTCAAGAACTTCCAAAGTTCACCATTAATACTGCAAATTTAATCACGATTCCATGTTCCTAGTTAAAGAACTCCAAGAACCATCATTCAAAGGCAGGATTAACATCTCAAAAATGAGAATAGATGTAAAGTTCATCATGCAAGGTATGTGGGGTTTTCCAATAACAACTTTCTTTCGTTCTTGTGCCCAAAAGTAATTTTCTTTACAAAGGCATGGTTTTTAATTGATTTTTACGAATTTGAAGCATGAAACCATATCTTATGATGATTATTATGAAATCTTGATTTTTATGATTTTAAAGGATGAATTTACATGTGTGTAGATATAAGCATGAATCATGAATGATATTTATCATGATTTTGATATTTTATCGTGAATCCCCATTGGAAATTGTGTTTTTTGAGAAAGTATGTATTATACGCACGTTGATATTGAATATTTGAGATATTTTCAATGATTTAACCTTTTGGTCGTGAATGAGTTATTTTGAACTTGACTGTGCATGAAATCCACATTTTTATTGATTATGATAAAGGGGTAGAAAATTGGCTCCCGATGAAAATTGTTGAAGTGTTTATTGTGGATTTTCTTTAATGTGAGCCTGAGGCTGATTTAAATTTCTGAGCTAATTTTGGGAGTAATCTTTAGCACAGAATAGGAGGTATAAAGTGACCTTACTTCCCTAGAACTGTGTGCCCCCATAGGATGTGAGCCTGAGGCTGATTTATATAGTGATCACTGGTGTTTTTGAATTGATACTGGAAGTCCTACTCCGATGGCAGGGATAGGACAGGTCTCCCAATGTGGTTTGTACATTGGACTCTATGTAGCTCGCATGGTTTGTATCGGTTATAGGATCTCCTAATGTGTGTGTACTCTTCTATCTGAGATGAAACCATATTTTCTTAAAAGACTGAGTTTGAGAAAGTCATTATTCTTAAAACATTTGAGGAATAATTTCTAATGAGAATTGACATGAGATTTGATTGTTTAGATGATTTGAAATTAACATGAAAGTGAATTGAGAACGTATTTTAATGACTCATTTGTTTTACTTTACATGTATTATTCATCCATGATTTTGATCATTTAATTTGAGCTAAGTAAGTCATCTATATCAGCATGCATAATTTTATAAACTGTGATGATATTAAGATATTATTTTATATATGCATTGTACCCCCATATGCTCGGTATTTTTCCATGGTCCTGACCCACATATTCGGATGTGGGATACATTTTCTCGGAATGTAGGTACAAGGTATAGTTGTACCTTCAGACCTAGTTAGTTCGTGGTATCCAGTCAGCACCTGATGAGTCCTTTTGGTTCAAGGGCTTAGGTTAATTATGCAGGTGTTTTTAGAGTTGTATTTTCTTTATTCAGTCGTATTGAGTTGGGGTAGTCGGGAGGCATGACCCTTTGACCTAGAGTCAATACTAGTAGACGCTGCATAGATAGTCAGTAGAAGTTGATGTATTTTTTTCAATTTTGGTTGAAAAGGAAGAATTGTAATCCTGTAAAATTCCATTTTTGTATCGATTAGATTTAGAAAAGAGTTAATTTCAGTTGATTTGTTTGGATTTTTGGATTTTTATTCAGTTGCTTATGAGTTATGCCAGTAGAAGGGTTAGCTTGGGGTCACTTGTGACCTTAAGCACCGTGTGACATCTCGGGACCCAATTTTGAGGCGTTACATAAGTCTGTGAGCCTTTATATTTCGGGAACAGTAACTCATCTCCAAGAAACATACTTTACTTTATGAACTGATCATTTACTCTAACAAGTAAGGAAAAATACTCTCTTTAAGAAAAACTATATTTTTAAGTAAACTACTCGGAAAATCTTACTATTAGGGAAAACACTCAAAAGTTGATGATTTAATTTTACTAGCAGGGAAGTTCTCTTAACCGACATAAACAATGCGAGCTACATGGAGACCAACGTTTTGTCCTCCTAAGGATGAAACCTCACATTTGGGAGAGGCATCATTCTCTTTCCAGGAAGTATAACCTCCACTCAGTGATGACTCTCTCAACCTGGGGCCCGTAAATCTCAATCCTATGGTGGCACATAGTTCTGGGGTATGAAACAATAGTCACTTACCTAACTCGGCGCTAAATACTACTCCCTTTAGTTAGCTATGTTCATCTTATGGAAATCAACTTTAAAATAATCTCATGGTACATAAAGAACCCAACTATAAAATTTGTGCTCTCATTTAGTAAAGTGGATTTCAAAGCTACCATGACCATCAAGGTTAAAACTTTCTCCATAATCTCAAAATGCTTAAGTCATGGGTGCTTATAGCACCAAGATTCTTAAAATTACAATCTCAAGTAGGGCTTAATGACCCATAATTCAACCTCAGGTTAAGAAGTATCAAAATTGATACTTGATATCGTAAATATTCATAAATCATATAGAAATCTATGAATTTTTAAGCAATATGCATTATAATATAAATATACTAATGTTCTTCAATTCCTAAAAGATTTAAACCATTATAATCTCAAGAAATAATAACATAGGGTATAAACCCATACTTTAATTTTATAAGAAAACATGTAAAACCATAAATATTTGTAATTAAAACAACCTTTAGGCTCAAGGAAAAAAGGAGTGCCCTTGTTAAAACACCACATACCTTGAATTAGAAGCTTTTGATGAACTCTATCTTTTGAGACTCTATTCTTACTTTTGAATAAGGGTTCTTGAAGCCTTTGAATTGGGAACATTGAATCTTGACTAAATTTAGAAAATCTATGTTAAACCCTTGAGATTCTTGAATAGGATTTGGATGCTTAGCGTTTTTCATTGTGGGAAATCTTCAGTAAAATATCATATGACTCTTGTAGTGACCTTAATTTTGATGTTTGTACATTTTAAGAGGATTGGAAAAAGTCCAAATTGCCCTTTTTAACATCTATAAGAAGCTGGAAAAATTGAACTAGAAACCCGACTTTATGGGCCACCGCAACGCGCCACTATCATGGTGGCTTACTGGAAAGTAAAAAATTGGAATCTGGGAGTCACCGCGATGCGAAGCCATCGTGTTTTCCCATTGGTTGGGACCTAGAAATTCAACGCGATGCATCATATTTGCACAAGGCACCTAGAAATTGACTATTGGGAAATGGGGTCCTCCACGACAGGCCCACTATCGCGGAGTTTCACTGGAATTTGACAATTGTTAAATAAATCCTCTCTGTGATGCACCAAACACTAAAATGATGGTGTTTTACAACTAGAACATAAATTAGCCATAACTTCATGCCCGGTTATCGGATTTGGGTGGATTTTATATCATTGGAAACCTAATTAAATTTCCTACATGATAAAAAGTCGAAATCAGGGAAACTCTCTATGGTTTAAATGTTACTCACTTAGGAAGTCATTCCTTAACCTTCTAGAAATTAGGCTTAAAGAAAAGTTTGGGGTATTAAAATATCTCCGCCTTGGGAACATTCGTCCTTGAATTTCACTAGCTAGGCTAAGGATACGAAGAAAACTGAGTATGTACAGCTGAAAAAAATTGCTAGACGGACTCTACATCATTCTAAGTTCTTGAATATCTCGGAGAATGCATGAACTTATATTAAGAATAGCTATCTAGATGAAACATTAATTTGAAAAGGGGTTGAATTAATGAAGAATTGTACCTTTGGATTGACCTGAAATTGCATAGAAGAGATGTAGGAACTTAGAACGCATATCTGCCTCGTCTTTCAAAGTAGCACCCTCAACTGATTGTTTTTGCCACAACACTTTGACCAAGGGAACCTCTTTGTTCCTCAATCTACGGATCTGGTGGTCCAGAATTTCTACTGGAATCTCTAAAACTGAAAGGCTAGTCATGATATCTGGGCTCTCTGAAGGATCAACTACAATGGAATAATGAATGTGCCACTTCAGCGTGGGGACATGAAAGATGGGATACAAAGTTGACAACTCTGTGGGTAACTCAAACTCTTAGGCTACACTCCCCCCCAGGACTTAAGATTCTATATGGGCCCACATACGGGGGACTATGTTTCCCCTTCTTGCCAAACCTTTTCACCCCTTTTACAGGCAAAACTTTTAGATACGTCAAATCATTAACTACAAAATCAAGGCCTCTTCTTCTCACATCTGCATATGACTTTTCACCACTATTAGCTATCTACAACCTTTCTCAAATCAACTACACTTTCTCCATATCCTCATACACTGCATCAGGTTTAACTAAAGTAGATTTACTTACTTAAAACCAACCTATAAGTGATCTATACCACCTCTCATAAAAATTCTCAAATGGTGCCATCTTGATACTAGCATGGTAACTATTTTAATTGGCTAACTCAATCAATTGCAAATGCTCATATCCTCTAAGGTTTGGATGGTCCTCTCACCCTGACCATCAGTCTATGGATGAATAGTGTAATTAAGATGCCCTTGAGTACCATGACCTCTCTGAAAAGCTTTCCAAAATAGGGAGGAGAACAAAGTACCCCTATTTGAGATGATGGACAAGGGAACTCAATTGAATTTTACTAACTCCCGAATATACAATCTAGCATAATCCTCAATTGTATAAAACATGCAATAAATGCGCTACCGTAGTCATCCTATCTACAACAACCCAAATAGAATAATAATGACGATGCAAAAGAGGTAAACTAGTCATAAAAATCTATATTCACCTCTTCCAACTTCCAAGTGGGTATATTAAACTCTTGCATTACACCACTAGTTCTCTGGTACACTACCTTAACCTATTGGCATGTTGCATATTTTGCCACAAGCTCTACCATATCCTTCTTTATGCCACTTCACCAATAGATTTCCTGCCAGTCGTCGTACATCTTAGTGGTACTGAGATAAATAGAATACTATGCACCATGTGCTTCAGCCATAATTCTCTGCCCCATATCATCAACCAAGTAACACACAATCTACCTGTAATACCCCACATTTTGGACTAGAATGAAAATCCATCATTAATATGCGTGGATGTTTCAAAAGCCTCAAATCCTATATGAATTTAGTGTTTTAATAAATTATGTAGTGTGGGAATCTATTTGAGCATGAATTTAGATAATAGAGGTCCCCTAACTCAAGTATAAATTGAAAGCTTTCCTATCATTTAAGTTTTAGTGAGCATCAAAATATGGTTCAACTTCAATCAACCATAACTCGTTGTATATGACGAACTATGTGGTTTACTATATATCAAATGAAAGATCTTTGAATTAGATTTCTAACGATACCAATTTTTTCTAAATTTGATATCAGATCAAAGAGTTATACCTATTTTACTCTAGCATATCACGCTGGAAACAGTGTAACGACATTTGTGATAGCTTATCACATTTATGACACCCTATTACAAAGGTCGTCAGCCTTAGGCCAAAACAAGCTCCTAAGTGATGACATTCGTGATAAATTATTATATTTGTGACACCCTATAACGAAGGTCGTCAGCCTTAGGTAGAAACCAGCTCCTAAGTGACGATATTCATGATAGATTATAACATTTGTGATGCCCTATCACGAAGGTTGTCAGCCATAGGCAAAAACTGGCTCCTAAATGATGACTTTCATGATAGTTTAAAAGATTTGTGATGACCTATCAGGAATGTCAGGAGCATTGCGTAGAAACTAGCTCCTAAGTGACGACATTCGTGATAGCTTATCACATTTGTGACGCCCTATCACGAAAGTCGTCAGCCTTAGGAAGAAACCATCCCCTAAGTGATGGCATTCGTGATAGCTTATCACATTTGTGACGCCCCATCATGAAGGTCGTCATCTATGATTTTCATCAACTGGGAAATTATTTCATAAATGTATTTTTGTCTTTTCCTTCATCTTCCATGACTTATAACCCTAAATATGCATAATTTTCCCCATTTTTCTTTAGTTAAGCATCTTAAAAACCCTCTCTTACACTCTCAACCACAAGATTAGGATTTCCATCAAAGTCATCTCTCGAAAGAAAGATTCAAGCCTTTTTCCAATATAAGCAAGAATTAAGTTTCCCAATCCAAGAACTGTCCAGCAAATCATCAAGGTTTTCTTTCTAAGGTATGCGTTTGTTCATTCATGGACTCCTTTCGTCCAGGAAGTTCAAGAACCCTTTTTTTCTCTAAAATGATATATTATGGTTTTCATGTTATGAATGGGTTGTTGATCATGTTTATGTATTGAATGATGCCAAGATAGAATATTTATGTGTTATTATGAATCTGGTACATCATATGAGTTGAAAACATTTAAGTTTGATTATTTATGATGAGTAATTGTATGA
This sequence comes from Capsicum annuum, assembly GCF_002878395.1. Lineage (NCBI taxonomy): Eukaryota > Viridiplantae > Streptophyta > Magnoliopsida > Solanales > Solanaceae > Capsicum > Capsicum annuum. Next base: position 23,282,871 of record NC_061121.1, on the reverse strand, counting down.
TTTAAACCTATGCCTGAGTTCTGCATGTAAGGTGTTTAACAAAATGCCTAAGAGACTAGAAATCATATATTATAGTTAAATTGTGACTAAGTGAAGGATTCATGATAGGCTTCTATGATTCAATGTCATTTTTGTTGATAATGTATCTTGTGAACAATGTTGTATTACTTATGAACTAGTCTTACGGAATTATGCTATGCTTACTTGCAAAACCCACTCATGTACAAGATTTAGAATACCCATGTACTTCATGAAATTCCCTTAGTTATGATATTATGGATTGTGGTTGTAATATGTAATCAGCATGATATTGAAAGATATGCAAGTATATACATGTTTTATGAAATTCCTTTCCATGAAATAGATTGTTGAGAACCTTGCTTAGTATGAAATCCCTTATTTATGATATTGTGGATTATGGACTCTACTCTTATGATCAAGTCAATCATGTGTGTTAGTTTCCTTCCATTGAGTACTGGGGGTATTTGTACCCAAAAAATATAGTTGTGTGCCTAGAGCCATGTCATGTTTTAACGATACTCTCACTCAAGCACCGATCTATACAAATCAGTCAATCAAATAACTCAGGAAAACACAGTAATCTCAGTGGTTTAATATTCTTAGTAATCTCAGGTCTTAGTAACCTCAGTAATGATAGTAAATCTTAATAACTTCAGTAATCTTAATCAGTCCTCAGAACTCATTATATTCTATTCATCATCAGAATCCAGTAAACTCAGTTTTAGCTACGCTAAACAATACCACTACATTTAGTTCAGTTAATCAGTATCAGTTCAGTAAAGTTATTTAGTTTAGCTAAGTTATTCAGTTCAGTGTCTTTCAGATGGGAGTAGGATTAAGCACCAAGCGAACCTAAGGATTGGGGCTCACCCGCTAGAATTGGACTGAGATCTCTTGAAGCAATTCATAAGTACCAAAACTACGTTGCCAGCACAGGCATGAGATGTCACCCGTTAGAGAGGATTGACATACTCAGGGGTCACCCGTTAGCACATTTATATGTATAGGACTGATCGTAGGAGTCACCCGCTAGATTATGAATGACTCCATAGCAGATGTTTTTAGTGGTGGTGCGGTACTGACACCCTTCCAGTCAGGGCAGAGATTGGACCCCAGTCAGCTTATCTTGGGGCATGTCAGTTGGATGAACACATCCCACAGTTTTAGTTACAAAATCAGGGCTTTCAGACACAGTTAACTTAGCTTAATAGTACTGATTCAGTACTGTTACATACAGTCAATGCTTATCAATGTAAATAGAGTTCAAGATCACCCATTAACTATGACTGATCTCAAATAGGATTAATCAGTATTATAATCATTAAATTGAAATATCACCCACTAGATAGGACTGATCTTGGACTAAGTCAAATCATCCTTATTATCAATATACTCTTGATCACCCGCTAGATAGGATTGCTCTAATATATAGTTACTCAAAGTAGAACGAAACTCAGATAGTTCCATTAGAACTTAGACTATCAGATTCAGTCGCACAGTATCGGTTATATCGAGTAGTCCGATCATTATAGTTATAATAGCTATATCTGTTGTCATAGCTCAAGTTACTAATATTCAGTTTAAGGAATGTTAGACACAGTCATTCAAACCAGTTCTACATACTTTGAACTGTCAGAAATAGTCAATAATCTATTCAGTACCTCAGTAACAGTGAAGTAATGACATCAGCATTCTGACTAAGTAGTCAGCATCATCACAAGTTTTGTTCTAGTTGTTTATGCATGTATGCATTCTCACGTTCATATTAGTTAGCATTGTTTATGCATATAACCCTTTGTATTTAGACTACCTCACTCGTACACTCAATACATTCAGACGTACTGATGCATTTGTGTTATGGGGCTCTTTCTTATGTTACACCATAGGTTCAAAGGCACGAGCTCCAGATATAAAGTAGCATTCTAGTGTTTAGAGTTTACAGTGAGTCCTTCTAATTCGAGGATGATATGATTATTGATACATTTACTATTCAGTTGCTAGATGGAGTTAGTTGGAGACATGTTACTTCAACTCATTATTTCGTTCAGTTAGAGACTTTCAGACTAGATGTCAGATTAGATATTTAGATCTCATTATTTGTAGCATTTATGTCTTGTTTAGCTATTGTTATACCTTTTTTAGACATTTTGTTATCAGACATTTATTCATTTTGAACCTTATGGCCTTTCATGTTCATATTTCTGTATTTTATGATATATTATGCGGTATACAGGTAAAGATATCAGTCATGGGTTAGCTTGTGGTCTTTCGAGGTAATGAGCAATGTGTACCATTCTAGGTCAGAAAATTGGAGTACAACAAACCTTGTATAACAGCCTAAGGTTCAATAGACTTCTAGGAAGTCTAAAAGCTACATCTAGTAAAGTCTTGTACATGTGTGTATTGTGCACCACACCTAGGTGCAGGATCCTATGAGATGTTTTAGGAACAATTTCCCTTCTTTTTCTATTCATGTCGTGCCATTGAGAAGCTAGATTTTTATAGCTTGTTTTATTATCCTTGCATCTATTCATGCTTTCAAAAATCTCAGAGAATATAACTATCTCATTGTAGAACCTCCTAGTAGTTGCAAGTTCAATTCAACTCATACATCATGCATTAGTTTCAGACTACAAAAGTTTAGTTATAATCTAGTTCGTAGACGCACTGTACATCAACCAATATCTTTATAAGGTAAGCATTCTTAGAATGACATAGCATCCCATGAGAGAGATACCCCACATTATCTTAATGCTCTCACGCCTTAGATCCATCAATTTCTCCTTGCATAACGAATTCAGTAAAGAATAGAGGGTACTCATAAGTTGACTTCAACTAAAACCTCAGCTGTAAGTCAAGTATTTAGAGATTCAGTTCATTTTATTATTTTTAGTCCATATATCCCGTAGTAGAATGAGTCATGTTCTTATGTTTCAGTTCAATCCTAGTGCCTTTACCATTGCATGTTCAGTTGTATGTTCGTGAGTCAGTTCAGTCATATATTTATGCATCAGATATGCATGGTTAGCTTATCAGTACTTTCAGTCATGTATTCACATATCATCTCAGTCATATAATCATGCATAAGAAATGCATGGATTTAACTTATCAATTAAGCATCAGATATTCATTCACAGTTTGAGAAACTCAGTTTATCGAAACACTCAATCCTACATTCATATATCAGCTACCCATGCATCAGATATGGATGTACAGTATGATATGCTCAGTTTTAAGTCATGTCAACCATGAAATCATGATTAGTCATTCATGCTATATATTTGTGTAAGTTGTCTTTTTAAGTTGTCTTTTCTGTCATCTCAGCCAGTATCATTCTAGGATGAATGTTCCCAAGGGGGAGATATTGTAATACCCCATATTTTTTACTAGAATGAAAATCCGTCATTCCTATTTGTGGATGTTTCAAAATCCTCAAATCCTATATAAATTTAGTATGTTAATAAATTATGTAGTGTGAGAATCTATTTGAGCATGAATTTAGATCATATAGGTCCCCAAACTCAAGTAAAAGTTGAAAGCTTTCCTATCATTCAAGTTTTAGTGAGCGTCAAAACATGAATGAACTTTAATTGTCCATAACTCGTTGTATATGACGAACAGTGTGGTTTAATAAATATCAAGTAAAATATCTTTGAATTAGATTTCCAACGATACCAATTTCACCTAAATTCGATATCAGAGCAAAGTGTTATGCCTATTTTACTCTAGCATATGAGGCTGGAAATAGTTTGACGACATTCGTGATAGCTTATCATAATTGTGGACTCCGATCACGAAGGTCGTCAGCCTTAGGCAGAAACCAGCTCCTATGTGATGTCATTCGTGATAACTTATTATATTTGTGACACCCTATCATGAAGGTCATCACACTTAGGCATAAACCAGCTCCTAAGTGACGATATTCATGATAGCTTATCATGTTTCTGATGCCCTATCACAAAGGTCATCACCTTTAGGCAGAAACCAGCTCCTAAGTGATGAGATTCATGATAGCATATCACATTTGTAATGCCCTATCACAAAGGTCATCAGCCTTAGGCCAAAACTAGCTCCTAAGTGACGACATTTGTGATAGCTTATTACATTTGTGACGCCCTATCATGAAGGTTGTCAGCCTTAGGCAGAAACCAGCCCTTAAGTGATGACATTTGTGATAGCTTATAACATTTGTGATGACCTATCATGAAGGACGTCAGCTATGATTTTCAACAACTGGGAAGTTATTTCATAAGGGTATTTTGGAATTTTCCTTCACCTTGCACGACTTATAACCCTAAAGAGGCATAATTTTTCGCATTTTTCTTTAGTTAAGCATGTTTAAAACAAAAGGATGTACATGTTGTTGATCATAATAAGTATCACTTGAGTACTGAAACTGAACTTACCATAAAGCATGAGTACATGAGTTATGATCTGCATGGCCTGAGCTTAGAATCCATAATTTCATGGAATATAATCTGTATTCCTGAATGAACTGGAATGCTTAGGCTTGGAACTGGAAGTATACGTGATTTTTTTTCTATAAGCTGTATAAATATGAACTGTAGTCATGAAGATGACATGTAAGGCAAGATTAGATATCGGGATAATTGAAGATGATGAAATCGGAGTGCTTTGAACCTCATCCTCACTTCCTGGTGTTCTATAACCTTCTAGAATCACTACTAAAAATTTGAAAGGCTGACTTGATTACTCATTCTATCATCTCCCCACTAGCTTTAAGCCACCACTCTAAGTTTGTGAACTAGTGTATAAGGTCTGATCTAAACTGAAACCACTTTACTCTAGAGTCTGGGATACAATAAATAAACATAAAACTAAACTTACCTTGAAAGAGTGTACCTTCATGCATAAAACCCAATGTTAATACCTCCTTCTAAGATTCAACTCTTAATTTCTATAGGCCCAAAAGTCATTATATAACAACTTAAGAATTCACCAAGTTAGATTCTAACACTAAACATGGATATCATCAACCTCTAATAAATCATACTTCTTCCATCATAGTCTACTAATAGCACATCTCAAAACTTATAGTTTTCCTCTAAACCATGATAGTCAAAATCATACTTAAAAAGGCTCAACACCTTAAATCATAGTCATAACTCCTTAACTTAGCTATCAAAAACTTCATTCATTATCAACTAGTGTTTCTCCACCTAGAATCTCCACGGTACTACTGCTACACCACATGCAATAATCATCAAAACTAATGTAGTACCATCGCACCTTCGACGTACTACTACACATACATACAACATCAGACTCGATTATGAATCAAATAAGCTTAAGCTCTTGTATACCCTAGTCAAGCCTACTAGATCACTTCCATACGACTAACATTCACAACACATCAATCACTATACCCATCTTGATCGCCGTCTACTATTCAAACTTAGTGTCTAGTTCTAGCGATGATGACCTACACACAATATTCTTACATGCCAAACCACTGAAAAGACTAGTCCACTAAAACAGCATAACAATAATAATCGATCATAATCATATGGACTATCTTATTTACAATCCATCAACACAACCTCCTTCTACACATCATTAGTTTCACCCATCAATACACCTAACTTCTTTCATAGCTCTATAAGTTTCAACTAAACTCCCTTTCTGTAACTTCAAGGAAGCCTAAAATAACAACACTTATCCACCAAGTACCTTCATCAATAACCTATATTTTTCATACACAACAAACACCATCAACAACTTTTTTCATAGTTCAAGTAAAAAATAATTCACCTTAACTAATAACTCCTCCTCTACCTTCTACTAAACTGACACACAAGGAAATATCACTTCATTAATAACTCAATATTATGCAAAAATATTTGGTTATACATATATTCAATAAATCACCCTTACCACTTTTCTTGTCACTATACGTCTAAACCCTCAAGTTCCAACCAACACAAGAACAAAAAATAAACAACTTGTTGCTAGTGAATCTAAATAGGTAGTGCAGAACAAGATACTTAGTCATTTCATCTTAAATGGTGTTCATAGGCCTCAATGGGTACTATTCTTCATTAATTCATCCCCTTTTCTAATTAAAGTTTCAGATATATAGCTATTCTTAATACAATTTCATGCATTTTCTGGGATATTCAAGAACTTAGTATGATGCAGAGTCAGTTTAGAAAGTTGTTTCAGCTCTGCATACTCAGTTTTTTCCATATCCTTAGCCTAGCTAGTGATATTTGAGGATGAATGTTCCCAATGGGGAGATATGGTAATACCCCAAAGTTTTCCTTAAGCTTAATTTCATTTCAAAAAGGTTAAGGAATGAATTACTATGTAAGTAACATTTAAACGATATAAAGTTTCCCTAATTTTAAATTTTTTATCATGTGGGAAATTTAATTAGCTTTCCAACAATATAAGATCCACCCAAATCGATAATTGGGCAAGAAGTTATCGTTAATTTAAGTTCTAGTTGTAAAATATCATCATTTTACTATTTCGCACATCGTGGAGAGGGTCTATTCAAAAATTATCAAATTCTAGTTGAACTCCATAATAGTGGAATGTCGTGAAGGACCCCAATTTTCTAATAGCCAATTTCTAGTGGCTTAGCGCGATTGTGATGCTTTGCGCTGAAGTTCCAGGTCCTAAACAGTGAGAAAACGCAATGGCTTCACGTCGCGGTGTATCTCAAAGTTCGTTTTTTAACTTTCCAGTAAGCCACCACGATAGTGGAGCGTCGTGATGGCCCATAAAGTTAGGCTTCTAGTTCAATTATTTCAGCTTTGTACAGAAGTTAAAAAGTGCACTTTGGACTTTTTCCAAGCCTCTTAAACCATACACACATAATAATTAAGGTCACTACAAGCGTCATATGAGATATTTCAAATGATTTCCCTCAACCAAAAATCCTAAGAATCTAAATACTCTTCCAAGAATCTCAAGTGTTCACCATAGATTTTTTAAATTGAGTCAGGATTCAATGTTCCCAAGTCAAATGCTTCAAGAACCCTCATTCAGGAGTATGAATATAGTCTCAAAAGCTAGAGTTCATCCAAAGCTTCTAATTCAAGGTATGTGGGGTTTGAAAAAGGACAGTCCTTTTGTCTTTGTGCCCAAAAGTTGTTTTAATTATAAATATTTATGGTTTTTCATGTTTTCTTATGAAATTGAAGTATGGTTTTATACCCTATGTTATTATTTATTGATATTATCATGGTTTAAATTTTTTACAAATTGAAGTACAAGAGTATGTTGAGATTATAATGCATATTGCTGAAAAATTTCCAGTTTTCTATATGATTTATGAATCTTTATGATATCGAGTATGAATTTTTATATGTCGTAACTTGTGGTTGAATTATCGATCACTAAGCCCAACTTGAGGTTTTAATTTTAAGAATTTTGGTGCTATAAGCACCCATGACTTGAGTATTTTGAGATTATTGATAAAGTTTCGACCTTTATTGTTTTAGTAGCTTTGAAATCCGCTTTACTTAATGAGATCACAGATTTTATAGTTAGGTTCTTTATTTACCATGAGATTATTTTAAAGTAGATTTCCATGAGATGAGCGTAGCTAACTAAAGGGAGTGGTATTTAGTACCGAGTCAAGTAAATTACTATGGTTTTATGATCACTGAGTTGAGACTCATACTTCCTGGCAAGGGTTTGATGCCTCTCCCAAACGTGGGGTTTCTTCCTTAGGAAGACAAAATGTTGGACTCTATGTAGCTAGCGTGGTTTATATCGGTTAAGAGTACCTCTCTTCTAGTAAAAGTACATAATCATCTTTTGAGTATTTTTCCCTAATAGTCATATTTTTAGAGTAGTTTTCTTAAAAATATATTTTTCCTTAAAGAGAGAATTTTTCCCTACTAGTAAGAGTAAATGATCAGTTTCTTAAGTAAAGTATGTTCCTTTGAGGTGAGTTATTGTTTCCTAAATGTAAAGACTCACAGAACTATCCAAATATTATTTTTACTTTACATTTAAGTTTTAAAGTTATAGTCTTAGCTTTGAGATACAAAGATGAGCATTGGATCACTTTGTCTATTTGTTTT
>NC_061121.1:23189604-23271793 GCF_002878395.1 Capsicum annuum | reverse complement strand
GATCCTAATACTACAACTAACACTTACTTTAAGATGGATAATCAAGAAATAATGATGTATTACGTCAAATATGAACTTAAATAACTGGAAAAACATATTCTGAATATCTAATATAGAAAAGTCTGAAACACAGCTGATAGTCTAGTCTGACAAAGCCTCTACTACTCAAACTGAAAAGCCATTAGGACTGATCCCCAGCAGACTCAAATTGGTCTGAAAGTAATATTCAAAACACTATTAAATTGGGAAATCTAAAGATATAAGTCCTTAAAACATGACGACTCACCAAGGGTAAAGATATAGATGAGATGCTCAGAGATCACTATCGCTACTGGGATTGAGCACCTAAACCTACACTATGAGACAATGTAGTGCACAAACATATAAGTTGATATTACTTTGAGGATGTACTGAGTATATGGGGGTGTATGTAATAATTAAAACAATAATATAATCAACCTTTATAGAAATCATTCATGCTGATGTAACTGACTCACATAAATCTCATAATTCAATATACTTGTTTTAGAAATCTGTAGTTCTATTCCCTACTCAAAACATATAGACTACGTAATCCAATGCTCACCTTTGTACCTGGAAGATAAGACTGTAACTTTAAAACTTAAATTTAAAGTAAAATTAATATTTAGATAAATTGTAATACCCCAAAAAATATTCTTCATAAAGATTTCGTGAGAAACGTATTGAGTTCTACGCTTTAAAGAGATCCATAAATTTTCTAGGTAGTATTTCTAATATGTTGACCTACCATTGAGTAGATTATCAAATAAGCTTTTCAACGATACGTAAATCATCAAAAACGGACACTCGAGCGATGAGTTACGACCATTTCAATTGAACTACGACTATTCCGATTGACTTGTGAACTGTAAAATGTGCTGGAAAAAAGTACTAAGGGCTGGCGTATTTTTTCTCCAACATTAAACAATCATAACTACTTTTATATAATGATATGAGTGATCTTCTATATATCAACGGAAAGCTCTGCGAGTCCTTTTTTCAATAAAATTGGTTTCATCCAATTTGTCTATCGGAGAAAAATGTTATGGTCGATCTACTCCAGCCTATCAAAAGTACATTTTTGGGTCAAATTTAAATGATCATAACTCCTCGTACATAATAATCTGGGTGAGATACTATATATCAACGTAAAGATATGAGAGTCCTCTTTCTAACAAAATTAGTTTCATCCAATTTCGATATCGGAGTAAAATGTTATGGTTGATCTACTTCAAACTATCAAAAAAGTCCACCAAAGGACAGATTCGAGAATTATTTGATTTTTCGGGGCGTTTTGGTCATCCCCCCTCATCCAAAATCCATCCAAACCCTATATTAAAGCCTATTAGAAGCATTATATGTTATATTTCAGCAAATTTTCTCAAAAAGAAAACCCTAAGCTCCTACATCAAACTTCAAGAACCTCCAAAGTTCACCATTAATTCTGTAAATTTATTCAAGATTCCATGTTCCTAGTTCAAGAACTTGAAGAACCTCCAAATTTCAGCATTAATTTAGCAAATTTTTTAAGATTCTAATTGCCTAGTTCAAGAACTCCAAGAACCATCATTCAAAGGCACGATTAACAACTCAAAAATGAGTATCGATCTAAAGTTCATCATTCAAGTTATGTGGGGTTTTTCAACAAGAACTCTCTTTCGTTCTTGTGCCCAAAGTAATTTTCTTTATAAAGGCATGATTTTTATTTGATTTTTATGAATTTGAACAATAAACCCATATCTTATCATGATTATGATAAAATATTGATATTTATAATTTTGAAAGGTGAATTTACATGTGTGTAGATATAAAGCATGAATTTTGAACAATATTTATCATGATTTTGATATTTGGATTGTGAATCCCCATTGGAAATTGTGTTTTTTGAGAAAGTGTGTGTTATAAGCATGTAGATGTTGAATATTTGAGATATTTTGAATCATTTAACCTTTTGGTTGTGAATGAGTTATTTTGAACTTAGCTGTGAAAGAAATCCACGTTTTTATTGATTATGATAAAGGGGTAGCAAATTGGCTCCCGATAAAAATTGTTGAATTGCTTGTTGTGGATTTTCTTTAATGTGAGCCTAAGGCTGATTTAAATTTCTGAGCTAATTTTGGGAGTAATCTTTTGCACTGAGTTGGAGGTATAAAGTGACCTCACTTTCCAAGAACTACGTGCCCCCATAGGATGTGAGCCTGAGGCTGATTTATATAGTGATCACTAGTGTTTTCAAATTGATACTAGAAGTCCTACTCCGATGGCAAGGATAGGATGGCTCTCCCCAATGTGGGTTGTACGTTGAACTCCATGTAGATCACATGGTGTATGTTGGTTATAGGATCCCCCAATGTGTGTGTGTGTACTCTTCTATCTGAGATGAAAACATATTTACTTAAAAGGCTGAGTTTGAGAAAGTCATTAATCTTCAAAGATTTAAGGAATATTTTCTAATGAGAATTTACATGAGATTTGATTGTTTTGATGATTTAAAATTAAGATGAAAGTGAATTAAGAACGTATTGTAATGACTCACTTGTTTTACTTTACATGTATTATTCATCCATGATTTTGATGAGTTAGTTCGAGCTAAGTGAGTCATCTATATCAGCATGCATAATTTTATAAATAGTGATGATATTAAGATATTATTTTATATATGTATTGCACCCCTATATGCTCGGTATTTTTCCATGGTACTGACCCACATATTCGTATGTGGGCTACATTTTCTCAAAATATAGGTACAAGGTATAGTTATACCTTCAGATGCAGTCAGTTCATGGTATCCAGTCAGTAGGTGAGGAGTTCTTTTGATTCAAGGGCTTGGGTTTGTTATGCAGAGGTTATAGTGTTGTATTTTCTTTATTCAGTCGTATTGAGTTGGGATAGTCAGGAGTCATGACCCGGCTACCTACAGTCAGTACTAGTTGAGGCTTGATAGACTGTCAGTAGAAGTTGATGTATTTTATTTCAATTTTAGTTGAAAAGGCCAAACTGTAATCTTGTAAAATTCTATTTTTGTATCGATCAGATTCAGAAAAGAGTTAATTTCTACTGATTTGTATGGATTTGTATTTTTATTCAGTTGCTTATGAGTTATGCTGGTAGAAGGGTTATCTTGGGGTCACTTGTGACCTTAAGCACCGTGTGACGTCTGGGGACCCGATTTCAGGACATTACAGATTTGGTATCAGTTCATAAAGTTCAAGTGTCCTAGGGTGTCTATGAAGTCATGTCTAGTATATTATTGCGGAACGGCACGAAGACGTCTGTACTTTTCTTCGAGAGGCTACAGGGCATTTAGGAAATATTTCTCTTCTTTGAAATCAAAGATCGTGCTATAAAAAGGTTCTCCAAGAATCTTATATACATTCTCATCTTACTCTATTCTTTCCAGCTCTGCCTCATTTTCAAGGTATCAGAAATAGTTTAGCTTAAATCTCCATAGATAGTTATGGGATTGTAATAGAGCTAGAAATTATCCTGTCAGTGCTTTTGAGTTGCAAAGATTGAAGTACTTTATTCGTGTTCATAAATGTCAAGAACTAAGCCTAGGTTAGGTGTGCTTTCAGATTCCTCCTCAGAATCTACAATGTTAATCTATACTTCTACCTCTATGAATTATTTTTGAGATAACATGATTCGCAAGCTCCAGTTCTTCCCCAGGTAATGCTTCTATATTTTCTAGAAGAAATTTCAAAATTTAAATAAAGGGCTTGAGAGGACCTCTCTAGTGTGTTAAGTTCCTTAAGGTAAAAGTTATGCCCTCATTCTTATGAGTTATTTAATTAAGACAGAGTAAGGTCTATTCTTAGATCATAGAATGTTGTGTGTCAAGTTTCTATCTCTTGTATTATGTAATATAGTTATCATTATGTTCGTGTAAAATCAAAGTCTACTGTAGCCGTTTGGGGATCTTTCCATTCAGTAGCACAACTGCTTTGTTATTCATCTCAAAATTTTTTTCAAAACTTATACAAAGCCTAGTGGAGCCGTGTACGGCCTATTTCGATCCACTAGCAACTTGTAGTTCATCTTGTTCCTTGTGCTGGCTGAAAATGTAGGATGTGGAGGTGTAGTATTAAGAAGGATGGTAAGTCTGATTTGTTGAGCATAAGTATAACGAAATCACTTTTTGCATGCAATTGGGTTAATAGGAAGTTATATAGTTTGTTCGAGGTATGAAATGGGTGTTGGCGGTATTTCTATTATAGAGAGAGTAGGTTAGTGATGGAAGTACTTGGTGGGTAAGTGTTGTTAATCTAGGCGCTCTCCAGATTGCAAGAGGAAGTTAAGTTAAGATATAGAGAGGTGTGAACAAAGTTAAATTGTGTATGAAAGATAGATAGTTGTACGGGTGAAAGAAGGTTGTGTTAATGGATTGTGAATAAGATAAGCTATATGATTATGACCAATTATTATTGTTATGAAGTTTAAATGGGATAGCATTTGTTGAGGATTGTTTTATAGTTTCTAAGTGGAAATTTCGTGCGAAAAGTTTTAAGTTATATTGTGTGCTAAAATTTAAGTTTGAATGATTGGTGATCGTGAAGGTGACTGTGATGATTTCTTGATTAATGATATTAGTTGTTAGGAAGTGATCTAGTAGGCTTGAATAGTGGATATGAGAGCCTATGTTTGTTTGATTCGTGATTAAGTTTGATGTTGTGTTTACGATGAGAAAATTCACCCAAAATATTGTGGGACTGCTTTAATCTCAAGGATTAGTGTATTACTGTAATGGTTGAGCTTCTTAGATGTGATTTTGATTCTTATGGTTTAGAAATATAAGTTTACAAGGGTGATTTTAATAAGCAATGAAAGAGGTAGTGTGGTCCGTTAAGGATGAGAAAATTTTGAGTTAAGTGTTAGACTCTAAGATTGAAATTCTGAAGTTGAACTGAAAGCGTTAATTCTCTAGAAGGTGTATGCTTATTTTGAGCTAAGTGGTAATATGAAGTAAGATTGAGATTAAGCTTTCATTTATATTGTAGATAGTTGAAGTTTTAAGTGGTTATCTTGAGGGATTGGGGTGTACATGTTTCAGATTATGGAAGCTAGTTATGCTTCAATTCATAAACTTCTACTAAACGATCTTTATTTTTCAAGTATTCCAGCTCAGTCAATCAGAATCGTATAGTGTACCTTCTTATTTATCATTCATCATGTTATCCAAGAAGAATGAAATCATTTTCATATGGAGCATTTCAGTAGTTACGAGTATACCTTTGTTCGTGTGTCATGCATATGATCTAATTCATAGGTGCCCCGTGCACAGTGTTAGTGACCCCGTGAAATAAGTATTGTAGAGGAACATAGAGTCGCAAGGGGCAGATACCCCATGACTTCCTAAAGCTTCCATGTTTTAAACACATCTATTTCATGCTCAAGTTCTCATTACGAGCCTTGAATTTTCCATAGTTGCATACATATTCATACATTCCAGAGTCAGTTCAGCTAGATATTTACGCGTTAGATATGCATGTTTAGTATGAAGACTAGGAAACTGTTATTTTAATCATGCTGATATGTCTCAGATGTTCACGTCCCTTAAGAAGGTTAATTTATAAGTTCTTTTATCCTATCAAGCAACATTCGAGAACGAATGTTTCCAAAGGGGGAGATAATGTACTACCCCGAAAAATTTTCTTCGTAAAGATTTCTTGCAAAACGTATTGATATGTCTTCCTTAGAGAGATCCATAAATTATCTGTGTATTATTTCTAAGATGTTGACATACCATTGCGTAGAGTATCAAATAAGCTATCCAACGATATGTAGATCATCGAAAACGGACACTCGAGCGATGAGTTATGACCATTCCGATCGAACTGTTAACAGTATAACGTGCAGGAAAAAAAGTACTGAGGCCTGGCATATTTTTGATCTAACTTTAAATAATCATAACTCCTTGTGCATAATTATCTGAGTAATCTACTATATAACAATGGAAAGCTCTGTGAGTCCTCTTTCCAATGAAATTGGTTTCATCCAATTTGTCTATCGGAGAAAAAAGTTATGGTCGATCAACTTTATCCTATCAATAGTGAATTTTTGGGTCAACTTCAAATGATCATAATTCCTAGTACACAATGATCTGGGTGAGATACAATATATTAATGGAAAGATATTAGAGTCCTCTTTCTAATGAAATTGATTTCATCTAATGTGGATATCAGAGTAAAACATTATAATTGATTTATTTCAGACTATCAAAACAGTCCACCAAAGGATTGATTCGAGAATTATTTGATTTTTAGGGGCGTTTTGGTCACTCCCCCTCATCCAAAATCCGTCCAAACCTATATTAAAGCCTATATGAAGCATTATATATTATATTTCATCGAATTCCCTCAAAAAGAAAACCCTAAGCTCCTACATCCAACTTCAAAAACCTCCAAAGTTCACCATTAATTCTGGAAATTTATTCAAGATTCCAAGTTCCTAGTTCAAGAACCTCCAAAGTTCACCATTAATTCTGTAAATTTATTCAACATTCCAAGTTCCTAGTTCAAGAACCATCATTCAAAGGCAGGATTAACATCTCAAAAATGTGTATCGATGTAAAGTTCATCATTCAAGGTATGTGGGGTTTTTCAACAAGAACTCTCTTTCGTTCTTGTGCCCAAAAGTAATTTTCTTTACAAAGGCATGATTTTTAGTTGATTTTTACGAATTTGAAGCATGAACCATATCTTATGATGATTATTATGAAATCTTAATGTTTATGATTTTGAAAGATGAATTTACATGTGTGGAGATATAAAGCATGAATCATGAAAGATATTTATCATGATTTTGATATTTGGGTCTTGAACCCCCATTGGAAATCCTGTTTTATGAGAAAGTTTGTGTTATAAGTACGTTGATGTTGAATATTTGAGATATTTTGAATGATTTGACCTTTTGGTCGTGAATGAGTTATTTTGAACTCAACTGTGAAATAAATCCACGTTTTTTTTATTATGATAAAAGGGTAGCAAATTGGCTCACGATGAAAATTGTTGAAGTGTTTATTGTGGATTTTCCTTAATGTGAGCCTGAGGCTGATTTAAATTTCTGACCTATGTTCGGGAGTAATCTTTAGCACCAAGTGGGAGGTATAAAGTGACCTTACTTCCCTAGAACTACGTTCCCTCGTAGGATGTGAACATGTGGCTAATTTAAATGCTGATCACTAGTGTTTTTGAATTGATACATGAAGTCCTACTCCGATGGCAAGGATAGGACGACTCGCCCAATATTTTTTTTACGTTGGACTCCGTGTAGCTCTCATTGTTTATGTCAGTTATAGGATCTCCCAATGTATGTGTGTGTACTCTTCTATCTAAGATGAAACCATATTTTCTTAAAAGACTGAGCTTGAGAAAGTCATTATTGTTAGAAGATTTAAGGAATATTTTCTAATAAGAATTGACATGAGATTTGATTCTTTTGATGATTTAAAATTGAGATGAAAGTGAATTGAGAACGTATTTTAATGACTCACTTGTTTTACTTTACATGTATTATTCATCCATGATTTTGATGATTTAATTCGAGCTAAGTGAGTCATCTATGTCAACATGCATAATTTTATAAACTATGATGATATAAGATATTATTTTATATCTGCATTGCACCCCCATATGCTCGTTATTTTTCCATGGTCCTGACCCACATATTCGTATGTGGGCTACATTTTCTTGGAATATAGGTACAAGGTATAGTTGTACCTTCACATCCAGTCACTTCATGGTATCCAGTCAGCCGGTGATGAGTCCTTTTGATTCAAGGGCTTGGGTTAGTCATGCAGAATTTATAGTGTTGTATTTTCTTTATTCAGCTGTATTGAGTTGGGGTAATCGGGAGTCATGACCCGGATACCTACAGTCAGTACTAGTAGAGGCTGCATAGAAAGTCAGTAGAAGTTGACGTATTTTTTTCACTTTTGGTTTTAAAGACAGAATTGTAATCCTGTAAAATTCCATTTTTGTATCGATCAGATTCAGAAAAGAGTTAATTACTGCTGATTTGTATGGATTTGTATTTTTATTCAGTTGCTTATGAGTTATGCCAGTAGAAGGGTTAGCTTGGGGTCACTTGTAACCTTAAGCACCGTGTGACATCTCGGGACCCGATTTTGGGGTGTTACATAAATCTATGAGCCTTTATATTTAGGGAACAATACCTCATCTCAAAGGAACATACTTTACTTTAGGAACTGATCATTTACTCTTACAAGTAAGGAAAAATACTCTCCTTAAGAAAAAACATATTTTTAAGAAAACTACTTGGAAAATCTTACTATTAGGAAAAATATTCAAAAGTTGATTATTTACTTATACTAGCAGGGAAGTTCTCTTAACCAACATAAACAATGCGAGCTACATGGAGTCCAACGTTTTGTCCACCTAAGTATGAAATCTCATATTTGGGAGAGGCATCATTCTCTTGCCATAGAGTATAACCTCCACTCAGTGATGACTATCTCAACCTGGGGCCCGTAAATCTCAATCCTATGGTAGCACGTAGTTCTGGGGTATGAAACAATAGTAACTTACCTACTCGGTGCTAAATACTACTCCCTTTAGTTAGCTATGTTCATCTCATGGAAATCCACTTTAAAATAATCTCATGGTACATAAAGAACCCAACTATAAGATCTGTGATCTCATTTAGTAGAGTGGATTTCAAATCTACCATGACAATCAAGGTCAAAACTCTCTCAATAATCTCAAAATACTTAAGTCATGGGTGCTTATAGCACCAAGATTCTTAAAATTACAATCTTAGGTAGGGCTTAGTGACCCATAATTCAACCTCGGGTTAAGAAGTATCAAAATTGATAGTTGATATCGTAAAGATTCATAAATCATATAGAAATCTGTAAATTTTTCAGCAATATGCATTATAATCTAAACATACTCATGTTCTTCAGTTCCTAAAACAGTAAAACCATCATAAGCTCAAGAAATAATAACATAGGGTATAAACCCGTACTTTAATTTTATAAGAAAACATGTAAAACCATAAATATTTGTAATTAAAACAACCTTTGGGCTCAAGGAAAAAAGGAGTGCCCTTGTTAAAACCCCACATATCTTGAATTAGAAGCTTTTGATGAACTCTAGCTTTTGAGACACTATTCGTACTTTTGAATGAGGTTTCTTGAAGCCTTTGAATTGGAAATATTGAATCTTGACTAAATTTAGAAAATCTATGTTAAACCCTTGAGATTCTTGAAGAGGATTTGGATGCTTACTGTTTCTCATTGAGGGAAATCTTGATTAAAATATCATATTACGCTTGTAGTGACCTTAATTCTGATGTTTGTACAGTTTAAGAGGCTTGGAAAAAGTCCAAAGTTCCCTTTTTCACATCTGTAAGAATCTGGAAAAGTTAAACTGGAAACCCGACTTTATGGGCCACCGCAACGCGCCACTATCTTTGTGGCTTATTGGAAATAAAAAAATGGGAATCTGGGAGTCACCGTAATGCAAAGCCATCATGCTGTCCCATTTGTAAGGACCTGGAAATTCAACACGATGCATCATATTCATGCTAGGCCACAGGAAATTGACTATTGGGAAATGGGGTCCTCCACGACACGCCCACTATCACGGAGTTTCACTGGAATTTGACAATTGTTAAATAAATCCTCTCTGTGATGCACCAAACACTAAAATGATGGTGTTTTACAACTAGAACTTAAATTAGCCATAACTTATTGACCGGTTATCAAATTTGGGTGGATCTTATATCGTTTGAACGCTAATTAAATTGCCCACATGATAAAAAAAGTCAAAATTAGGGAAACTCTTTATGGTTTAAATGTTACTCACTTAGGAAGTTGTTCCTTAACCTTATAGAGATGAAATTAGGATTAAGGAACAGTTTGGGGTATTACAGTATGTCCCCCTTGGGAACATTCGTCCTCAAATTTCACTTGCTAGGCTAAGGATACGAAGAAAACTAAGTATGTACAGCTGAAAAAAATTGCTAGACGGACTCTACATCATTCTAAGTTCTTGAATATCTCGGAGAATGCACGAACTTATATTAAGAATAGCTATATAGCTGAAAATTTAATTGGAAAAGGGGTTGAATTAATGAAGAATTGTACCTTTGGCTTGACCTGAAATCGCATAGAAGAGATGTAGGAACTTAGATCGCATATCTGCCTTGGCTTCCCAAGTAGCACCCTCAACTGATTGTTTTTGCCACAACATTTTGACCAAGGGAACCTCTCTGTGCCTCAGTCTATGGATCTGGTGGTGTAGAATTTCAACTAGAATCTCTTTAAATGAAAGGTTAGTCATGATATCTGGGCTCTCTGAAGGATCCACTACAACGGAATAATGAATGTGCTTCTTAAGCGTGGGACATGAAAGATAGGATACATAGTTGACAACTCTGTGGGCAACTCAAACTCTTAGGCTGCACTCCCCACACGACATAAGATTCTATATGGGCCCACATACTGGGGACTAAGTTTCCCATTCTTGCCAAACCTTTTCTCCCCTTTCACAGGAAAATTTTTTAGATACACCAAATCATTAACTTCAAAATCAAGGTCTCTTCTTCTCACATATGCATATGACTTTTGACGACTCTTAGCTCTCTACAACCTTTCCCTAATCAACTTCACTTTCTCCATAGCCTCATACACTGCACCAGGTTTAACCAAAGTAGATTTACCTACTTAAAGACAACCTATAGTTGATTTAAACCTTCTCTCATAAAAAGCCTCAAATGGTGCCATCTTGATACTAGCATGGTAACAATTTTTGTAGGCAAACTCAATCAATTTCAAATGCTCATATCCTCTAACGTTTGGATGGTCCTCTCTCCTTGACCATTTGTCTGCGGATGAATAGAGGAATTAAGATGCACTTGGGTACCAGGACCTCTCTGAAAAGCTTTCCAAAATAGAGAGGAGAACAGAGTACCCCTATTTGTGATGATGGACAAGGGGACTCTATGGAATTTTACTAACTCCCGAATATACAATCTAGCATAATCCTCAATTGTATAAAACATGCATGAAATGCGCTGCCTTAGTCAGCCTGTCTACAAAAACAAAAATAGAATAATAATGACGACGCAAAAGAGGTAAACTAGTCATAAAAGCTATATTCACCTTTTCCCACTTCTAAGTGGGTATACTAAAATCTTGCATTACACTACTACTTCTCTAGTGCTCTACCTTAACCTGTTGGCATGTTGCATATTTTGCCACAAACTCTACTATATCCTTCTTCATGCCACTTTACCAATTGATTTCCTACCATTCGTGGTACATCTTGGTGGCACTGAGATAAATGTAATACCATGCACTATGTACTTCAGCCATAATTCTCTGCCTTATATCATCAACACAAGTAACACCATAATCTACCTGCGATACCCCACATTTTAGACTAGAATAAAAATCCATCATTACTATGCATGGATGTTTCAAAAGCCTCAAATCCTATATAAATTTAGTGTGTTAATAAATTATGTAGTGTGGAAATCTATTTGAGAATGAATTTAGATCATAGTGGTCCCCTTACTAATGTATACGTTGAAAGCTTTCCTATCGTTCATGTTTCAGTGAGCGTCAAAATATGGGTCAACTTAAATTGACCATAACTCATTGTATATGATAGACTGTCTGGTTTACTATATATAAAATGAAAGATCTTTCAATTAGATTTCGAATGATACAAATTTTTACTAAATCCGATATTAGATCAATGAGTTATACTGAATTTACTCTAGCATATCAGGCTGGAAACAGTGTGAGGACATTCGTGATAGCTTATCACATTTGTGACGCCCTATGTCGTTAGCCTTTGGCAAAAACTAGCGCCTAAGTGACGACATTCGTAATAGAGTATTATATTTGTGATGCCCTATAATGAAGGTCGTTAGCCTTAGGCAGAAACTAGCTCCTAAGTGACGATATTCATGATAGCTTATCACATTTGTGATGCCCTATCACGAAGGTCGTCAGCCTTAGGAAAAATCAGCTCCTAAATGATCACATTCATGATAGTTTAAAGTATTTGGGATGCCCTATCACGAAGGTCATGAGCCTTAAGTAGAAACCCGCTCATAAGTGACAACACTCATGATAGCTTATCATATTTGTGACGCCCTATCATGAAGGTCGTCAGCCATAGGCAGAAACCAGCCCCTAAGTGATGGCATTCGTGATAGCTTATCACATTTGTGAGTCCCTATCATGAAGGTCGTCATCTATGATTTTCATTAACTGGGAAATTATTTCATAAGGGTATTTTGTCTTTTTCTTCACCTTCCATGACTTATAACCTAAAATATACATACTTTTTACCATTTTTCTTTAGTTAAGCATCTTAAAAACCCTCTCTTACACTCTCAACCACAAGATTAGGATTTCCATCAAACTCATCTCTGAAAAGCAAGATTCACGACCTTTTCCAATATAATAAAGAATTAAGTTTCCCAATACAAGAACTCTCCAGCAAATCATCAAGATTTCCTTTCTAAGGTATGTGTTTGTTCATTCATTGCCTCCTTTCATCCATGAAGTTCAAGAACCCTTTCTTTTATGTAAAACTATATATTATGGTTTTCATGGTATGAATGGGTTGTTGATCATGTTTATGTGTTGAATAATGCTATGATAGAATCTTTATGAGTTATTATGAATCTATGACATCATATGTGTTGAAAATATGTAACTTTGATTATTTATGATGAGTAATTGTATGATTTACACCTATTCCTAAGTTGTGCATGTAAGGTGTTTGACAAAATATCTGAAATACTACAAATCATACATTATAGATAAATTGTGACTAAGTGAAGGATTCATGTTAGGCTTCTACGATTCAATGTCATTTATGTTGATAATGCGTCTTGTGAACACTGTTGGATTACTCATGAACTAGTCTTATGGAATTATGCTATGCTTACTTGCAAAACCCACTCATGTACAAGATTTAGAATACCCATGTACTTCATGAAATTCCCCATGTTATGATATTATGGATTGTGGTTGTAATATGTAATGAGCATGATATTGAAAGCTATGCAAGTATATACATGTTGTATGAAATTCCCTTTCATGAAATAGATTGTTGAGAACCATGCTAGTATGAAATCCCTTATTTATGATATTATGGATTATGGACTCTACTCTTACGATAAAGTCAGTCATGTGTGTTAGTTTCCTTCCATCTAGTACTGGGGGTATTTGTACCCAAAAAATATTGTTGTGTTCCTAGAGCTGTGTCATGTTTTAATGATACTCTCATTCAATCCATGATCTATAGAAATCAGTCAATCATGTAACTCAGGAAAACTCAGTAATCTTAGTAGTTTAGTATTCTCAGTAATATCTGTGCTCAGTAACCTCAGTAATCACAGTAAATCTCAATAACTTCACTAATCTTAATCAGTCCTCAGAACTCATTATATTTTATTCATCATCAGAATCCAGTAAACTCAATTCTAGCTTCACTAAACAATACCACTATTTTTAGTTCAGTTAATCAGTATCAGTTCAGCAAATCAATTCATTTAAGTTATTTAGTTTAGCTAAGTTATTCAGTTCAGTGTCTTTCAGATGGGAGTAGGATTAAGCACCGAGCGAACCTAAGGATAGGGGCTCACCGGCTAGAATTTAACTGACATCCCTTAAAGCAATTCCTAAGTTCCAAAACTATGTTGCCACCATAGTTATGAGATATCACCCATTAGAGAGGACTGACATACTCAGGGGTCACCCGTTAGCACATTTATATGTATAGGACTGATCCCAGGAGTCACCCGCTAGATTAGGAATGACTCCATAGCAGATATCTTTAGTGGTGGCGCGGTACTGACACCCTTCCAGTCAAGGCAAAGATTGGACCCCACTTAGCTTAGCTTGGGGCATGTCGATTGGATGAACACATCCCATAGATTTAGTTAAAAAATAAGGGCTTTCCGACACAGTTAACTTAGCGTAGTAGTACTGATTCAGTACTGTTAGATATAGTCAATGCTTATCATTGTAAATAAACTTCAAGCTCACCCATTAGCTAGGAGTGATCTCAACTAGGATTAATCAGTATTAGAATCATTAGATTTATATATCACCCGCTAGATAGGACTTATCTCAGACTAAGTCAAATCATCCTTATTATCAGTTGACTCTCGATCACCCTCTAGATAGGACTGCTCTAAGATTTAGTTACTCAAGATAGAACGAAACTCAGATAGTTCCATTAGAACTTAGACTGTTAGATTCAACAGCACAGTATTGGTTATATTGATTAGTCCAATCATTATAGTTGTAATAGCTATATCTGTTGTCATAGCTAACATTACTAGTATTCAGTTTAAGAAATCTTAGAAACAGTCATTCAAACCAGTTCTTCATAATTTAAAATTTTCGAAATAGTCAATAATCTATTCAGTACCTCAGTAACAGTAAAGTAATGTCGTCAGCATTTTGACTCAATAGTCAGCATCATCACGAGTTCTGTTCTAGTTGTTTATGCATGTATGTATTCTCACGTTCATATTAGTTAGCATTGTTCATGCATATAACCCTTAGCATTTAGCCTACCTCACTCGTATACTCAGTACATTCAGACGTACTGATGCATTTGCGGTATGGGGCTTTCTCTTATGTTACACCATAGGTTCAGAAGCACGAGCTCCATATATACAGTATCATTCTAGTGTTCAGAGTTTGTAGTGAGTCCTTCTAATTTGAGGATGATATGATTATTGATACACTTACTATTCAGTTGCTAGATGGAGTTAGTTGGAGACATGTTCCTTCAACTCCTTATTCCATTCAGTTAGAGGCTTTCAGACTAGATGTCAGATTAGATATTTAGATCTCATTATTTTAAGTATTTATGACTTACTTTTGTATTGTTATACTTTTTTCAAACAGTTTGTTATCAGACATTTATTCATTTCCAACCTTATGGCCTTTCATGTTCATGTTTCTGTATTTTATGATATATTATGCAGTACACAGGTAAAGATATCTGTCATGGGTTAGGTTGTGGTCCTTTGGGGTCATGAGCAATGTGTAGCATTCCGGTTCAAAAAATTAGAGTACTACAAACCTTGTATAAGATCCTAAGGTTTAATAAAGTTCGAGAAAGTCGGAAAGATGCATCTAGTAAAGTCTTGTACATGCGTGTGTTTTGCACCACACCTATGTGCTGGAGGCTATGAGATTTTTTATGAAAATTTTCCCTTCTTTCAGTTTTCATGTTTATCCATTAAGAAGTCAGATTTGTATAGCTTGTTTTGTTATATTTGCATCTATTCATGCTATCCAAAATCTCAGAGAATGTAACTATTTCATGGTAGAACCTCCTAGTAATTGCAAGTTCCGATCAACTCATACATCATGCATTAGTTTCAGACTCTAAAAGTTTAGTTATAATCTAGTTCGTAGACTCGCTGTACATCAACCAATATCTCTATAAGGTAAGCATTCTTAGAATTGCATAGCGTCCCATGAGAGATACCCCACATTCTCTTAACTCTCTCACGCCTTAGATCTATCAATTTCTCCTTGCATAATGAATTCAGTCAAGAATAGAGGGTACTCATAAGTTGACCTTCAAGTTAGACGTCAACTGTAAGTCAAGTATTTCGAGGTTCAGTTCAGTTTATGATTTTTAGTCCATATGTCACGTATCAGAATCAGTCATGTTCTAATGTTTCGGTTCAATCTTAGTGCCTTTACCATTGCATGTTTAGTTGCATATTCGTGTGTTAGTTCAGTCATGTATTCACGCATCAGATATACGTAGTCAGATTATCTGTACTTTCAGTCATATATTCACGTATCATGTCATTCATATAATCATGCATAAGATATGCATGGATTTAACTTATCAATTAAGCATTAGAAATGCATTCTCAATTTAAGAAACTTAGTTTATCGGAACACTCAGTCTTATATTAATATATAAGCTACCCATGCATAAGATATAGATGTACAATATGATATGCTCAGTTTTAAGTCTTGTGAACCATGAAATCATGATCAGTCATTCATGCTATATATTTGTGTAGGTTTTCTTTTCTGTCATCCCAGCCATTATCATTCGAGGATAAATATTCCCAAGGGGGAGATATTGTAATACCCCATATTTTGGACTAGAATGAAAATCCGTCATTACTATGTGTGGATGATTCAAAATCCTCAAATCCTATATAATTTAGGGTGTAAATAAATTATATAGTGTGGGAATCTATTTGAGCATGAATTTAGATAATATAGGTCCCCTAACTCAAGTACAAGTGGAAAGCTTTCCTATAATTCATGTTTTAGTGAGCATCAAAACATGGGTGAACTTCAATTGACCATAACTCGTTGTATATGATGAACAGTGCGGTTTAATATATATCAAGTAAAAGATCTTTGAATTAGATTTCCAACGATACCAATTTCTCCTAAATCCAATATCAGAGCAAAGAGTTATTCCTATTTTACTCCAGCATATGAGGCTGGAAACAGTTTGACGACATTTGTGACCCACTATCACGAAGGTCATCAGCCTTAGGCACAAACCAGCTCCTGAGTTATGACATTCGTGATAGCTTATTATATTTGTGACACCCTATCACAAAGGTCGTCAAAATTAGGCAAAAACCAGCTCCTAAGTTACGATATTCGTGATAGCTTATCATGTTTGTGATGCCCTATCATGAAGGTCGTCACCCTTAGGCAGAAACCAGCTCCTAAGTGACGACATTCATGATACCATATCATATTTCTAATGCCCTATGACAAAGGTCATCAGCCTTAGGAAGAAATCAACTCCTAAGTGACGATATTCGTGATAGCTTATTACATTTGTGACGCCCTATCACAAAGGTTGTCAGCCTTAGGCAGAAACCAGCCCCTAAGTGATGATATTTGTGATAGCTTATAACATTTCTGATGCCCTATCATGAAGGTCGTCAGCTATGATTTTTAGCAACTTTGAAATTATTTCATAAAGGTATTTTGGAATGTTCCTTCACCTTGCACGACTTATAACCCTAAAGAGGCGTAATTTTTCCTATTTTTCTTCAGTTAAGCATCTCAAAAACCCTTTCTAACACTCTCAACCACTGGATTAAGGTTTCCATCAAACTCATCTCTGAAAAGCAAGATTCAAGCCTCTTTCTAAGATAATCAAAAATTAAGTTTCCCAATCCAAGAACTCTCCATCAAATCATCAATGTTTCCTTTCTAAGGTATACGTGTGTTCATTCATGGACTCCTTTCATCCATGAAGTTCAAAAACCCTTTTTCTTCTCTAAAATTATATATTATGGTTCTCATGTTATGAATAGGTTATTGATCATGTTTATGTGTTAAATGATGACAAGAGAGAATCTTTATGTGTTATTATGAATCTGTGTCGTCATATGAGTTGAAAACATGTAAGTTTGATTATTTATGATGATTAATTGTATGATTTACTCCTATGTCAAAGTTGTGCATTGAATATGTTTGATAAAATACCTAAGAGACTAGAAATCATGCATTATAACAAAAATTGTTACTAAGTGAAGGATTCATGATCAGCCACTATGATTCAATGTCATCCATGTTGATAATGTGTGTTGTGAACACTGTTTGATTAATCATGAACTAGTCTAATGGAATTATGCTATGATTACTTGCAAAACCCATTCATGTACAAGATGTACAATACCCATGTACTTCATGAAATTCCCAAAGATATGATATTATGGATTCTGGTTGTAATATGTATTGAGCATGATATTTAAATCTATGCAAGTATATACATGTTGTAAGAAATTCCCTTCCATGAAATAGATTGTTGAGAACCATGCTTAGTAAGAAATCCCATATTTATGATATTGTGGATTATGGACTCTACTCTTATGATCAAATAAGTCATGTGAGTCAGTTTCCCATGAGTCTTAGGGGGTACTTGTACCTGAAAAATATAGTTGTTTGACTTGAGTCATGTCATGCTGACATGATACTCTCAGTCAAGCCATGATCTATAGAAATCAGTCATTCATGTAACTTAGGAAAACTCAGTAATCTCAGTAGTTTAGTAATCTCAGTAATCTCAGTGCTTAGTATACTCAGTAATCACAGTAAATCTCAATAAATTCACTACTCTTAATCAGTCCTCAGAACTCATTGTATTGCATCCGTCATCAGAATCCAGTAAAGTTAGTTTTAGCTCCTCTAAACAATACCACTATTTTTAGTTCAGTTAATCAGTATCAGTTCAGTTAAGTTATTTAGTTCAGCCCAGTAATTCAGTTTAGTGTGTTTTAGATGGGAGTAGGATTCAGTACCGAGCAAACCTAGGGGATGGGGGCTCACCCACTAACATAGGAGTTAGATCCCTAGAAGCAATCCCCAAGTTCCAGAACTACGTTACCAGTATTGGTATGAGATTTCACCCGTTAGATAGGACTGGCATACTCAGGGGTCACCCGTTAGCATATTTATATATATAGGACTGATCCTAGGATTCACCCACTATATTAGGACTGACTACATAGCAGATGTCTTTACTGGTTGAATAGTACTGACACCCTTCCAGTTAGGGCAGAGATTGGACCCAGTCAACTTAGCTTGGGGCATGTCGGTTAGATGAACACAACCCACAGATTCAGTTATAGAATTAGGGCTTTCAGACAAAGTCAACTTAGCTTAGTACTGCAAATTCAGTACAGTTAGATACAGTCAATACTTATCATTGTAAATAGAATTCAAGATCACCCATTATCTTAGACTGATCTTAACTATGATTAATCAGTATCAGAATCATTAGATTTAAAGATCACCCACTAGATAGGACTGATCTCAGACTAAGTCAAATCATCCTTACTATCAGTATACTCATGATCACCCTCTAGATTGGACTGATCTCATATTTAGTTACTCCAAGTAGAATAGAATTTAGATAGTTCCATCAGAACTTAGACTGTCAGATACAGTCGCTAAGTATCGGTTATATCGATTAGTCCGATCATTACAGTTATATTAGCTACATCAGTAGCTCACACTACTAGTATTCAGTTTCAGGACTGTTAGACATAGTCATTCAAACTAGTTCTTCATAATTTGAAATTTCCGAAATAGTCAATAATCTATTTAGTACCTCAGTAACGGTAATGTCAAGTCGTCAAAATTTAGACTCATTAGTCAGCATCACCACGAGTTCAGTTATAGTTGTTTATGCATGTATGTCTTCTCACATTCATATTAGTTAGCATTGTTTATGCATATAACCTTTTGCATTTAGCCTAGCTCAGTCGTATACGTAGTACATTCAGACGTACTGATGTATTTGTGCTATAGAGTTTAATCTTATGTTACACCATAGGTTCAGAGGCATGAGCTCCAAATCAGCAGTAGCATTTCAGTGTTCAGAGTTTGCAGTGAGTCCTTCTCATTCGAGGACGATATGATTATTGCTATATTTACTATTCAGTTGCTAGATGGAGTTAGTTGGAAACATGTTCCTTCAACTCCTTATTTTATTCAGTCAAAGGCTTTCAAACTAGATGTCAGATTAGATATTCAGGTCTTATTATTTTCAGTATTTATGACTTGTTTTGGTATTATTATACCTTTTTCATACATTTTGTTATCAAAAGTTTACTGAGTTCGAACCTTATGGCCTTTCATGTTCATGTTTCTGGATTTTATTATATATTATGCAATATATAGGTAAAGATACCAGTCATGGGTTAGCTTGTGGTCCTTCGGGGTCATGGGAACTGTGTAGCATTCTAGTTTAGAAAATCTGGGTGTTACATTACCCTATAATATCAACACAATATATCCCCCTCGGGAGAAAACCTATATCTTTTGGTCCTTAACTAACTCCTTCTGTCTGACAAAACTAGGATCTCTGTCCTTCTTCTCCTGCACTTCTGAAACTAAAGAAGAATTAGAACTACACTGAACTAAAATATTCCACTTAGCAGAATCAAGCAACCTAACGCCCAGTCTAGCCAAATGAAGCACCTCATAAGCTAACTTTTTCTTATCTTCCTCTATATTAGTAACATTACCCTAGATTTCCTGCTAAGGGTATCCGCCACTATATTGTCCTTGCCCGGGTGATGTAACACTCTCATATCATAGTCCTTTAGACACTCTAACTATCTCCTCTGTCTAAGATTTAACTCCCTCCGAGTAAATATATACTGCAGTCTTTAATGATTAGTCAGCACATAAACATGAATTCCATAAAGATAGTGTTTCCATATTTTCAAAGCAAAGACCACAACAGCTAACTCAATATCAGGGGTTGGGTAATTCCTTTCATGCAGATTCAACTATCTAGAGGCATAGTCTATAACGTTATCCCTTTGCATCAACACATAATCCAATGCAACTCAAATGGCATCGCAATATACTATATAACCATCCATACTATCAGGCAAAGTCAACACCGGGGATGAAGTGAGTCGAGTTTTCAACTCCTGTAAAATCCTGTAACAGAAATCTGACCAAAGTAACTTAACTTTCTTTTGGGTTAATCGGTTCATGGGAGACACAATAGATGAGAAACCTACAACAAAATGTTAGTAATAGCTATCTAGACCCAACAAACTCCTAATGTCAGATGAAGAGATAGGTCTTGGCTAATTTCTTACAATTTCTATCATTTGGGGATCGACACTAATGGATTCAACTAAAATAATATGATATAGAAAAGCTACGGACCTTATCCAAAACTCACACTTTGTTGATTTGGAGAACAAATTATGATCTCTAAGAGTGAAAAATAATTCAAAGATAATCTTTCTGGTCATTCTTAGTACAGGAGTAAACAAGGATATCATCTATGAACACTATGACAAATATCTCAAGATACTGCTTGAAAACTCAATTCATGAGGTCCGTGAAGGCCACTGGAGCATTGGTTAGCCAAAAAGATATGACTAGAAACTTAGCCAAAAAGATATGACTAGAAACTCAAAGTGGCCATACAGGTTCGGAAGGCTGTCTTCCGATATCACACTCCCTTACTTTACGTTGATGATAGTCGAATGTAAGGTCTATCTTTGAGAAATAACTTGCACCTTGTAATTGATGAAACAGGTCATATATTCTCGGAAGAGGGTACTTATTCTTGACTGTGACCTTATTAAGCCGATGATAGTCAATGCACATATGTAAAGAACTATCTTTCTTTTGCACAGATAGGATAGGCGCACCTCAAAGGGAGATACTGGGCCTTATGAAACCTTTATCTAGAAGTTCTTTGAGTTTCTCTTTCAACTCCTTAAGCTCTACGGGTGCCATACGGAAAGGACGTACAGAAATAGGCTGAGTGTTGGGAAGAAGGTCAATCCTGAATACTATTTTTCTATTGGGAGGTACCCCCGGTAGATCTTCTATGAAAACATCTGGAAACTTATTAGCTATATTAACTGACTGGAGAATTGAAGTCTTAGACTTAGTCTCTTCAGCTCAAACTTAGTGATAAATGCAACCTTTGGATATTAGCTTTTTGTCTTTAAGGTAGGATATAAAATGACTCTTGGAGATACAAAATTCTCGAACTACATAAATACTGGCTCATTTGGAAATTTGAACCTAACCACACAGGTACGATAATCTATAAATGAATAAAAGGAATGGATCCAATCCATACCCAGGATAAGACCAAATCTGACCATGTCTAACTCTATCATCAGCAAATATGACCTTATAAAAAATAGTAATGGGACACTTTTTGTAAACTTGGTTAGCAATAACTGGCTCACTTACTGGAATAGAAACTAGGATAGGCTCAGGAATATTTTCGGGATTAATTTCAAAATTCACAGCAACTAACAAGGTTACATAAGAGAAACTTGACTCAAGGTCCAAAAACATATAAATGCCAAACTGAAAGACACAGAATATACTAGTAACAACGTCTGGAGAATTCTCTTGCTGCTAGCAGGATGGAAAAGCATAGAATCTATTTTGGCTTAGACTTAGTCATATTTATGCACTTGTTCTTATCACCCATGTGAATATTTTTAGTAGCCTCTATTGCAGTGTAAGATACTTAGTCATTTCATCTTAAATGGTGTTCGTACGCCTTAACTCATCTTACCAAACTTTAGCCATGTAATGATTTTCTTATTTAGTTGTCTTGTTTAAAAAAGGCCAAGATTTCCTTGCCCGCTAATGCCACTTGAACTCTATTGAAAGAGAGTTAAAGAAAGTCTCCAGTCGACCATAATCTTTCATCGCAAGTTCGTAAAAAAAAATAGAAAGTTAGTTTATCAGTTAGATGGACAAGCTCTCATGGTTTGGATTTCTGTCCCTTCTATCTAGACGTACAATCTTAAGCCTAATAAATGTAACCATTCTAAGATAAAAAAACTAGATAGGGGCAAGCTCAGCCCAGTGCATATATCATGCCCCAGTTTCAGATCCCAGATATTTAGTTAAGACTCATCTCGTAGTTGCCTTGTACATCGCTTCAGTTTCTTCAGCGTCCCAGGCTAGACAGTATTCTTTGAGGGGCATTGTATACCAAGGGGGAGATATACTAAACTAAATTCTTTCTACACATAATGAATCCTTTTAGGCGTAGGGGATACTCATAAGTTGACCCTTAAGATTCTATCTCATCTGTGAGACATGTATGCAATGGCTCAGTTCAGTCCTACCCAGTTCATGTCATATGTTACAGACTCAACCATGTTCTTATATTCCCATTCATGCGTGTTCAGAAAAGATCTAGAGAAGAGGTCCTAAAATTTTTTGTGTTTGAAAATCTCTCCCATGAAGCAAGTGTAAAGGTTCGGCAAGACAGGAAAGCTCAGTCCCTGATATGTTGGTCCCTTCAAAATTCTAAGTCATTTTTGCAAGGTATCTTATGAGCTTAAGTTGTCTTCAGATCTTGCCTCAACTCATCAAATTTTCAAGGTCTCTTTGCACAAGAAGTGCATAGGTGACCCAACAGTTGTAGTCCCTATTCAGATCATAAATGTTTAGAACGACCTCTCATTCAAAGAAATTCTAGTCAAAATCCATGACTACCAGATTCATAAACTAAGGAACAAAGAAGTCCCACAAGTCAAAGTTCATTGATAGAATCATTCTGTTGAGGAAGCTACTTGGGAAGCAAAAGCATACATGCGATTAAATTACCCTCACCTCTTCTCCCCAAACTCAGACTCTGCAAACTCAGACTCAACCCAAGGTAGTAGCTTTTTTTAAAGCTTATTCTATTTCATGTTCAAGTTCCAATTGCAAACTAGTTGCATTCTTGAATTCCCATTTTAAAATTTGTATCCATTTACCATTACATAATCAATTATATGCTCATACATCAGATCCGTCATATGTTCATGCATTAGACATGCATTCTCTTTATGAGAAATTTAGTTATTAGAAATCTCATTCATGTAATCAATTGCGTCAAGTATTCATGTATCAGATATGCGTGATCAGCTTATTAGTACTCCAAGTCATGTATTCATGAATCACTTTAGTCATGAAATCATGCATCAGATATGTATGCTCAGTATGAATCTTAGCAATTTAAATTAGATACTCATGCTTTAGTTGTTTATGTTCAATATGTACATCGGCTTTTCGTTTCTCCCATCTCAATTAGTATTATTTGAGGAAAAATGTTCCCAAGGGGGAGATATTGTAATACCCCATACTTCTACCAAGCTAAAATTTATCCCAAAGATGACAAAGATGTTTTTTAAACATGAATCGATTTTTTATAAGGTGGAAATTGAATAAGTTTTCCATCGATGCCAAATTCTCCCAATTCAACACCTAGGCGAAGAGTTATAGCCTTTTTAGTGAGAAAGCATACACCTGAGCCATCAGCGCGTCACACAGATAGTTTAAATGGAAATTGTCAATTTTCAACATTACTCCATGAGAGTGGCGCATCGTGCCAAACATCCATGTTGCAAACAAAGTGGCAATGTGATAGCTCTGCGTCACACCACCATACAAATTCCCAATTGTCCAGTTCTAGTGACTTGGCATGATAGTGGCGCATCATGCCAAGGTTGAATATTGAGAAATTTTCACAAGAATTAAAATACATGTCCAAGGGTTAAAAGGCTCAATTTCTCATACCTATATAAAGGCAATAACACGTGATTCAACCATATTTCACCTAAAATATAGTGTTTCTCTCAAGTTTTTCTCAAGAACAATCTAGTATTTTTAATTGAGGATTCAAATTCAAGAGTCTCTCCATCAGTCTTTGCTAAATCAAGAACTAAGGTATGAAAAGGGTTCATTCATGGATTCCTTTCATCTATAAAGCCCAATAATCAAGTTTTAAATCTTGTATTGTGAATATTTTGTTGTTGGTTGATTATGTTCATGTGATTATGGTTGTATGGTTCCCAAGTTTGAATCCTTGTGTGTTGTTCATGAACCTATGCTAGTATATGCTCTGAAACATGTAAAACTGAGTTGAAATATAGAGTTTTGTTGTATTAATTTGATGGCCATGCCTATCCGCTAAGTCATGCATCGTAGGTGTTTGATAAAATGCCTAAGAGGATAGAAATTATGCAACATAGCTTAGTTATAACCCAAATGATAAATGCATGCTTTACCCTATTT
The DNA here is from genome assembly GCF_002878395.1 of Capsicum annuum. Lineage (NCBI taxonomy): Eukaryota > Viridiplantae > Streptophyta > Magnoliopsida > Solanales > Solanaceae > Capsicum > Capsicum annuum. The sequence goes on along the minus strand of NC_061121.1, from coordinate 23,247,198 downwards.
CCAAGAATGACTTCCATGATATTGTGTGCATTATGAATGGTTGAGGAAATGTCCATGAGAATAGGTTGATAAAATTATGACATTTTTATATGCAATTCCATTCATGTACAACACTATAATAAGCATGTGCTTAATGAAATCCCAAATTGATGTATTATGAATTTTTGGTATTGGTCATGTGTTCAAGAAGAATCATGTCCTGTCAGTTTCATGCTATCGAGTTCAAGGGGTACTTGTACCCGATAATTTAGTTGTGTGCTTAGAGTCGGTGACAATTTTCAAAAAACTCTCAGCCAATCCATTTTCTGTAGAATTTAGTCAGTTATGCGAATTAGGAGAACTAAGTAAACTCGGTATCAATATAGTCTTACTCAGTAATCGTAGTATTCTTAGGAATCTAAATTAATCTCAGTCAGTTACTAGATTTCATTAGTATTTCATTAGTCAACAAGATTTAGTTAACTTAGCTCAAATCAGTTAAACAATACGATCAGTAATAGTTTAATTTAGTTAAACATGTTTAGTGTCTATTCAGATGGGAGTAAGATTTAGCATTAAGTGAATCTATGGATGAGGAAACAAACTAATAGTTGGGGGTGTGATCCTTAGAAGCAATCCTTGTATTCTAGAACTATATAGCCAGCATAGGTTGAGACATTAGCACTGTTAGGAGAGGTTCCCACCATTCTTTTTTGGGGACACTGTCAGATGAAGGTCACCCACAGCTTGTCCTTACCAGTGGTATGGTATTGACACCCTTTAGATTGGGGTTACAAATTAGACCCCAACTCAGCCATAATGGCATATTAGGGTCATGTCGGTTAGATGACTACTTCCCATAGTCTAAGTATCAGACTCAAAAATAGAACTCAGATAGTTCTACATAATTCAGGACTTTTAGATACAATCAAGTCAGTACTGTATGGAACTCAGCTAGTTCCATCAGTATTAGGACTGTCAGATATAGTCACTCATGATATTAGTAATCAGACTCAGTAATCATCCTATCACGAACTTAGTTAATACTATACTAATTATACAAAACCCATGTTATCAGTATTCAATTTCAGGACTGTCAAGAATAGTCAATCGTACAAATTCTTCCTAGTCACAAGGGTCAAAAATAGTCTTTTATTTATTATTAATATTACATCAGTCTCTCAGTATTTAGTAGACTTAGTCATTAGTATCAGTAAAATAAGATGTGAGTAAATCAGTACTCAGAACCCCGTACCTAGTGTCAGTATGGTCTTAGTTATAGTTACATATTCGTGTATGTATTCTCATATTTATGTGATTCTGTCAGTTATTATTATTCATGCATATGAACCATTGCATTCAGCCTACCTTAGTTGCATACCAATACATTTAATCGTACTGATGCATTTGCGCTATTGTATTTTATACCATAGGTTTAAAAGCATGAGCTCCCGAGCATCCTTAGTAGATCAGATGTTCAGCTGCCAGACTAATCGTGAGGCCTCATGATTATAGGATAACATGATTATTTTAATTTCTTTATTATTTCCAAAGTTCGGAGTTTGTTAGGGCATATCCCATCAACTCTATAGTTTTTAGATAATTTAGAGGCTTTTACACTACAACATATTTTAGACAGATTACTTTAGTTGTAAGTATTGTTATACACCATTACAGACATTGTTTTATATTTAGTATTATTGTAGCTTATATTCCATGTATTTATTGTATATTATTTAGTGCTTAGTAAAAGATATCAGTCATGGGTTAGCTTGTGGTCCTTCGGGTTATGAGCATCATCTTATGTTCTGGGTACCAGGTTTGGGGCATCACAAACTTGTTATTATTCATCTATACATACTCAGTTTTCTCTATATACTTAGCCTAGCTAGCGATATTCAAGGAACAATATTCTAAAGAGGGAAATGATGTGTTGATATTATAGGGTAGATTGTGTGTTCTTTTTGTTATCCATCTGGGGCAAAGAGTTATAGTTGAATTGCATAACGTGCGGTATTTCATTAATCCTAGCATCACTAAGATGTACCATGACTTGTGGGAAATCTATTGGTAGAGTGGAATGAAGAAGGATATAGTAGAGTTTATGGAAAAATATTCAATGTGCCAACAGGTTAAGGTAGAGCACTAGAGACATGTTTGTGTAATAGAAGAGTTTAGTATACCCACTTGGAAGTGGGAAGAGGTGAATATGGATTTTATGACTAGTTTACTGCTTTCATGTCGTCATTATAATTGTATCTGGGTTGTGGTAGACAGGCTGACTAAGACATCATATTTCTTGCTAGTGCATTCATCTTATGTAGTGAAGGATTATTTTAGATTGTATATTTGGGAGTTAGTGAAATAGCATGGAGTTACCTTATCCATCATCTTAGATATGGGTACTCAGTTAACCTCCCTATTTTGGAAAGCTTTTAAGAGGGTTCTTGGTACCCAAGTGCATCTTTGGTCTACTTTTTATCCGCAGAAAGATGGTCAGGATAAGAGGACCATCCAAACCTTAGAGGATATATTGAGCGCATGTGCTCTTGATTTCAAGGGTAGTTGGGATGAGCATTTGTCATTGATTGAGTTTTCCTATAACAATAGTTACCATGCTAGAATCAAGATGGCACCATTTGAGGATTTGTATGGGAGGAGGTGTAGATCACCTATAGGTTGGTTTGAACTAGGTGAATTTTCTTTGGTTGGACCTGATGCAGTATTTGAGGCTATGCTGAAGGTGAAGGTGATTAGAAAAAGGTTGAAGACATCTCAGAGTCGTCAAAAGTCATATGCAGATGTGAGAAGAAGAGACCTTGAGTTTGAAGTTAATAATTTGGTGTATCTGAATATTTTTCCCATAAAAGAGGTGAAAAGGTTTGGCAATAAGGGGAAACTTAGTTCCTGATATATGGGCCCTTATAAAATCCTAAGTCATGTGGGTAAAGTTTCCTATGTGCTTGAGTTGCCCACAGAGTTATCAGTTGTGGATCCTATCTTTCATGTCTCCACGCTTAAGAAGCACATTAGTGATTCCGTTGTAGTGGATTCTAAGAGAGCCTAGATATACCGACGTTTGAAGAGATTCCAGCTGAGATTCTTGACTACTAGATCCGTAGACTGAGGAACAAAGAGATTTCCTTGGTCAAAGTATTATGGCGAAACTAGTCAGTTGAGGGTTCTACTTTGGAAGCCGAGGAAGATATGAGATCCAAGTTTCTGCACCTCTTCTCCGAAAGTTCAGATCATGCCAGAGGTACTATTCATCCTTAACTCATCCCCTTTTCCAATTAAAGTTTAAGCTATGTGGCTATTATTAATATAAGTTCATGCATTTTCTGAGATATTAAAGAGTACAAATAGAGTCCCAAAAGATAGAGTTCATAAAAAGCTTCCAATTCAAAGTATATGGGTTTGAACAAGGGCACTCCTTTCGTCCTTGTTCCCAAAAGTTTTTTGAATTACAAAGATTTATAGTTTTACATGCTTTCTTATGAAATTTAATTATGAGTTTATACCCTATGTTATTATTTCATGAGATTATGATAGTTTCAATGTTTTAGAAATTGAAGTACATGAGTATGTTGAGATTATAATGCATATTGCTGAAAAATTTCCAGATTTCTATATGATTTATGAATCTTGATGATATCGAGTATGAATTTTGATACGTCTTAAACTAAGGTTGAATTATGGTTCATTAATCCCTACTTTAGAGTGTAATTTTAAGAATTTTGGTGCTATAAGTACCCATGACTAGAGTATTTTGAGATTATTGAGAATGTTTTGACCTTGATGGTCATAGTAGCTTTGGAATCCACTTTACTAAATGAGATCACATATTTTATAGTTGGGTTCTTTATGTACCATGAGATTATTTTAAAGTGGATGTCCATGAGATGATTTGATTGATTCTGAATTAAAGAATTCAGAATAAAGGGACTCGCTTTGCCCGTTAATAGTAGGTAACCCGTTCCCTGTCTTTGTTTCTATTGCATTCTATCTCATCGTATCACATTCTGTTCTGGGAGATTAGTAAGAATTAGGAATTCCTCTTCCAACTTGTCCTAGAATGGACGTTATGGCAAAGAACAAGAAGAAAATAAAGGAGAAATTTTTCCAATAGTAACAAAGGGTGCCTCCATAGGTTGACATCCGATCCAACCTAGTAGTAAGCAATCCGCTAAAAGCTACCAAAATATTCCTTGGAAGCTAACTAAAGGGAGTATTATTTAGCACCGAATCGTGTAAGTTACTATGGTTTCATACCCCAGAACTACGTGCCACTGTAGTATTAAGATTTATGGGCCCAAGGCCGAGATAGTGATCACTAAGTGGAGGTTATACTCCCTGGCAAGATTATCATGCCTCTCCCCAACATGATAAATCTTCATTTGGAGGAAATAACGTTGGACTCCTTGTAGCTCGTATGTTTTATGTCGGTTAAGAGAACCTCCCTTCTAGTAAAAGTAAATAATCAGCTTTTGAGTATTTTTCCCGAAGAGTAAGATTTTCAGAGTAGTTTTCTTAAAAATATATTTTTTCTTAAAGATAATATTTTTCCATATTAGTAAGAGTAAATGATCAGTTCCTAAAGTAAATTATGTTCCTTTGAGATGAGTTATTGTTCCCTATATGTAAAGGCTCATAAACATGTCCAAATATTGTTTTTTACTTTAGATTTCAGTTTTAAAGTTACAATCTTAGCTTCCAGATACTGAGGTGAGCATTGGATCTCTTAGTCTATATGTTTTGAAGAGGGAATAGAACTACAGATTTCTGAAAAAAGTATATTCACTCACGAGATTTATACTATGCGTTCCATAATTCATAATGTATGAGATTTCAATTTTTGAGTTCCTAAAGCTATGTGAGTCAGTTATATCAGAATTCATGATTTCTATGAAGGTTGATGATATTTTTTTTTTATTTTGCATACACCCCCATATAATCAGTATATCCTCAAAGTAACGATCCACATATATGTCTGTGTGCTACATTGACTCATAATGTAGGTTCAGGTGCTCAATTCCAGCAGGGATAGTGATCTCCAAATATCTCATCTATATCTTTACCTTTAGTGAGTCCTCATGGTTTGAGGACCTACATCTGCAGTTTTCCTACTTTAATAGTGTTTTGAGTATTACTGTTAGACCAGTTCGAGTCTGTTGGAGATCAATCCCAATGGATTTCAAGTTTGAGTAGTAGAGTCTTTGTCAGACTAGACTATCAATTGTGTTTCGGACTTTTCTATATTTTATATTCAGAATATGCTTTCCAGTTATTTCAGTTCAGATTTTACGTGATACAATGTTATTTCTCAATTATCCATCATAAATTAAGTGTTAGATGTAATAGTAGGCTGAAAGAGTTAGCTTAGGACTATTAATAGCCTTAAGCACCGTGTGACGTCTAGGGATGAGATTTAGGGGAATTACAAACAAGTTTGTAATGCCTCAAAAATGGGCCCCGAGGTGTTACACAGTGCTTAGGGTCACAAGTGATCCAAAGCTAACCCTTTTATTTTCATACTTACAAGCAACTAAATAAAATACATAAATCTGAAACAAAATAAGTGGAAATAAAAAACATCTCTGAACTTGATCAATACAAATCTGAATTACAAGATTACAACTCTGTTTTTACCAACAAAACAGAAATTTAATACATTAACACCACTGACTTTCTATGAAGAATCTACTAGTACTGACAATCGGTAGCCGGGTCAAGACTCACAAGTATCCCAACTCACTACGACTGAATAAAGGAAATACAATACTTCTCAAGTTGTAAAATTGACTCGAGCCGTTGAATTAAAAGGACTCATCATCTATTGACTGGAAACAGCGGACTAACTGAATATGGTATATACGCTACAACTTGTACCTGCATTATGAGACAATGTAGCACATAGACATATATATGGATTAGTACTTAGAGGACATACTGAGTATATGGGGGTGTATGCAATAGTTAAACAATGTCATCAATCTTTATAGAAATCATACATGTTGATATAAATGACTCACAAAGCTTAAGCAAAAACTAAAATCTAAATCTCATAAATCATCGATAGGGAAGCATGTAATATAAATATCGTGAGTCATTATAGTTTTTTCTAAAATTTGTGTTCTCTTCTTATTCTCAAAACTTGTAAGCTAGATGAAATCTTAAACTCATTTTGTATATTAAACTCTTTATCTCAATACTTAAAACCAATAAAACTATTTCAAGAGTGGGGGACATCATTGGGAGGTTCCTCTAACGGACATAAACTATGTGAGATGACATGGAGTCCACCTTCTTACCCACGTTGGGAAGAGCTTTTTTACCCTTGCCATCAGAATAGAACCTTAAGTTAAGTGATCACTATCTCAGCCTCAGGTCCATAAATCTTAATCCTAAGGTGGCACATAGTTCTGGTGAAGTAGTATGCGCTAAACCCACATTTCCCACTCGGTGGTAAATACTACTTCCATACTTAGGCTCAGAAATTTTTGGAAATCCACCTTTAAGTAAGTCAAAGTCTATAATGAAGACCAAACTCATATCTGTAATCTGTAATAAACTCTGAAAAGTGGATTCCAAAACTTAAGTGAGGATGGGAAGATCAAATACTATTATATAACTCAAAATATGCAAATCTCGGGGTGCTTAAAGCACAAGTTCTTGAAATATCAATACTCAAATTAAGGCCTAATAACCCACATCTCAAACTCATATAAAATCATTGCATTTATGCTTCTTAATGGACTCAATAATAATGTAACACAAAATCTGAAAATTTCTACAATAGGAATGAAAATAAGAGAATAGACATGAAACTTATCTTCAAAATCTCTCTAAAATCATAATATTTTAAATAGTGATAATGGGTACAAATCCCAATTTCACACTCATGTATAAACATTACAAATAATAGCAAAACATCAGGCTCAATATTTTTCTTGAATCATACTTTAACAATATCAAAATAATAAAATCAAGAATCTCAATAACTTGCTTAAAATCAATTGGGAAAATCTGGAAATTCGCATTACATGCATAAGTATATGAAATTTATTTGGTAATTCAACATTCAATCACTTGAAATCTCATAAGGTTTAAACAAAATGATTTGGGTATAAACCCTAGCTCCAATTTCATGAGGAATCACACAGAATTCAGTAATTTATAATTTAAAACAAGTTTTTGGCACAAGAACTAAATATTTGTTCTTGTTCAAACACCACATACCTTAATAGTTATGATTTTGATGAATTGAATGGAAAAGCTTGAACTTTAAATCCTTAGGAGATGATCTTGGTATCATTTTTGAAGTTCTTGGATTATAAACCCAGTTCTTGATCTTTTTATTGAAGAGAAGAAGATGGAATCGATGATTCTTGAGGGAATTGATTAGGGTTGTTCTTGAGGGGAAAATTGAAGAATTGGGGCAAATAATATCCCAATTAAGCCTTAGATCGTGTTTTTACAACCTGGGTTGAGGTGGGAAAAGCCCCATTGCCTCTCATTAATTTAAACCAGAAATTCATAATCCTCATTCAAATTTTGTCCTTTAGCGCGACGTGCTACCATCATGGCAGCTCACTGCCTCACACTAAAATTGCTATAACTTTTCACTCGGGTATCGGATTTTTTTGAAATTTGTAGAACTAGAAAGATAATTCAATCATATACAATTTGGTGGGTCTTCAAACGGAAAATTCAAGGTATTTAAAAAGTTATATACATTTAAAGTAGACCCTTGTAGGATTGAATTCCAAATTTGGGACGAATCTGATGTTCTAAGTTCCACTTGGCTCTAAGTGACTTCTAAGAACATTATTCACATCATAAGGACATCACATGCTTAGGATTAAACACATGACACAAGAATATGAATTATGGATCAAGAGTACGACAATTACACCTTCATTACGATGTGGTGAAATTGCGTTAAGCTACTGGAAAAGGACGAGTGTGAATTTGTACTCTGACACGACGCGGTGCTATCGTGTTGCACCACTGCAAATTGAAAATTGGGAATTTTGACCTCTCCGCGATGTACCAATATTGCGGAGGTCTACTATAATGTGTTGATTGCCATTTTGGCATCCACCACAACGCGGTGAGTGCCCAGGTGGGACACTTCATTACCAAAAATTCTCTAACTTCTTCACCGAGTACCGGATTTGGGAGAGTTTTATATCGATGGAAAGCTTATTCAATTTCCCACACAATGTAAGGTCAAATTCTGAAACATTCCATATGAAGTAAAGGTTATTCATTTTTGAGTCACACTCTTAACATTTTAGGAACAAATTTTTAAGCTAGGAAAAACACGGGGTGTTACAATACATCCCCCTTGGGAACATTCATCATCCAATGTGGATAATTAAGCTGAAAATACTGGGGAATCTGATGTTGTAAGCTATCATGTACAACTGAAAATACTGGGGGATCAGAGGTTGTAAGCTATCATGCACAACTAAATTAAACTGAATGACTGAATCTTAAACGTAATGAGCTACTAAATTGAGCTACCAAGGCATGAATTCTCAAGAAAATAGCTATATGGCTGAGATAGAAATGAGAGAGCCAAAATATGAGTAAACATTACTTTAGTCTGGATCAGATTTCATGAGAAAATGAATGAGAGGTTTATGATATAAAAACTCAATGTATTACAACATCTCCCTCTTGGGATTGTTCATCCCAGAATGATACTGATTTGATTGATATACTAGAAAAAGACAGAGATGACGAACAGGAAGCTTACGAGTTGAATCATGACTGATCATCTACATTCTGAAATAGATGCATGATGCATAAACTGAGCTAAATTCGCAAGGTACATGAAGTGAGCAAATTTCCTCTTAGAATGATATCACTAGATGGGAAGATTGAAAACCATAGTAACTTGTCTGTATGGCTGCTAGACTGAATTACTGGCTAAATGGGTTAACTCATACTGTACATTCCGCTTCACCAACAACATTCAACCTTCTACAAGGATCTCACTAACGCACAATACAACCATCCACATACATACAAACTTACAACAATCTTCCTAACCATAAAATATTTACTTTCTCCCATCCACATAAGTATTCATCATAACTACTAGAATCTGGAAGACTAACTTAGTTACCTATCCAATCATCTGCCCTTTAGCTTTAAACTACCATTCTAATTTTGTGGATCTCTGAATAAGCTATAATCTAAACTGAAATAAAGACACATAAAACAAAACTTACCTTGAAGGACTGTACCTTAATATGTAACTCCAAATTCTGGTACCTCCTTCTGTGATTCAACTCTTAGATTTATATAGCCACAAAAGTCATAATATAACAACTTAAACATTCACTATGATATAACAACTTAAACACTCACTAACTTAGAATCTACACTTAAAAAGTATATTTCCAAACCCTTGCTAAACCATACTAACTTTCTTCATACTCTACTAATATCACATAATATCACACAATATCACATCTCTAAACTTATTTTTTTTCTAAACCAGGAGAATCAAGATCATATCAAAAGGATCAACACTATAAATCAAAACTCCTTCACTTAGCTATCAAAAACATCATACATTACCTAAATAGTCTTGCTCTACCTAGCAACTCAATGGTACTACCAACAACACAACATGCAATAATCCTCGAAAATAATGTAGCCCCATAGAACCTTGGACATATTCCTACATCGCACCTACAACATAAGGCTTGATTACGAATCAAGTAAACTTAAGCTCTTTTTTACACTATTCAAGCCTATTAGATCACTTCCATTCAACTAAAATTCACAACACATCAATCATTATACCCACTTTGATCACCATCTATAATTCATACATAGCGTCTAGTTCTAGCTATGATGAACCACAACTTCACACAATATTCTTCCAATGCCAAACATCTGAAAATATTAGTTCGCTAAAACATCATAACAGTAAGGATCAATATCAATCCTATGATATATCTTATTTATAATCCATTAACATATCTACCTTCTACACATCATTACTATCTACCCTATTTATACCTCTAAACTAAGTTCATAGCTCAATAAGTTTCAACTAAACTTCCTCTGGTAATCTCAGGGGCACCAAAATTAAAAACACTCCTACACCAAGTACCTTCATTAATAACCTATACTTTTCTTGCACAACAAACACCATTATCAACTCACTCCCTACTTCAAGCAAACAATAAATCACCTTAACTAATAACTCCTTCTCTACCTTCTACTAAATTAACACATAAGGAAATATCACTTCATTACTAACTCAATCTTATGCAAAAAAACTTCTGATAAACATATATTCAATAAATCTCCCTTACTATTTTTTCTTGTCACTGTGCCTCTAAACCCCAGTTCCAATAAACACAAGAACAACAAGATGAATAACAAGTTGCTAGTGAATCAAAATAGGCCTCACACGGCATCACTAGACTTTGATTTTATGTTTGGAAAAAGAAAATAAGATGAATAACAAAGCAACTATGCTAGAGAATCGAAAGAGCCCCTCACGGCTTCACTAGACTTTTAGTTTGAACCACACAATGATAACAAGATAACAACGGATAGAAACTTGATATACAATATTCGATGATATAAGAATACACATCTTACTCTAGCTTAACTGAATGACTCATTAGAATGAGGACATAACTTTAAACTTGAGGGACATAAAATCCTTTAAGGCTTCTCTCAAACCGCTTTGTGAAACTTTTTAAACTTCTTGCTAGCAAGTCTGAGAGCAATATCAGGGAAGGAAATTAGAACTTGTTGATCATGTTACCTCAAGACCATTACATAAATCAAGAAGTATAGATTATCATTATAGATTCTGAGGAGTAATCTGAAAGCATATCTAACTTGGGCTTAGTGCATGATTTTTACAAACATGATAAAGTACTTAAATCTTTAAAACTCTAGAAGAAATAATGGGATACTTTCTAGCCTCCTTTTAATCCCATAACTATAAGAGGAGACTGTTTGAGAAATCCCTAGCAGTAAAGGTTTAAGCTTGACTGTTTTTTATCCATTGAAAATAAGGCAAAGATGGCTCCAATAGAGTAACTTGAGAATTTGTATAAGTTTCTAAGAGACACTTTCTATAGAATAATCTAAAACTTCAGAGAATGGAAACATTCCTAAATGCCTTGTAGCTTCTCAAAGACAATTACAGACGTCTCTGCACCGTTCCACAAGACTCTACTGAACACGGCTTCATAGACACCCTAGCACACTTGAACCTTACGCTTTGACACCAAGTTTGTAATGCCCCAAAATCTCATCCTGAGAGGTTACAAGGTGCTTAAGGCTACTAGTAGACCTAAGCTAACCCATTGAGCCTACTACTCTATCTAACACTTACTTTAAGATGGATAATCAAGCAATAACATTGTATCACATCAAATTTGAACTGAAATAACTAGAAAACATATTCTAAATATCAAATATTGAAAAGTCTAAAACACAACTGATAGTTTAGTCTGACAGAGCCTCTACTACTAAAACTAGAAAGCCACTGGGAAAGACCCCCAACTGACTCGAACTGGTCCGAAAGTAATACTCAAAAAAATATTAAAGTAAGAAAACTGTAGATATAAGTCATCGAACCATGAGGACTCGCCAACGATAAAGATATAGATGAGATGCTGGGAGATCATTTTCGCTGCTGGGATTGAGCACTTGAACCTACATTATGAGAAAATGTAGCACACAGACGTATGTGTGGATAAGTACTTTGAGGATGTACTAAGTATATGGGGGTGTAGGCAATAATTAAAAAAATAATATCATCAACCTTTATAGAAACCATGCATGCTAATATAACTGACTCACATAGCTTCAGTAACTCTAAAATGTAAATCTCATACATTATGAATAATGGAACGCATAGTATAAATCTTGTGAGTTAATATACTTATTTTGTAAATCTGTAGTTCTATTCCCTCCTCAAAACAAATAGACTAAGTGATCCAATCCTCACCTCTATATCGGGAAGCTAAGACTGTAACTTTAAAACTGAAATCTAAAGTAAAAAACAATAGTAGGATAAGTCTGTGAGCCGTTACATTTAGGGAACAATTTCTCATCTCAAAGGAACATACTTTATATTAGGAACTGGTCATTTACTCTTACTAGTAGGGAAATATACTCTCTTTAAGAAAATTTATATTTTTAAGAAAACTACTCTAAAAACCTTACTATTAGGGGAAAGATACTCAAAAGCTGATTATTTACTTTTACTAGCAGGGAGTTTTCTTAACCGACATAAAGCATAAGAGCTACATGGATTCCAACATTTTTTCCTCCTAAGGAATAAACCTCATGTTGGTGACAGGCATCATTCTTTGCCAGGGAGTATAACCTCAACTCAGCAATCAATATCTTGATCTCGGACCCATAAATCTCAATCATACGGTGGCACGTAGTTTTGTGGTATGAAATTGTAGTAACTTACCCGACTCAGTGCTAAATACTACTCCCTTTAATTATCTACACTCATCTCATAGAAATACGCTTTAAAATAATCTCATGGTAAATAAAGAACCCAACTATAAAATCTATGATCTCATTTGGTAAAGCTGATTTTAAAGCTAATATGACCATAAGGGTCAAAACATTCACAATAATCTCAAAATACTCAAGTCATGGGTGCTTATAGCAACAAAATTCTTAAAATTACAATCTCAAGTAGGGCTTAGTGACCCATAATTCAACCTTAGGTTAACACATATCAAAATTCATACTCGATATCATAAAGATTAATAAATCATATAGAAATGTGAAATTTTTTTAGAAATATTCACTATAATTACAACATACTCATGTACTTCAATTTCTAAAACATTGAAACCATCATAATAACATAGGGTATAACCCCATACTTTAATTTTATAAGAAAACATGTAGAACCACAAATCTTTGTAATTAAAATAACTTTTGGGCACAAGGACGAAAGGAGTTTCCTTGTTCAAACCCCACATACCTTGAATTATAACCTTTGGATGAACTCTAGATTTTGGAACTCTATTTGTACTCTTGAATGAGGGTTCTTGAATCCTTTGACTTGAGAACCTTGAATCTTAACTCAATTTAAAAAGTCTATGGTGAACCCTTGATATTCTTCGAAGAGGATTTGGATGCTTAGAGTTTTTAGTTGAGCGAAATCTTGCAAAAAATCTCTTACAATGCTTGTAGTGACCTTAATCTTGAAGTTTTTATAGTTCAAGAGGCTTGGAAAAAGTCCAAAGTGCTCTTTTTATCTTCTATATGAAGATGGAAAAATTGAACTGGAAATCCGACTTTATGGTCCACCATGACATGCCATTATCACGGTGGCTTATAGGAAACTGACAAATGGGAATGTGGGAGTTACCGCGACTCGAAGCCATCATGTTGTCCCACTAGTTGGGACCTGGAACTTCAGCCCGATGTGTCACAATCATGCTAGGCCACGAGAAATTACTATTGGGAAATTGGGGTCCTCCACGACGTGCAACTATCTCGGAGTTCCACTTGAATTTGAAAATTGTTAATTAGACCTCTCCGCGATGCGCTAAACACTAAAATGATGGTGTTTTATGACTAAAACTTAAATTAGCCATAACTTCTTTCCCGGTTATCAGATTTGGGGAAACTTATATCGTTGAAAAGATAATTAAATTTCCCACAAGATAAAAATTGAAATTATGGAAACTCTATATGGTTTAAATATTACTAACTTAGGAATTCATTCCTTAACCTTCTATAGACGAAAATAGACTTACGGAAAAGTTTGAGGTGTTACCATATCTCTTCCTTGGGAACACTCATCCTCGATTAATGCTAGCTAGGATAAGGATACAGAGAAAACTGACTATCCACATCTTAAACAACTTGCTAAACTGACCCAACATTATTCTAAGTTCTTGAATATCTTGGAGAATGCATGAACTTATATTAAGAATAGCTATATAGATGAAACTTTAATAGGAAAAAGTGTTGAATTAAGGAAGAATAGTACCTTCGGCTTTATCTGAACTTACGGAGCATAGTTGCGGGTACTTGGATTTCATATCTACCTCGGCTTCCCAAGTAGCACCCTCAACTGACTAGTTTCGCCACAATACTTTTACCAAGGGAACCTTTTTTCCTAAGTTAATGGATCTTATGGTTTAGAATCTCAACTGAAATCTCTTCAAACAAAAAGATAGTCGGGATATATGGGCTCTCTAATGGGTGCTCTACAACGGAATCACCAATGTGCATCTTAAGCGTGGAGACATGAAAGATAGATGCATAACTGACAACTCTGTCAGCAACTAAAGGCCATAAGCTACACTCCCCACACGACTTAGCATTCTATAGGGGCCTACATGCCGGGGATAATTCTATAAGGGCCTATATGCCGGGGATAAAGTTTCCCCTTTTGGTCAAACCTTTTCACCCCTTTCATGGGCAAAATTTTATGATACACCAAATCATTAACTTCAAACTCAAGGTCTCTTCTTCTCAAACTGGCATATGACTTTTGATGACTCTGAGATGTCTTCAACCTTTCTCTTATCAACTTCACTTTCTCCATAGCCTCAAATACTACATCAGGTTCAACCATTGTAGATTCACCTACTTTAAACCAACCAATAGGTGATCTACACATCCTCGCATACAAAGCCTTAAATGGTGCAATCTTGATGCTAGCATGGTAACTATTGTTTTAAGCATACTCAATCAACGAAAAATGCTCATCCCAAATACCCTTAAAATCAAAAGCACATGCCCTCAACATATCCTCTAAGCCTAACTATCTATCTGCGGATGAAAAGCAGAACTAAGATGTGCTTGGGTACTAAGACCCCTCTGAAAATATTTCCAAAAATGGGTGGTAAACTGAGTACCCCTATCTTAGATGATGGAAAAGGGGACTTTATGAAATTTGGATAACTCTCAAATATACAGTCTCGCATAATCCTCAGTTGTATAAGATGCATACATAGGCAAGAAATGCACTGTCTTAGTCAGACTATCTACCACAACCCAGATAGAATCGTGATGATGACTCGTTAGAGGTAAACCAGCCATAAAATCCACATTTACCTCTTCCAACTTCAAAGTGGGTATACTAAACTCTTGCATTACACCACCAGGTCTCTAGTTCTCTACCTTAACCTATTGGCACATTGCATATTTCACCACAAACTCGTCTATATCATTCTTTATGCCACTCCACCAATAGATTTCTCGTAATTCGTGGTATATCTAGGTGGCACCAGGAGGAATGAAAAACCACACGCCATACGCATCAGCCATAATTCTCTGCCATAGATCATCAACATAAGGAATACATAATCAACCCTGTAATCTTCGCACCATCTCCCCCTTGGTAGAGAACCTATTCCTTTTCTTCCTTAACTGACTCCTTCAGTCTGACCAAACTAGGATCCTTGTCTTACTTCTACTTCACTTCTGAAACTAAAGAGGATTTGGAACTACTTTGAACCAAAATCTTTCCCTCATTGGAATAAAGAAAGCAAACGCCCAGTCTAGCCAAATGATGCACCCTATGAGCTAATTGTTTCTTATCTTCCTCTACATGAGTAACACTACCCATAGATATCCTGCTAAGGGTATCTGCCACTATATTGGCCTTGCCTCGATGATATAACACACTTATATCATAGTTCTTTAGCAACTCTATCCATTTACTCTATCTATGATTTAACTCCCTTCGAGTAAACATATACTGCAGTATCTTGTGATCAGTAACCACATCATCATAAATACCATAAAGATAGTTTCTCCATATTTTCAAAGAAAATACCATAGCGGCTAACTCAAAATCATAAGTTTGGTAATTCATTTTATATGGCTTCAACTGTCTAGAGGCGTACTCTATAACGTTACCCCTTTGTATCAATACAAAACCCAAGACAACTCTAAAGGCATCGCAATACATCATAAAACTATCCATACCATTAGCCCAAGTAAACATTGGGGTTAAAGTTTGTCGATTCATCAACTCCTGAAAACTCTACTCACAGCAAATTGACCAAAGCAACATAACTTTCTTTTGGGTCAATCTAGTCATGGGAGATGAAATAGATGAGAAATCTTCAACAAAACCATTGTAATAGCAAGCTAGACCAAAGAAACTCCTAATTCTAATTGAAGAGATAGGTCTAGGCCAATTTCTTATAGCTTATATGTTTTGGGGATCGACTCGAATGCCTTTGGCTAAAATAATATGACCAAAAAAGGTATGCATACTTGTTGAATTTGGCAAACAACTAATGATCTCTAAGAGTATGAAAAATAATTCTAAGATGATCTGCAAGGTCATTCTCTATATGGGAGTAACCAAGGATATCATTTATGAACACTATGACAAACATGTCAAGATACTGCTTGAACACTTGATTCATGAGGTCCATGAAGGCCACTAGAGCATTAGTTAGCCCAAAGGACATGACTACAAACTCAAAGTGGCTATAACAATTTTGGAAGGCTATCTTCGAGATATCACACTCTCTTAGTTTAAGTTGATGATAGCCAGATGTAAGGTCTATCTTGGAGAAATAACTTGCCCCATGTAATTAATCAAATAGGTCATCTATTCTTAGAAGATGGTACTTATTCTTGATTGTGACCTTATTAAGCTGATGATAGTTAATGTATATACGCAATAAACCATCTTTGTTTTGCATAAATAGGATAGGTGGGCTGCAAGGAGACACTGGTCCTTATGAAACCTTTATCTAAAACATCTTTAGTTGCTCTTTCAACTCCTTAAGCTCTGCGGGTGCCATACAGTTTTGTGTAGTAGAAATGGTCTGAGTGTCGGGAAGAAGGTCAATCCCAAATTCTATCTTTCTATCAGGAGGTACCCCCGGGAGATCTACTGGGAAAACATCCAAAACCTCATTAACTGTATTGACTGACTGGAGAAATAGATTCTCAGACTTAGTGTCTTTAATTCAAACTAAGTGATAAATGCAACCTTTGCATATTAGTTTTCTGGCTTTAAGATAGGATTTAAATTGACTCTTGGGAGATATAGAATTCTCGGACCACATAAAAATTGGCTCATTTGGATGGTCCCTACTACACTTAGCACATGTTGGATAATGAGGACTGTTAGTAACACTGTTCAAGGACCTAGACATAGAAGACTCCTTCCCTTGCTCCTGCTTATTTCTCGGTGCGAGAGCACTAGCTGATGTAGGGGCTGGCATAGATGATCAATTTTGAAACTAGGGTCGGTTCCCTCCATAAGATCTAGTTTGTCCATGCTCAAACTGCTCTGATCTAGAACTCTTATTTTCCCTTACTCTATCTCTCTCTCTTATCTTATCAGACTCAATCTACTGAGCTCTATCATCAGTATGGATAGATCTATATTCCTATTGAGCATAGCATTCCTACACTCTTTTAGCACCAAACTAGACATACCGGTCATGAACATACTTATACTAGATCAGGTGTCAGCTACCAAGTCAGGAGCATACTTAGCTAATTAGTAGAACTTATGTCAATACTCTTTAACAATCATAGATCCTTTCCTCAAGTTCATGAACTCATCTATCTTCGTTTCACTTATCTTAAGTGTGAAGAACTTATCCAAGAATGCATCCTGCAACAGCTACCAAGTAATAGGAGTAGCTCCTCCCCTCTATTCTTGCTCCACACCACAACCCAGTCATAAGCAATATCTTTCAAGAGATAAGAGGCCAATTCCACACCCTCCTCTTTAGTCATATACATAAATTGGGTGATTTTTTTTGCCACATCAAGAAACAACTGTGGGTCCTCTCCTTCCTTCGACCCATGGAACTCTGGTGGATTAATCCTTATAAAATCTTGAATCCTGGATATATCTAAATCACCTCCTTACTAATGTGAAACTGCAACCTTGTTATTGGCCGGAGTGTTAGTGGTGACTGCTTAGGATAACGCCTGAAAGGTAGCCTAAAACTCGGCATAATACACGTTCTCATTCGGGGGATCGTCCGGTTAAGGTGGCTGATTGACATTCCTATGGTCATTAGCTCTTCGGGTAGGTATTTTTTGTAATTAAAGTGGAAGAATTAATAGCAGATAGAGACAGTTGTAGGCACTACATACTCAGAAAGAAAGAGATAACTTTTTCCTAAAATGTCTCATAGCCTCTAGGTCATAAATGTGGAGCGCTTCACACTGATGATCAATACTCTTCGTAACGCGGCTTTTCAGACTCCCTAGGACTCCTTAAACCTTAGTTATGATACTAAGTTTGTAACGCCCCAAAATATCATCCCAAGATGTCACACGGTGCTTAAGGCTACTAGTAGCGCTAAGCTAACCCTTTGAGCCTACTACTACATATAACACTTCCTTTAAGATGGATAATCAAGAAATAATGTTGTATCACATTAAATCTAAACTAAAATAACTGGAAAACATATTCTGAATATCAAATATTAAAAAGTCTAAAGCATAACTGATAGTCTAGTCTGACAAAGCCTATATTACTCAAACTAGAAAGCTATTAGGACAGATGATAACGCTCAACTTACACGTCAACTTAGTGCAAAGCAGTCGTCGTCAATATATTTACCCAACTTTGTAGTCGGGGTCAAATCCACAGGGAACAATGTGAGTGGCGATAAAACTAGTTTGAAATTAAAGCTACAAGTTAAATTCAAACAAATGATACGAAGAGATAAAATGGGGGTTTTTTATGATCAACAAATAATTTTTCGTCACTTTAGATTCATTGTTTGTGATCAAGAGTTTATGGAAAACAAGAATTATGTTCACTATGGGTATTGGTACTTGACAAATTCTAATAGTGAATCAAGTTTCTAATGATAGGTAGGAACAACAGATTGTCTTTATCGAAGTTATGCCAGTCTCTCAACCTACTTAAGCATTTAATTACCTAATCCTCTCGGACATAGGGAATTTATATTCACTTAGCACACTTCACCTCAGGTTAATTAACCTAGTGACAACGTCAATTATTAAACGGAAGGTTGGTAGCTTCCAAGTCACCGTCAATAATTCGCTTCCTACTATAGTTGATTTCTTATCTCAAGAAAATCAAAGCAGGTGCTATCTATCATTTTCAACCAATAGACAATAATTAAAACGTCGGAATTATCAAGGAGTCCTATTAGCTTTAGAATCTTGAACACTTAGCAACTTACCAAGACCTAACCTATAGATCCCATAATTCTTGTTAAAGGGATTTAGCCACTCATAATGTAATCATTGATACAATAAATTGAATTCATAATTTGAAAGATGAACTTACACCAATATGAATAGCAACGAGTGTTTCTCAGATTAGATCAAAGTAAAAATCCCTATATATTGCCAATAATCTTTTCAAAGTTAATTGTTTTGTTCAGGCCAAGAAACTAGAGATCAAACATATGTAGTTTAAGTCCAGAATGTCGAGTACCAGCTGATATGTTCCGCCTCCCGATATGTTCATCCTCCTACTATAATTATAAAATGCAAACATATGCTTTAAATACTTTATCCTAATTATGGAAACAAAATCACAGAGTTCAGTAATTTCTCGGATAGGTGATGACTTTATATTACGCCTTATCAGGATTCGATGACTTATAACAGATGTCATCATCTCCTATTCGCTTTTGACATTTGCTGCCTTAGACTGATGATGAAGCGTGATAGCTTAAAAGATCTTTGATGACTTTTCACAGATATTGTCGATGATTTACTTCAGCTCTCATGTTCTTCCTTAGGCTAATGACGATCTTGATGGCTTATCAAAACTGTGAGGACATATCAAACAATATCTTCACTTATCTACCTTAGCTCCCATGTTCTGTCTAAGGCTGACGGCGACTATGACGGACTATCAAAAGGCTAACGACTTATCACATGTCTTCGTCACTTCTTCCAACTGAATCTCATTCTTTGTTTATGGCGGACGATGTAGCTGGTAACCTATCAGAGTGCTGACAACTTATCAGGAATGTTGTCAGCCAGACTTTTCTTCTATTTACTTCAAATTTTAACTCTTTTACTTCCATCATTGTTGCTTCTCTTGCCTCTTGACTTCCACTGCAAAATCAAAGATAAAACAATCAAAAATGACAAAAGTTACTTAAGACTTTGCACTTATTCTCAGTTAACAGCCTCAAATGTGTTTGCATTTTCTCACTCATCAACACCCTCAACTTAAAACAATTTACTTTCCTCAAGAAACTAAAACACTACCAATAGGATACAAAGTACATTTGGTAGGCAATCATCTATATTATCTCCAAACATCTTCACCATCTGCAAGGTAAATTAATTTAAAAAGAATTATGTATATTATTGAAGAACAACAATGTGATACACAGGAATCAAGATATGGCATCAATTTAGCAACAAAAACCATGCATGTACCAAGATTAGACTATCGAAACAAGTTAGCAACTAGCAAAGTAACTAGTGTGCCCTCACTTATATCGGACATTACATATGTAACCATGGGGACAATCACCAGACACTCACTCTCAGAATGAAGTTCCAATCAATGTATGCCAAATACCATAGGATTGCTCTTATTTTCATTAACAAGATTTTTAGATAGGTCAGCTAGGATCACTATAGGTCTTCTATTTGGCTTGTAATATAGGCTAGGGGCTTGTATGATACTCTATGATATTTAAAGTGACTAAGCCTCCTTGACACTACACTAGCTTATGGGTCTCACTTATTAAACTTTTTCTATTCTTCTCTTTTCTTGATCACACATATTCAGGATGGTTCTTTTTGACAATCATTTCTTTTTTTTCACAACTTTTCTTTTCTTGCTCTTTTCTACCGCACCCAGCTTTTTCTTTTTTTCTATTATTCTAATTTTCTTCATACTCATTTTACATTGCGCACTCCTATGATAGCCACCCTCAACTTAGGCTATTTGCCTAAGTTAAAGTGCACAATGTCCAAAGAGGACCAGGGCCAAAACAAGTGTATTATGATATAAATTGGACGTTGATAGGTACCATAAAAAGAAATCGGCTATTCAGGCTCAACATAGGGATCAAGGGATATTATGCATATAGGTAAGGTCATTTAGGCTAAAAGTGGACTAATCTCAAAATAGCCTATGATCTTTTCCCAGGTCCTATCCTATAACCAAGGCAAGACTAATCGGGCAAGTTGTGAATTTAACATACAATGGGAACTAAGTAATATCTCTCACGCACATGACACACAGTTACATTACAAGCTACTACCTATCCGATTCATGCAATTATTAGCAATGACTATTATGTCCCTAATACCAGTGCCATAAAAAGATTCACATTGGTTGCATATAGATGCACATCACACAGTTACAAAATACACAATTGGAGAGGCATTTATCTTTCCCAAAAATTAACAAGAATATGTTAACTACCTAAGGTACTTGTATTTCACTTAGTCAACTACAATATTTTACAACAAATCACAATATGCCTAAACATGCCAGCTCTACTAGGAACAAGACTCCAAGGAAAAGATGCACGATAACAAAAACTCCAAGAGGACATCAACACCCACAAGTATCCCCACCCTCAACTTAAAATCATGCAATGTCCCCAATGCGTCGAACAAAAATAAGAGAGTTAGAAACATAACCGTGGCACCTTAGGTGGAAAGATATGATGTCAACCACATAATAAGAATACAAACAACAAAATACCTTGGGTTGCCTCCCAAGCAGCCCCTGATTTAATGTTGCGGCACGACCCAACTTAGTTTTTTCCTCCACCTTGAGGATATGAATTTCATCCCCAAGTTAGAGTCCATCTTCCTGCCTTAATCATAGGGGGTCAGTACAAAAATTAAGAATTCCAATAATGGATTAAGCTTGGTAAACCACTCGACCTTATTTTAAGGTGTGTTTTTCTATTGCATATCAAGTGTAAAATAAAGAATATAGGATTTTTCTTTTTCATCTTCACACTCTTCCACTATTTTAGATGATTCCATGGAGAAGATACATCTAAAGATAATGTGAAAAAATTCTTCAAGTGAGTCCCAACTAATTCTACTTCAAAATTTACACTATCTACTACACACTCACTTTTATTCACCTTCTCAATATCAGTCTCAAGATCAATCGAGTGGTTGCGATTCTTTAGTTTTCTCCAAAAATTTACTAATGTCCACCTCATATTCTTCTTTGTTTACCAATTGTAAACATGGTAGGAGTGGTGACTCTTTTAGCTCTGCCCACAGCTGTTCTTGATTCTCTAAGAGTCGTTTCATCAATTTGCTCGCTTGAATCATAATAGCATATATATTTTCAGTATGATCACTTTGACAACAAGACAAACACCAAGTTGCAGTAAGTAGCACAATTATATATCACATTATGAAGATCCCATTTATGCACTTCCAGGTAAATCTAGATAGCAAGCCTTAAAATATAGTTCCCCAAAATAATAACAAGAATCATCACAAGAATCGTGATCACTCAAAAACCATCTACCCAGGCTGACATCTCAACAAAGGTGTGATAAAAATAAAAGAAACTAAAAACTAAACTAAACAATTATTTACAAGTTTGAAGTCAAGCAAGTAAACAAAATTCCAAACAACCTTAATATGCCAAATTATTCGCAAGCAACGGTGCCATTTTTGATAACGCTCAACTTACACGTCAACTTAGTGCAAGCCGGTCGTCGTCAATATATTTACCCAACTTTGATGTTGGGGTCGAATCCACAGGGAACAATGTGAGTGGTCATTAAACTAGTTTAAATCTAAAGCTACAAGTTAAATTCAAACAAATGATATGAAAAGAAAAAATAGGGGATTTTTATGATCAACAAATAATTGTTGGTCACTTTAGTTTCAGTGTTTGTAATCAAGAGTTTATGGAAAACCAGAATTATATTCACTATGGGTTTTGGTACTTGAAAGATTCTAATAGTGACTTCAGATTCTCACGATAGGTAGAAACAACAGATTGTCTTTATCGAAGTTGTGCCTAAATGTCTCTTGACCTACTTAAGCATTTAATTACCTAATCCTCTTGGACTTAGGGAATTTATATTAATTGACCATATTTCAGCTCAAGTTAACTAACCTTGATATAATGTCAATTATTAAATGGAAGGTTGGTAGCTTCCAAGTCCCTGTCAATAATTCACTTCCTACTATAGTTGATTTCTTATCTCAAGAAAATCAAAGTACGCTTTATGGATCGTTTGCAACCAATAGATAATCATTAAAACCTCAGAATTATCAAGGATTCCTATTACTATTAGAATCTTGAACACATAAAAACATACCAAGATCTAACCCATAGACCTAATAATTTGGGTTAAAGGGTTTTAGCCACACATACTGTAATAATCGATAAAACAAGTTGAATTCATAATATGGAAGATGAACTTACAACAAGATGAATAGCAACAAGTGTTTCTCTGATTAGATCAAAGTAGAAATACCAAAATATTGGTCATAATCTCTTTA
Source organism: Capsicum annuum (assembly GCF_002878395.1). Classification (NCBI taxonomy): domain Eukaryota; kingdom Viridiplantae; phylum Streptophyta; class Magnoliopsida; order Solanales; family Solanaceae; genus Capsicum; species Capsicum annuum. The sequence continues at coordinate 23,223,756 of NC_061121.1, read as the reverse complement.
AATTTAATTGTTTTGTTCAAGCCAAGAAACTAGAGAGCATACACATGATGTTTAAGTCTAGAATGTCGAGTACCAGCCAATATGTTTTGCCTCAGGATATGTTTACCCTCCTTTTATAATTAGAAAACCCTAACCTATGCTTTAAATGCTTCATCCTAATTATGGAAAGAAAATCACAATGTTCTGTAATTTCTCAGAAAGGTGATGACATTTTGTCATGCCTTATCAAGAGTCTGATGACTTATCACAGATGTCGTCAGCTCCTTTTCACTTTTGACATTCGCTGCCTTAGGCTAACGATGAAGCATAACAGCTTATCAGATCTTTGATGACTTATCACAGATGTCATTGATGATTAACTTCAGCTCTTGTGTTCTGCCTTAGGCTAACGACAATCTTGATGGCTTATCAAAACTGTGACGACATATCAGACAATGTCGTTACTTCTCCACCTTAGCTCTTATGTTCTGCCTTAGGCTAACGATAATCTTGACGGCTTCTCAAAACTGTGACAAAATATAAAATAATGTCATGACTTCTTTACCTCAACTCTCATGTTCTGTCAAAGGATAATAGCTTATCACATGCCATCGTCACTTCTTCCAACTTAACCCCATTCTCTATTTAAAGATGGAAATGAAGCTGATAATCTATCAGAGTGCTGACAACTTATTTGGAATGTTGCCAACCACACATCTCTTCTATTTGCTTTAGATTTCAACTCTTTTACTTTAATCATTGTGGGTTCTCTTGCCTCTTGACTTCCAATGAAAAATTCAAGATAAAATAATAAAAAAAGAGAAAATTTACTTAATACTTTGCAGTTATTCTAAGTTAAAAGACTCAAATATGTTAACATCTGCTTACACATCAAAAGACCTCCAACTGACTCAAACTATTTTGAAAGTAATACTCAAAACACTATTAAAGCAGGAAAACTATAGATATAGGTCCTCGAACCATCAGAACTCACCAAAGGTAAATATGTAGATGAGATTCTTGGAGATCACTATCGCTGCTGGGATTGAGCTTCTGCAACTACATTATGAGACAATGTAGCACACAGACGTAATTGTGGATCAGTACTTTGAGGATGAACTAAGTATATTGGGGTGTTTGCAATAATTAAAACAATAATATCATCAAACTTTATAGAAATCATACATGCTACTATAACTGACTCACATAGCTTGAGTAACTCTAAAATGTAAATCTCATACATTATGAATAATGGAACGCATAATATAAATCTAGTGAGCAAATATACTTGTTTCAGGAATCTGTAGTTATGTTTTCTCCCCAAAACATATAGACTAAGTGATCCAATGCATACCTCTATATCTGAAAGCTAACACTGTAACTTTAAAACTAAAATCTAAAGTAAAAGAAATATTTGGATAAGTTTGTGAGCCTTTAAATTTAGGGAACAATAACTCTTCTCAAAGGAATATACTTTACTTTAGGATCTGATCATTAACTCTTACTAGTTGGAAAAATACTCTCTTTAAGGAAAAATATATTTTTAAGAAAACTACTCTGAAAATCATACTATTAGGGAAAAATACTCGGAAGCTGATTATTTACTTTTCCTAACAGGGATGTTCTCTTAACCGACATAAACCATGCAAGCTACAAGGAGTCCAATATTTTTTCTTCCTAAGGAAGAAACCTCTCGTTGGGGAGAGGCATCATACTCTTGCCAAGGAGTATAACCTCTACTCAGTGATCACTATCTCGGCCTCAGGCCTATAAATTGTAATCCTATAGTGGCACGTTGTTTTGGGGAATGAAACCATAGTAACTTACCCGACTTGGTTCTAAATGCCACTCCCTTTAGTTAGCTACGCTCATCTCATAGAAATTGAATTTAAAATAATCTCATGGTACATAAAGAACCCAACTATAAAATCTATGATATCATTTAGTAAAGTGGATTTCAAAACTACTATTACCATCAAGGTCAAAAATTTCTCAATAATCTCAAAATACTCAAGTCACGGGTGCTTATAGCACATTAATTCTTCAAATTACAATCTCAAGTACGACTTAGTGACCCATAATTCATTCGAGGGTTAAGACGTATCTAAATTCATACTTGATATCATAAAGATTCAGAAATCATATAGAAATCTGGAAATTTTTCAGCAATATACATTATAATTTCAACACACTCATGTACTTGAATTTCTAAAACATTAAAACCTCCATAATCTCGAGAAATAATAACATAGGGTATAAACCCATACTTCAATTTCTTAAGAAAACATGTAAAACTATATATCTTTGTAATTAAAACATCTTTTGGGCACAAGGACAAAAGGGGTGTCCTCGTTCAAACCCCATATACCTAGAATTATAAGCTTTGGATGAACTCTATCTTTTAGGACTCTATCCGTACTCTTGAATGAGGGTTCTTGAAGACTTTGACTTGGGAACCTTGAATCTTGACTCAATTTAGAAAATCTACAGTGAACCCTTCAGATTCTTGGTAGAGGATTTAGATGCTTATGGCTTTTCTTTTAGGGAAATCTTAAAAAAAAAAATCATATGAAGCTTGTAGTGACCTTATTTCTGATGTTTGTATGGTTTAAAAGGATTGGAAAAAAGTCCAAATTGACTTTTTTAACTTCTATATGAAGCTGGTAAAACTGAAATGGAAACTCGACTTTATGGGCTTCCGCGACACGCCACTATCGCGGTGGCTTACTGGAAATTGACAAATGGGAATCTGGGAGTCCCCATTACACAAAGCCATCGCGTTGTCCTACTAGTTAGGACCGGGAAATTTAGCTTGATGCATCATAATTGCGCCAGGCCACTGGAAATTGACTATTGTTAAATAGGCCCTCTCTACAACGTGCCAAACACTAAAATGATGGTATTTTACGACTGGAACTTAAATTAGCCATAACTTCTTTCCCGGTTATCGGATTTTGATGGATCTTATATCGTTGGATAGCTAATTAAATTTTCCACATGATAAAAAGTCAAAATTAGGGAAACACTAGATGGTTTAAAAGTTACTCGCTTAGGAAGTCATTCTTTAACCTTCTAGAGGCGAAATTAGGCTTAAGTAAGAGTTTGGGGTATTACAGTAATGGTAGTAATTTACCCATTACCAAGGTTAGGGATATGTGTCCTACTTTTAAGAATGTTTTTGTTTCACCAAAGCTCTCAACTAGTCTTATTTCAGTTGGATAATTTGAAAATAATTGTGATGTAAACTTTTCTCATAATAGTTGGCTTGTGCAGGACCAGGTATCGGGAACAATAACCACGAAGGAGACTAAAGTTGGAAGATTGTTTCCCATACAATTTCCATTCCTCCTGTTATATTGTTTTCTTATACTTCTACGGCTAATAAGACTGAGCTTTGGCATAACCATCTAGGACATCAAAATTCTGTTGTGCTGTCTCATTTATCAAATTCTGATCTCTTTGAAAATAAAAATCAATTTTTCCCTAATTTGGGTAGTCGTGCAACAAAGTGTTTTGATGTTGTTCATAGTTATTTTTGGGGTATTTCACCAATTATTTCTCATGCTCAGTTGAAGTACTTTGTGACATACATAGATGATAATAGTCGATTTCTGTGGGCCTATTTTCTTCATACCAAATCTGAGGTATTTTCCATGTTCAAGATATTTTCAGCTTACATTGAGACTCAATTTTCTACATGTACCAAATTATTCAGGTATGATTCTAGTTGAGAATATATGTCAAATGAATTAAAAAAATTCTTGATAAAGGAATTGTCTCACAACGCTCTTGTTCATATACACCACACCAAAATGGGGTCTCTGAGTGTAAAAAACATCATCTTTTAGATGTCACTCGTATACTATTCATTGAGTCCTCTATCCCATAAAAATATTTGGTTGAAGCTTTGTCTACTTCTTCTTATTTTATTAACAGACTACTATCTAAAGTGTTAAATCTTGAGTCTCTATATTTTCGTATTTATCACAAAAATCCAAGCTATGATAATTTTCATACATTTAGTTGTATTTGTTTTGTGCATCTTCCTCTTTCTCAGCATAATAAACTTCTTGTTCAGTTTACTAAATGTGTTTTTATGGGTTATAGTACTTCATAGAAAGGTTGGGTTATAGTACTTCATAGAAAGGTTTTCTCTATTATGATCCATGTTCTAATAAATTTCATGTTTCTTAAAATGTTCTTTTCTTTGAGAATCAGTATTTTTTTCCTACTCATGTTGAGTCATCTCCTCATTCTTTCATTCTTCCCTCTTTTGAGAATTTGTCATCATCTTCTAAGAGGTTTAAACCTAGATTTGTGTACGAACGTCGGCAGCTAACTTTACCCCCTCCTGATATTGATCCGCCACTTGAAACTGCACCACAACTAAAATCTGAGAATTTTTCAAGGCATGCTCTTCTTGAGCCCACTCAATGATCTACAAGAGTATATCGTACTCCTAATTGGTATGGAATTTCATCTACTTTATCCACCATTTCTGTTCCAACTTGTTACTCACAAGCTTTCATGCATGAATGTTGGCAGAAGGCAATGTATGAAAAACTTTTGGCTCTTAAATAAAATGACACATGAGACACTGTTTCATGTCTTTCAAATGTCCATACAATTGGATGTAAATGGATTTATTTAATTAAAATTCATTCTAATGGAATTCTTGATCGGTACAAATATCTATTTGTTTTTCTTTGTAACAAATAGAAATATGGTGTGAAATATGAAGAGACTTTTACACCGGTAGCAAAAATAATGATGGTGCAAACTATTATTGCCATTGCAACTTCACAAAACTGGTCTCTTCATAAAATGGAGGTCAAAAATGCTTTTCTTCATGGTGATCTGAAAGAGGGTATTTAAATTAAACCTCCAGCAGGTTAATTCTCAAAGACTACATCAAATCTATGCAAGTTGAAGTGGTCTTTGTATGGATTAAAACAAGCTCCCAGAGCTTAGTTTGGCAAATTTCGGTCTACTTTGCTACAATTCTCTTTTGAGTAGAGAAAATATGAATCATCTTTGTTTCTTTGGAAAACATCCACATGTTGTGTTCTTCTTTTGGTATATGTAGATGACATTATTATTATAGGAACTTATTCTTCACTAATCACTAGCCTTCAACAACAACATAAAGATTCTTTTCATATGAAAGATCTTTGGACTCTTAGATATTTCTTGGGTTTAGAAGTTCATCGTGATTCATCTGGTGTGTTTCTAAATCAACACAAATATACCCAAGATTTTATTTATTTAGCAGATCTTCAGGATTCTTCCTCTATAGATACTCTATTAGAATTGAATGTAAAGTATTGCCGGAGGAAGGAAATATTCTTCCTGATCAAACTATATTTCGGCAATTAGTTAGGAGCTTAAACTACCTTACTATTACCAGGCCTGATATCTCTTTTGTAGTTCAACAAGTTAGTTAGTTCATGCAATCTCCTTGTCATCTTAATTTGGTGGCTGTCCATCACATCATTCTATATCTTTGAGGAACATCTAATCGTGGATTTTTCTTTCCTAGTGGTTTTCCTATTTGTCTTAATGCTTTTAGTGCTTCAGATTGGGCGAGATGTTCTAAAACTCATTGTTTGGTTACTGGTTGATGCATATTTCTTGGAGAGTCCTTGATATCTTGGAAGAGTAAGAAGCAAGACCGCGTGTCAAAATCTTCGACAGAAGCTGGATATCAAGCGATGTTTATTAGTTGCTCCGAGATTATGTGGCTTCATGGATTACTTGCTGAGATTGGATTTTGTCAATCTAATCATACTCCTCTCCATGCTGGCAATACAAGTGCTATTCATATTGCTACTAATATGTTTTATCATGAGCGGACCAAACACATCGAAGTAAACTGTTATTATATATGAGAAGCTGTAGATAAAGGTTTCATTACTCTTCTGCACATTTGCAGTGATCTTTAAATAACTGATGCATTTCTAAAATCAATAGTACGATGACGACATCAGTTTCTAGTCAGAAAATTTATTCTTTTTTATCTACCAGCATCAATTTGAGGGGGGTGTTAGCATGCTGTAAATATTATATATATTAATGTAACCATATATTGTTATATAATAGTGTAATTACATAGATTTGATTTAGTAGTTAAAGAGAATAATAGTGGCTTTAGTAGAGCAGATTTGGTGTGATAGAATAGCATATTTAGAGGGATAGAAAATATGATCTTTAGGATAAGAAGATGGATCTTTAGGGATGTAAGCATTGAATATTTTTATTTAATGGCAAGACTCTTATGATTGAGAGGTATTCAACAGAAAATTGACATGGTGTGAACTTCGAGAGCTTGTTAGGTTTATTTCTCTAAAGCTAAAGTGTTTTTTGTCTTTGTGGGTGCATTTCTTAATTAGTATAATGAATACGAAAGGTGAAACTTCACAAACCATTGATAACCACTCAACAATTGTTATTTTAGCGGCCATTGAAACTCTCAACCATAAAATTGATTCCATGGATTCTAAGTTAAATGCACTTCACCATAAGGTGGAGTCCATGACTCGAAGAATGGAAAGCATGAAAGGCTCTTTCACATGGAGTATGGATAACATGATATATCGTCTAAACTTCTATAACTCCACCCATTCTAATCATCCTAAATAACAAGTTCCCTTGAGTAGGCATACTCAAAATGCATTCCCTAAAATACCCAAGCTCTACAAAAACAAAGTTAACCCAATCAAATCAAGGATGCAGAGGAAGACGAAGCTAATGAATAGGATAAGAATTTGTCTTAAGAAGAAGAGTGTTGTGAGGATTTTGAGCCATGGATCGAGTTGAAAGAGGAATGTGAGCCAATTCTTCCAAAGGAGAATTCAAGAAATAACTGTCAAAGGAATAAGTTTGAAGGCCTATATGAGTTCCTATTTAAGGACTCCAAGGTAGATAAAAAATTGAATCAAATGAGGAACTTAATCAAACTCCTATAGGCCTATGGGTACTTTATGAGAATGAGTGAATCATCTAACTCGATGGATAGAGAGGAGGAGTTACCTACCAAAGGAATTCCTTCAATAAGGCGAAGGGATCTAGCCTATTGGTCCAAGTTGATGCACAGAAGGAAATGTCCTTGTAAAGAACTTATAGACAACAAGAGAACAAATTCAAGATGTTGCTTTAAAGATATGTACTTACCTGCTCCTATTCCTAGTGATCCTTGGAATCGTGCTGATATTTTTCTTATAATGAATGGATCTTAGAAGTTGATTGATATCATGTCATATCATGAGAATATTAGTTTCTTTAAGATTCCTATCGGTAATTTTCCTTTGATTCTTGAATTCAGTGAGTCTTGAAAATATAGTTGTTAGTTAGGTAAGAGTCATTGGTGAGTACTTGATGGAAAACTTTTATTCTGACTTCTCATCACATTTGTGTGGTTGGACAAGTTGAAGTAATAGGAAGGAATTATGGGAATATGCTAAGATCCATGAAAAGAAGTCACCCAACTTCTTGGGTATATCCTTTTGATTCGAGCGAATTTATTTCTCATATATTCCTTAATTCCTCTAATAACATAATTCCATATGTGAATGCACTTCTTTGGGAAGTTGCTTAAAGGGAAAAGATGTATCATTCTTACATTGTCTTGTCTCATCTACTTGTATAATTTGATTGATGGTAATATAGATGAGAATATTGTCCTTAATACTTTTGTTTTCTATCTTTTTTCCTATGATAATGGACATGTTTGTGTTGAAAATGAATCTGCTGAGAACATGGATTGTTTTGAAGGTAAGGGTAATATACACCCTAATAACTCCCTTTTTTTACCCTTAATTGTTCCAACATATAATGAATTGTTTGCTAATATTGTTAATTGGAACTAACGATACTTTTCAGAGTCAACTCCTTTGCACCTTAAATGATTATTTCTCTTCCATTGGCTTAAAGAATGTTTGGTTATATGTGAAATAGGTCTCTTCTTGTCATGGTTATGTTTATATTAACCCTTATGCTAACTCTCATGATATCATGGTTGGGTTTTCTTCTCTTGTGGTTTGAGGTTGTAAATTTGAGGATGAATCTTCTTCAAAAAGAGAGGTGATACAATCCAAATTGCCTCTGGATCATTGGAAAGAATGCTTATGGATCAAGAGGCACTTGAAGACTCCTTGGTTCTATCAAAAAGTTACAATTGGATGGTGATGATTTCTAGGTAGGGTCAAGGGATGTTAAAGAGGTCAAGGCAAGGCAAAACGGGGATTAAAAGTCCCTGAGATATGACATGAGCCTCACATGCTTTGGTGGTATGTCAAATTGTCTCTAGATCTAATAAACAAGGTCAAAACTGACCCATATTCCTTTGAGATACGCCTTATGTACACCCAAGACACTTAAGCTGATGCTAAGTATGCTAAAAAAAAATTTCTTTCCAAATGGATCACTTTAGGGTACAATTGTTAATAAGTAGCCCTAGACTATAAATATGTGATCTTTTTTCATTTTATCTTAGTTTTTGATTATTCTAAATGTAGTGTATACTCTATGAGAGTATGAGGAAAACTTTGATTAGCTTGTGTTGATACTTTGTTTAGAAATGTGGGTTGCTTGAGAATCCAATTCCCTTGATGACTACATAAGAAATTGGTGCTAAAAATGACATTTAATAGAAAGTTGGGGGTTTAGTATACCTTTAGTTTTCTATTTGTTCATTCATTGTGTCTATCTATTTCTTGCTTATCATATATCCTTTAACTTTTCATTTTTATATAGTAATTTAGTTTCCGGTCTTGCAGTTTGTTTTAGTATCATTATGCACTTAAGGGAGTTAGTTGGCTGACCGAGAAGGCATTCTTTTAAATTACAAATGTCCAAAATTATGTCTACCGATGCAAGTCGAGTGACTCTTTTTCATGTAACCCAAAAGGGGCTAATTATGGATCTTTGATATCAAATCATGTCAGGTCATGTCATGTCCTATTACCAACAAAGTGCATGGCTTAGCTAATTGGTACGAGAGCAGACTCCATGCACTTCCATGGTTGTGTCACGACCCAAACAAGGCCTTGGATGTGATGAGCATCCTGAGCTGTGAAGGCCCGAGCCCCCCTTTGTTACAGGCAATCATACACACAATCATACAATGATAAAGAGAATACAAAAATGGATTCATACGGAAACATAGACAATAACATCATATGACTGAAAAGTCAAAGAATTCAATAAAACCTTCAACATCGTCTAACATCTGTCTAGGAAATCTTTCTATCATCTTACATCTGTTTGGGAAATCTCTATGATAGAAAGAAATAGATCTTCTGGAATAAACAATGCTCACAAATTACAGACAATCTGCACTTCAGGCTGAAAACTCTACGGCTTTGCAGGACCTCTAGATTGAGCCTCAAACCCTGGAATACAGGGGGTCAACACAATTGTACTGGTACGTAGAGTAATCCAAAAACAAAATACAACTTTTATATAACATAGATGAGAGTTATTATAAAGTATTTTAATGCAAAATTATTTGAAAATACATGGGCATAGTATAATGATTTTTCAACAAAAATCTAGAACTATTGAGCTAGATTGTACACCCTACAATTTCACATTTACACCAACTACCAAGTCTCGATTGCCACCAAGATTGGAGTATTAGTGATGGAAGTACACACAAGATCACACGGTAGGGTGCCACAAACCAATCAAGTCAATATGTCGTGATTGGGCTCAAGATCATAAAGTAGGGCTCCTAACCATTTGGTCCCAATTTGGGATGACATAGTACTTGGTACACAAGATCACATAGCAGGGTACCAAGTTCATGTGTCGGCAATTTACACTTTCCAGCATATATTGTCATCTGACTCATGGTTTCTCCGGGTAACCATCTAACTCACATCAATTTAAGTTTTAAGTTTGATATAAGACAAAACATGGATCATACTCACAACATTCTCTTCCTCTTTTCATTCGAGGCAATTCCTCCACACGTTTTATGCAAGTCATTATATGAAAAGCAATAAAACTCCTTTACACCAAACATATGCATATCGATTTCCCAACACGAAGTTGTCAAGAAACTTCAACACTTACCAAGTAGTACACTTTTTCAAGATAAAAAGGAGGTTTTAAAACTCATTCTCTCAATACTTTAACAATAGCATTATGTGGATTTCATAAACATTATCATGGGGAAAAAGCATTCACAACACATGTTCGTAAAACCTTTTAAAATTCAAGTCACATGTCCAAAAATTCCACAATTGAAATATACAAGCAAAGAACCCCATGATCTTTCAATATTCTTCTCAAAACCATATCATAAGGCATGTTTTTTGTGTTAAACTGAAACCCTACTTATGATGGCATACATACTTACATAATTATTAAAACAAATATTGTTTAAATTCATATTAAAATCTTGCCCATGAGATTTAGAACAACCCCACATACCTTTGATTAATAAGTTTAGAGAGAAGAACTCGAATCTCGATTCGGTTCTTTGAAATCTTGAACTTAGAGGTAGGATCTTGATACCTTGTTCTTGGGAAAACCCTAATTTTGATGTTATGGATGAATGAGGAGTTACATCCTTTCATTTGATGTAATTAGGTGTTAAAAATGTGGAAAAGAGCCAAAAATCCCTTCAAAATGGCTTTAGATCACTAAACGGAGGTCGGGATTGTTTGGGCAATGAACCGTCATCTTAGGGACAGACCGTCCCTCAAACCGTTGCTTTTTGTCCAGAAAATTGACATACTGCCTCAATTGCGATGGTTTGGGTGATGATCCATTGGCCTTCCTATCGCACTTTGGCAGTTTGGGTAGCTCTCTATAAAATGGCCATAAATTTTTACCCCGATAGCAAATTTAGGTAAAATTGGTGGAGTTAGAAAGAGGACTCAAAGAACTTTTGTTCAATATATAGTAGGCCCTCTAATTCGATATAGACAAAAAGTTATTGTCAATTACAGTTGACCCAAGTTTAAATGCTCACCAAAACTCAATCTATAGGAAGGTTTTCAACTAGTCCATAAGTTAAGGGATCTCTAAGATCTTAATTCATGCTCAACTAGATTCCTACACTATATAGTTGATTAACACACTACATTCACATTGGACTTATGGATTTTGGATTATTTATACGTAGAAATAACAGTTTACGTCCTAGCTAGAAATGTGGGGTGTTACATTATCCCCCCCTTGGGATCATTCATCCCCAAATGATTACTCAGGACACATCAAGCAAGATTTCAAGAACTACTTGAAAGAAAATGAGTAGTATAAGATTTGTACCTTCTAAATCATCATACATGGTCTCAAAAAGAGTTGGGTACCTCTCACGCATATCTTATTCTGACTCTGAAGTATCCTCCTCGGCTTTTTCATTTCTCCACATCACCTTGACCGAAGCTATTTCCTTACTCCTCAACTTTCTAACTTGGCGATCCAGGATTGCAATGGGTTTATCCTCGTATAACAAAGAGTTTTTCACATTGATCTCCTCTATAAGAAACACTAGGGAATGATCTCTAATACACTTCTTCAATATGGACACATGAAATATGGGATGTACGGAAGCCAAACTCGTGGGCAAATCTAATTCATAGGCTACCCCACCTATTCCCCTCAAAATATGGTTTGGTCCTATATAACAAGGACTAAGCTTCCCTTTCTTCACAAATCACATGATCCAATTCAAAGGAGAGACCTTTCGGAATGCCAAATCATCCACCTCAAACTCTAAATCTCTTATCCAAACATCAGCATAGGATTTTTTATGACTCTGGGCTATCTTAAGTCTTTCTCTAATGATCTTCACCTTATCCATTGCTTGATGAACAAGGGAAGGCCCAAACAACAAGGTTTCACCCACCTCATACCACCCAATCGGTGATCTACATCTTGTTTCATAAACATTATCATGGGGAATAAGGATTAACAACACATGTTCATAAAACCTTTTAAAATTCAAGTCACATGTCCAAAATCTCAGCAATTGAATATACAAGCAAATAACCCCATGATCTTTCAATATTCTTCTCAAAACCATATCATAAGGCATGTTTTTTGTGTTAAACTGAAACCCCACTTATGATGGCATACATACTTACATAATTATTAAAAAAAATGTTGTTTAAATTCATATAAAAATCATGCCCATGAGATTTAGGAAAGCCCCACATACCTTAGATTAATAAGTTTAGTGAGAAGAACTCGAAAATCGATTCGTTCCTTTGAAATCTTGAACTTAGAGGTTGGATCTTGATACCTTGTTCTTGGGAAAATCGTGATTTTGATATTATGGATGAATGAGGAGTTATGTCCTTTGATTTGATGTAATTAGGTGTTTAAAATGTGGAAAAGAGCCAAAACTCCCTTCAAAAATGGCTTTAGATCACTAAACGGAGGTCAGGATTGTTTGGGCAATGAATCGTCATCTTAGGGATGGACCGTCCCTCAAACCATTGCTTTTTCTCCAGAGAATTGACTTACTATCTCAATTGCGATGGTTTAGGCGATGATCCATCGGCCTTCCCATCGCACTTTGGCAGTTTGAGTAGCTCACTATAAAATGGCCACAACTTTTTACCCCAATAGCAAATTTAGGTAAAATTGGTGGAGTTAGAAAGAGTACTCAAAGAACATTCATTTAATATATAGTAGGCCCTCTAATTCGATATAGACAAAAATTTATTGTCAATTACAGTTGACCCAAGTTTAAATGCTCACCAAAACTCAATATATAGGAAGGCAACTCTTCCATGAGTTAAGGGATCTATAAGATCTTAATTCATGCTAAACTAGATTCCCACACTATAGAGTTGATTAACACACTACATTCACATTGGACTTCTGGATTTTGGATTATTTATATGTAGAAATAATAGTTTACGTCCTAGCTCGAAATGTGGGGTGTTACATTATCCCCCCCTTGGGATCATTCATCCCCAAATGATGATTCAGGACATATCAAGCAAGATTTCAAGAACTACATGAATGAAAAAGAGTAGTATAGGATTTGTACCTTCTAAATCATCATACATGGTCTCAAAAAGAGTTGGGTACCTCGCACGCATATCTTCTTCTGAATCTGAAGAATCTTCCTCGTCTTTTTCATTTCTCCACATCACCTTAACCGAAGCTATTTCCTTACTCCTCAACTTTCTAACTTGGCGATCCAGGATTGCAATGGGTTTCTCCTCGTATGACAAGGAGTCTTTCACATTGTTCTCCTCTACAAGAAACACTAGGGAATGATCTCCAATACATTTATTCAACATGGACGCATGAAATATGGGATGTACGGAAGCCAAACTCGTAGGTAAATCTAATTCGTAGGCCACCATACCTATTCCGCTCAAAATCTGAATTGGTCCTATATAACGAGGACTAAGCTTCCCTTTCTTCACAAATCTCATGACCTAATTCATAGGAGAGACCTTTCGGAACACCAAATCATCCACCTCAAACTCTAAATCTCTTATCCAAACATCGGTATAGGATTTTTTATAACTCTGGTCTATCTTAGGTCTTTCTCTAATGATCTTCACCTTATCCATTGCTTGATGAACAAGGGAAGGCCCAAACAAAAAGGTTTTACCCACCTCATACCACCCAATTAGTGATGTATATCTTCTTTCATAAAGTGCCTCAAAAGGAGCCATATTAATGTTTACATGGTAGCTATTATTGTAAGCAAACTCTATCAATGGCAAGTGATCTACCCAACTACTTTAATTTAACTACAGAATCGCTCAACACATCCTTTAGGGTCTAAATGGTGCATTCAACTTGCCCATCTGTCTAAGGGTGGAATGCAGTACTCAGGTTCAATTGGGTACCTAAACCTCTCTGAAAAGATCTCCAGAACTGTGAAGAGAATTGTGTACCTCGATCGAATATAATGGATACTTTTTCCCCATGCAAACTAACTATTTCCTTAATGTACAGCTTGGCATAATCAACTCCCGAATAGTTAGTCCTTACAGGCAAAATTAGACTAACTTGGTCAATCAGTCTACAATTACCCAAATGGAATCATACTGGTTTGGGTACCTTGGAAGTCTAGTTATGAAGTCCATATTGATCATCTACCACTTCTACATAGTCAAAGCTATATCTTGAGACATACCACCCAGCCTCAAAGGTTCCACTTTAACTTGTTGGCAATTTAAACACATGAAACCAAAATCAGCCACATCACGCATTATATTATTCCGCCAATATATGTTTTTAAGATCATGGTACATCTTAGCAAAGCCTAGGTGTCCAATATACATCAAAATATGTGCCTCATCAAGGATTTCATTTTGCAATCCATTAACATCTAGCACACATAACCTACCTTGATATCTTAAAATCTCATCATCACCAATTTCAAAAGACATCACCTTTCGTTAATTAGCTTGTGTTGATACCTTGTTTAAAAACATGGGTTTGTTGAGAATCCAATTACATTGATGTCTAAATAAGAGATTGGTGATTTTTTTAACATTCAATAGAGGGTTGGGGGTTTAACATACCCTTAGTTTTCTATTTGTTCATTTATTGTGTCTATCTATTTCTTGCTTATCATCTATCCTTTATCGTTTGATTTCATATAGTAGTTTAGTTTTCACTCTTGTAGTTTGTTCCAATATCATTATGAGCTTGAGGGAGTTAGTTGGATAACTGAGAATGCATGGGTTTAAATTACAAATTCCCAAAATTATGTCTACCGATGTTCGTTGGGTGACTCTTTTCATGTATCTCGAAAGGGGCTAATTATGGATCTTTACTATCAAATCATGTCATGTCCTTTGCCCAACAAGGTGCATGGCTTAGCTGATCGGGACAAGATCATACTCCATTCACTCCCATGGTTGTGTCATGACCCGAACAAGGCCCTAGCCGTGACGAGCATCCCGAGCTGTGGAGGCCCGAGCACCACTTTGTTACATCCAATCATACACACGTTTATACAATCGTAAAGAGAATACGAAAATGGATTCATATGGAAAAATGGCCAATAATATCATAAGACTGAAAAGTCAAAGAATTCAATAAAATCATTGCTACATTTTCATAATAATATTAAACATGTCATAAAGTTCAATACATTCATAAGTTCAAAGAATGGGGTGACATACTCATGCATCATTGTAATTAAAAGAATTTTTGAAACACTTGAAGACTATAATATCATCATGTAACAATCAAACTCATATATAAAAGCACACTATTTTCAAATTATCATTTTAAGTATCAATACCCTCTACTAATGATCTAAAAGCGGATTATAACAAGAGGGAAATTAATATTAAGATTTTGATAAACGTAATCCTCAACCCTAGTATTATATGCATAAACACTAATAAAAACAACATTTTAAAATAGTAGATGAAGTAGCTAGGGAGTGTTCAACATGCATTTTTTACAAAAATAATCTTGAGGAAAGCTTGAGATTCGAGCCTTGAATCAAGAACCCTAGCTATTTTTTCTTCTAAGAGTTATGGGGGAGAATATAATGAGTTTATGACTAATGGTAATCAAATTTTGGGGCTTGGAATCACTTAGTATGGATTGGGGGACGATTTTCATTAACTAAAAAGACCCAAACACCTTTAAAAAAGTTTAGAAAATGAAGTCCCATTAGGTAAAACATGGAGAGTGCGGTGCACACCCCATCGTGTGGCCCAACCAAGTACGGTGCACACCCATCATGGAGTGGCACCCCATGTGGTGCATTATCCACCATGGAAGGGAGGATGTTTACCCTTGCGATGATACATGACATGCAAGGCCAAGGCATGGCCTCCTAGCGCACGACGCATGGTCCCATTTCAGGTATTAAACTTCCTCAATACTCCTAAAACGTTTTCTACTCATGTTAAGGGTCATATAAGCTCGTTTTCTAGATCTAAAATAATGTCCAAACATACACAACACTACAAATTTCTATTGGATTGTGTAGGAATAATCTTGATAGATATACCGATATTTTACTATAAAGGAGGATGGTATTAAATTCTCTTAATAAATTAATAGACTATTTTATTGAAGTATGCAATGTTACTTTTGATAAATTCATCGTGATAAGTGTGAAACGCATGATCATTTAATGACACAAATTAAGCACTCCTAAAATATCATACATTTAGATTAGAGATAAGCTATAGAAACATATGAATTATTATTTACACAGTTAAATTATGTGAGTTAGGTCCCAGAATCCCCAAATATATCAGTGAGAGACCTTCCAAGAAAGCAAGTTAAATATCATAAACCCTAGTAGAAGACTCACTGCCTGGTATTCTTCCTCACTTCTATCAGGAAATTAAACTGATCTTTCCCTATATTCACTCATCATAGTATGCTCTTCCTCGCTTCACAAAAACATCAGTCCTCAATTGATGATGTTTCCATTTCTTACTTGCTAGGATTAGCTTCATCAGGCTATTCTTCTCATTCTGTTCAAATTCCTCACATGGTATGACAACACAACCACTTTTATCTTTACTCAAATTAATTCTTCTAATACCACTATTGATTCCATAATCCCCGATGATATCATAACAGAAATTCTATTAATATTGCCCCATAAAACCTTATTGAAATTCATGTGCATTTCTAAATCATGGAATAAATTGATTTCTGGTCCTCACTTGGTGAAAATCCATCACAAGTTAATCAGCCATCATAGAGTTTTATGTTCAGGAATGAATGGAAATTTTAAAGTTTGTTCTCTCTCTGCCCTGTTTAACAAACAACAACCCTATGAGGAGCTATTTGACGTGGATTGTCCCATTTCATCAACTTGTGTTATGGGTTCTACTAATGGACTCGGTTGTTTGTTCAATCAAAGGGAGATAGGTATATTAAACCCCACAATTAGCAAGTCTAAGAAATTATTTAATATGATATGGGGTTCCTCTTTCCCTGCCAAATGTGGTTTTTGATATGGTGAGTTACAAGATGATAACAAAGCTCTATTTAACAGTTCTTGTTGTAATTCCTCCCTTCATGTGGTCAACATTTACATTTTGCGGATTGATTTTTAGACAGGATCCCATTAGCACCTTCAGGTCATTTTTCTAATTAATTGTTTGCGTAAATATGACAACGAGAAGCTTTATTGGGCTTCATCCACAGGTATTAGCACCTACATTATGTCCAAAATCATTTCTTTTGAATTAGCAGGTGAGACTTGGGGAAGCATAGAACTTCCCTTTTGTGGTCAGGACAATTCTAATTTCAAACTGGGAGTCATACGAATAGACCTTTCTCTGATTTACACTTGTTATTCGGGTGCTACTATTTTCGATGTATGGATTTTGATGGATTGCAGTTCTTGGACAAAAGTGTTCACCATCAAATTTCCTCAACGTGCTGGGTCATATTTGTTTTCTTCACCCATTTACACATTGTCTATTCATTTTTTTGATTCAAATAAGGGCAACATTTAACTTTTAAATTCCCTATTTATCATGATAATAGATGGGTAAACCCGAAACTACAGCACAATGTTGATGTTGAGGGAGAATAAATCTATTTAGAGAGCCTTGTTAACCCTCTAACAATATCTATCCTAGTTGGTAACTTGTAATAATTATGCTTAGCATTCTTCTTTTGAACTTTTTTTGTATAAATATAGGACTAGACATTGGATATCTTTTTTTGCTGATAAGATGAAAAAATGTTGAATAGATATGAATCCGTGAATCATATTTTCTTTTTTAGCTTGTAGTTCTTGTAACACCTCGATATTTCTAAACCAGAATCCTACACGGTGCTCATGACCCCGAAGGACCACAAGCTAACCCATGACTGATATCTGTACCTATATACTACATAATATAACATAAATATGAAGAAACATATACGGAATGGGCATAAGGTTTAAATCTAAATAACACAAAAAGTCCGATAAAAACAATGTCTGAAAGTGGTATATCAATACCAAAACAAAACTAAAATATGTCTGACATGCTGTAGCCTGAAAGCCTCTAAACTGTCTGAATAAGGAGTCGATGGAACATGTCCCCAACTAACACCATCTTTCACGAATGAGAAGGGCTCACTTCAACTCTGAACACTGGAATACTACTGCTGATTTGGAGCTCGTATCTCTGAACCTATGGTGTAGAATAAAAGAAACACCATAGCACAAATGTGTTAGTACGTCTGAATGTATTGATTATGCAAGTGAGGCAGGCTAAATGCAAAGGGTTATATGCATGAACAATACTAACAGATATGAACGTGAGAATACATATATGCATACATAACTGTAATAGAACTCATGGAGATGCTGACTACTGCATCTGAATACTGACAACATGAGTGTACTGATACTGAGATATTGAATAGATGAACGACTATTTTTGAAAGTTTGAATTATAAAGAATTGATCTTATTAACTGTGTCTAATAGTACTGAAACAGAATACCGACTATGAAAATCACTAATAAGTTATGAACTGATACTGTATTAGTAAATACTGAGGGAATAGTAATATGTTACTGATACATGAATAACTGCATATGACAGTTCTGATTATGAAAAACTGGTCTGGTTAACTGTGTCTGGCAGTTCTGAGCTAAATATTGATATCATGAATTCTGATAACTGATGTTAATGATAACATAAGTTGTGAGAACTGATATAACTAATAACATAAGTGAATATATCTGACAGTACATTAATTTGAAGGAACTATCTGAGTTTTATTCTATTTCTGAGTTGACTATATCTGACAGTCCTGAATTCTAAAGAATTATCCGAGTTCTTTTACTGAGACTAGGACTGAAACTATGGGATGTAATTGTCTAACCAACATGCCCCAATAATGTATATATCTAAGTTGGGGTCTATTCTCTACCACAACTGGAGGAGTATCAATATCGCACCACTGGTAAGGATAGTTGTGAGTGACCCTTATCTGGTAGGTGCTCAAATGAGAACACTGGGAACCTAAACTGATAGGTTAAAGAAACTCATCAACCCTAATCTGAAATGTTAAGATGACTCAACCTACGTTGGCTACGTAATTATGGAACAAAAGGACGACTGCTAAGAATCACACCCTAAACAAGCAGGTAAGTTCCAATCCTTGGGTTCACTCGGTGCTAACTTCTACTCCCATTTGAAGGACACTGAACTAAATGACTAAGGTGAACTGAATAACTGAACTGAACTGATTAGCTAAAGTAATACTAATTAACTGGACTGATACTAGTAGTATTGTTTAATGGAGCTAAACTAAGTTTAATGGATTTCAATGACTGATGGAGTGTACTATGTTTTAAGGACTTTTTGAGAGTACTGAAGTTATTGAGATTAACAGTGAATACTAAGGTTGCTGAGGTTACTTAGTACCGAGATCACTGAGATTATTGAGCTACTAAGAATACTGAGATTACAAAATTTTCCTGATTCACACGGCTGATTGAATTCTATATATCATGGCTCGACTGAGAGTATCATGATAACATGACATGGCTCTAGGAACACAACTATATTTTTCAGGTAAAAGTACCCCCTGGACTCAATGGAAGGAAACTAACACCACTTGATTTTGTTGAGTACATGACCATCAATAACAATCCATAATATATGAGTAAGGAATTGCATGAAGTACATGGTCTTCATAATATCTAACATAAATAGGAATGCATATAATCAAGTCATAAATATCATATTCTAATATCATGGGCATTCCAACAACATATACTATTCATAACAATGGCATGGAAACTATCTAACCATAAAGGAATGGAAAACATGTAATATTTAGTTCATATTGTAATAATTTGGGGATAACTCATGTGATACTTCAAAATCATGATCTTCTTCATAGAATGGAAGACATATAGAAACATTATAAATCCATTCCTCAATCATCATGTACATTCTATTAACACATATTGCACAACAATGACAAGTGAGCTCTTTGAACATAATAGACTAGCATAAATTTATCATATAGTTCACCCCTAAGTTATAATACATGATTTTTGTCATTCTAGGCATTTTAGCAAAAACCTTACATGATAATTTTGGGCATATGTATACTTATCAACATAGCATTCTTACTCCATCTAAAATTCATGGGTTTCAACTATCATAGTCACATTTTTCATGGAAACACATAAAAATACAACCTTGAAACTCAAATAATGATCATCAACATGAATATAATCATAACACATCATGAAAATAAAAATTTACTATTTAAAAGTTGATTCTTGAGCTCCACAAATGAAAGGGATCCGTGGATGAACACTACACATACCTTATTTCTCAATTTCATGAATATTGATGGAGAGAATTTCTTGAGCTTGAATCTTTTATGAAAACCCAATCTTGTGTTATTGAGTGTATTTTCAGAGAAAGAATATATTTTGGTTAAATAAGGGCTTAATTCTGTGTTTAGGCATTATATAGGAGTCAAAAAAGGACCATTTTTGCCCCAAAAATGGACTTTTAAGTCACCTGGACACCCACATGTATGGAGCACACTTTATCCCACACCTAAGGGTGTGTTTCACACATCTTATCGCACATATTAGGGTGTGTGTCGCACTCCTTATCGCACATCTCAGGTTGTGCGTCGCACACCTTATGTCAGGCGATGTTCTCCACTTTGTAAAGTCATAACTTCTTGCTTTGGTGTTAAATTTTAGAGAAATTTGTATATTTGGAAAGATAATTAAAAGTTCTTTCATTTGATAAATAGTAGGCCCTCTAATTCAATTTATACAAGGAGTTATGGCTGATTGAAGTTGACCCAAGTTTAGACATTCACTAAACCTTGAACGATAGGAAAACTTTCAACTTAAACTTGTGTTAGGGAACCTATGTGATCTAAATTCATGCTCAAATAGATCCTCACACTACATAATTGATTAACACTCTAAATTTATATAGGGTTCGAGGCTTTTAAACGTCTACGCATAGTAATGACGGATATTCATTCTAGTCCAAAATATGGGATATTACATTTCTTGGAAGCATTTCTCCTTTTTATTTTACTGGTTTTTGATCATTTGCATTGCACTTAGTCCTCCATTATCAATAATTAGAATTTTTGTATCCTAAAGCAATAAATTTTTATGAAATATACATGTTTCATGAGAGAGATAGAGACAATCAATCCTTATTTGAAAGGGTTTATCACTGAAACAGTTGGTCTAGTTTTTGTGGGGTCTAATCTGTTTGGAAGAAAATCACACTTGTCAATTTACTTGTTTAGGAAGTAAATTTGGAGAGCAAGAAAAATTTGGGGAGGATAAATTTTGTATTTATTTTTTCTTTTGTTATTTTGTGCTTGGAGACCAAATTTGGTCATATATAAATGGCTGACCATTCTTCATTATTAAACCACCCCAAAAAATTCATCGTTCATCTGTTGTAAGAGTAAATATTTGAGATAACAATTCTCTGACGTGTAATTAGGATCTCTCCTTTTTTTTGTTAATTATAAAAAGGCAGTTGTTCACTTGTATATGTAGGATCATTTAGATTTGAACCACATTTAATTTTGTGTTCTTTATTTTGTTCTTTTTATTCCATATTTCCACTAATAGTTGGTATCAAAGCCAAGGTTATGTCTGAATATGCTTCGTGGTTGCAAAACAATCTGAACCTCCATATTAGAAAAAAAATACCTTGGTTTATTTCATTTAGTTACTATCTATAGTGGAAGAAGAACAAGTAATGATAAGTTCTAAGAAGTTGGAAATTGATAGATTAATAGGTGCAATAACTTCAATATCTAAAAGATTCAGATGATGCCATTACTGGAGAGGGAAGGTTCAATCAATATATGGATGGAAAGTGCCTATTATATCAATGAACTTTTGATGATTGACATGAAAATGAAACATGCTACTCAAGCTGGTCCAAACACATAAAGACAGAGGTCGGATCTCACTAGAAGATACGTACAAGTGTTCTAGAAACCAGAAATGGATAAGCTCTCTTAATGAAATCATAATCACGTGTGAAAGAAGAAGTGATGATTAAGTAAGATGTGGTGGTTTAGAAAAACACTAAGAAGATAAACTGAAGAAGAGTTTCACTCAAGTAAGGACTTTGAGTTTATAGAGGACTTTGAATAAACAACAAATTCTGATTGAGTTGAAGAGTTCAAAGAAAGGTAGAAGAATGATGAGTTTAAAGGACTCTTTGGAGAGTTTTTTTATATATCGAGGGATTAACTCATTTAGTTACTCACACACTGAAAAAGATAGCAACATATTGACAAAATATGTGAAATGTTAAAGAGCTTAAGGCAGTTAATGCTTAACCTATTCCTACTACGTAGACTTAAGGATTTTTAGGATGGTTCTTGAGTTGCATTTTATTCTAGCCTTAGTGAAGTATAAACTAAGTTAGAGCTTTGCCTTCAAGATGGGGAACTTGAAAACTTGGGGATACGAACATTTGGAAGGTTCAGGTTTTGTAGAAATAGGAGTTAGAGTTTAATTCCTTTAACATAAGAGTCTTGTAGTTTGTTGATTGTTGAGGCTTTGTTGTCTTAGTGAAGTTGGTGTTAAATTCTGTATATGTACAAGTCGTGAATTTTTACACCTCTTTGCGCTGGGTGTTTTACACATTAACATCACGATGCAATTTACCTACTATGTTAGCAGGATAGAAACATATTAGTTAACCTGTTACACTAATAGGCAATTTCTAGGATAAAGTAAGTAATCAGTAGGGCACATACTCTAAAATTACTCGATAGTACAATAAATTCTAACATGGCGAAGATTGAAGGCATTGCATTGAGTGTCATCCAGCAGTACCTTTATTAAGTCCTTAGTTTTGATGATTGACAAATTCATAGTTTGGGACCTATTCCCTGAATCTTTTGTTGTGATGAAAAAAGGCCTCTACATATTAGGGAATAGATTAAGCTCACCTGTTGCTGTAACAGTCAACTTTCTAGTTGACACATAGTACAAAAGTTGGTGAAAAGTTGCTGCCTCTTTTTTGCCTTAACTAATGAGATTGCTTCAAGTTTTCTTGTGTCACAATAGATAATGCTCATCATACTCAACAAGAAAATCAACATTTCTATATACTTATAGTTAAATATCTTTCTAAAGTGGAGCATAGTTGTAATCAAAGGTTGAAACTATATCAGGGAATTGTTGCTCATCGAGTTGATCATTCCTTCCTTGTTATAGTCGAGTTTTTGTAATCTATACTAAAATACTTTTCTATGATTGCTTATGATTTCAGTAAGTGTTGTGGTGTACCGTACCTTATTATAATCATCTAGAATTAGTTGATTGAGTAAAACTAGAGTTAGCTAGAGGTGGAAGCAGTAGACTTATTACTTTGATTTCCTTATCCATGGAGTTTGTATTCAAGGGGTTGTTTAAATATTGTGGATCTTAAAATCCTAGAGGCAGGTCATTGTTGTTCTCCCATGAGCAAGGATTTTCCACTTAAAAACCCTGTGTCTTTACTTTTCTGTACTCCTATACTTCGTACTTTAATTATCTCCTAGTTCTTATTGATTGTCTGACTCTGGGAATAGTTCCATTAGTCGAGGAGCAACCAACATCTCTACCTTTCATTTGGTATCATAGAAAACTTTCTTATAAAGGCTAACAGGTTGGAAGGATCATAATCCAAGTAATGACAGCACCTCCAAGTTTAGTAGAAGGTAAGCTACTACTAGAACTCCAAGGTTTGATAGTAAATATTATGGATGGTAGAAGATAAGGATGCATGACTGCATCATGGATAAGGATTGTGAGCTTTTGGATATTATATAGCATGGTGTATTTGTTCCCCCTAGATCAGTGAAAGTTAGTGATGTGATCACATAAGTTTTTAAAACCAAAAAGTTGATTGATATTGTTGATAGGAAGGAGATAGAAAAGTATTACAAAGCAATGAAGATTCTAGTGTATGGCATTGGTTTTGATGAGTATAACAAGAACTCACCCTACCAAACTATAAAGGAAATCTAGGACTGTCTTCAGATAGATCATAAAGGAACCACTCAAAGTTTGACATGTTTGCTCATCAATACATAACATTTATCATGCAAGATGGTGAATATATTCAAGAGATGCCTACAAGGTGCACTTCAATCACCAATGAGCTCTACTCTATTGGTGAAGTCATCCCTACTAACAAATAGCTGAGGAAATTGTTTAGCACTCTGCCAAATAAGTGAGAAAGCAAAGTTGATTCCATCTCTGAAGCACGAGATGTGAAATAGATGACCAGGGATGAGCTCATAGGTAATCAGAAAACCTATGAGATGTTAATGAAATTTGGAAAGTTAGACACTAATACCTAGTCTAAGAAGAATCTGGTCCTCAAAGCTACTAAAGAGATTATCTGTAATGAAGATGAGAGGACAACTTACATGGCAAAAAGAGTTCTTAAATTGTTATAAAAATCAAGGGTTGTCTCTAGAAGACGAGAGCCTAGCAAATGTATAGGGGCTGATAATGCAAGTGACACAAGTCATAAGTGTGGCAAGTTTGGTCACTAGATCAAGGATTTCTTTTTGAACAAAACTGAGTATAAAGCTCCTACCAAGAAAACCAATGAAAAAGAAAATGGCAAAGATAAGATTCGTGTGAAACATGACAAAATGGTAGAATCTAATAAAATTTTCAATCAGGTGTTGGCAGCTTGTTGGGGAGACTATTCCAATGACTCAGATGATTAAGAATGACAAGGAGATGTTTTTATGGTGGAAGTGAAAGATGAAGCTTCTGTATTTGAATCACTTTTTGCCTTGATGGTAGACACTGAGACCGATAAAGACAACCTAGTGACTCTATGCGATATCAAACAAAATCTGAAGGACTACTCCTTAGTAAATTGAAATCACTTGTGTTGGTGCTGATTAATTCATTAGATGATTTTGCTAAATGTAAAGAATATTTCAAGGGAGCCTTAAAGAGTTGTGAGGAAATTTTGAAATTTAGTGAACAAAAAGCTTAATTAAAGAAGGAAAAGACAAAACTGGGGAAATATCAATCAAAATATAAAGAAAAATGATTGATTTAGGTGTGCAAGTGGCTGAACATCAAGAGAAGTGCATATTCTCTTATGTGAGAATAATTCTATGGAAAAATAGATGAATTCACCAAGAGGAATCACAAGGTATTATGTGAAAGAAGCAGGATACAATTCTCGATGGAGGAAAAGTTAAGTGAAACCAAGGAGAACATGGTTGCCTCGCTTAAAAGATACTTTGTTCTTGAAAGGGAACTAGTTTAGGTAAGAACACAACTTGAGAATGCTCTAAAGTGGATTACTATATTTCGGGAACAAACTAGAAGCCAGCAAGGCTCAAAACACCTCTATCCAGTTGGCAAGGCTTAGAATGTTCCTTCTTTTGTTAAAACTGCAAAGAAAAGAAATACTCCTCTATGCCTCTTTTGTGGAAGGGATAGTCATGAAAAAGAAAAGTGTCCATCCAGGGCACTGACTTATAGAGGAATAAAGGATTCTACTACCTTCATAAGAAGGAAGGGAAACTTACCCTGTTGGGCAAAAATAAGTTGGTCTTTCCTTTGTCCTCATATTAGGAACCAAGATTGAAATGAGTTTCCAATATAAATAGATAACCCTTATTGAAAGGAGAGGAAAGAGAATACAATCAATGAAGATGATAATGATAATTACTTCACAGATTAAGAGTACACACTTGAAGTCTTAAAGATTATTTCTTGTTGAAAGGCCCCTAAAGGAGGCAATGTCTCCTTAGTGATGAAATAAGCTTGATGTCCAACTTAAAATAGCTAAAGTCCTTAAAGATCTATCTTCAGTAAATCCTTGAAGAAAGTTAGTAAGGAACTGGTTGAATGGAACAATGAGGAACATAAGTTATGAAATCTGATTGTCGAATGGTTACATTCTTAATTTACTTCACATGGCTATGAATTTTTAAGCGGGTATCTTGGTCAAATAATTTCTTAAATATTAAATTTAGTTTTGTTTATGCGCAGATATGCACCTATGGCTGGGGAGGAATATATTTGAAAACAAAGTAAGTCAGCATATGGTTTTGAAGGTCTATCATCTCTTAGGGACTAGGTTCCTAATCGTGTCAGTACCACTTATTATTCCTCAATGATACCCATTTTTTATTTTAATGATTGTTCCATGTCACTTTCTTGTGATTTTCAACAAGTGGTCACCCATCTATCCAGACATGTGCTTTCAGTCTTTTAGTCTCTTTTAATCCTAGCCATTCACTCGTTTCTCATTTAATTCCCAAAAATAGATTAGTTTCCTCTCTCACTTTGAAAACTTCTCTCATCAAATCTTATTTGTCCTTGAATCTTTCAAAGTTCCTACTTCCCTTATTTAAATTTCCCAACTCCAAAGAGATTCTTATTTCAGCCATGTGCAAAAAGGAATGTTCAAGCTTGTCCATTTGGAGACAAAATGATCCACTGTAAAACTTTGATGATGAAGATGTTAGATCCCCTCTTATTCTTGGAAAATTTACAGACGATTCTATAAGTTTGACCAATGATAGTAAGGTTAGTATGATTGAGCACATGTTTGAGGAATTAAGTAACTGTGAGGGGTGTTTAATTAGTCTAATTGTGAGGAGTACATAAATAGTAAAAGGTAAAATCATAGAAAAAGAGAGGATGCGATCCAAAAGAAAGAGAAGAGAAACGAAATAGAATAGTCTGATATCAGAAGACTAACGTACAATTCCAGCTTGTCCAAAGAAGGTGGGAAAGTGAAAGAAGACTCAGTAAAGGGAATGGTTATTATATCACCCAGTGAGGAAACCAAATGTATTCTCAGGATGAGTGATAAATAACCAAAGTGTTTGGCTCTAAGGGAAGCTGAAATAGCTTAGCTTCAACGGAAAGATGAAGAGGGAACGAACTTTAAAAGGTATGTGTGGGCTGAAATTACTACCCTACAGGAATGGGTAGAGGAGCCTGAAAGTAAGAAAGTTCATCTAAAATCTCCTACCTAGACTTTAATCTTTTCTCCTTCCTTTCCAAGACATTTATTTAAGTCCTATGAACTTTATTCTCCTAAAGCTATATCTTTTCTTTGATATATTTTTTCACAATTGTTTTATTATTTTATGGTTATTAATTTTGAGAATAATTTGGAATACTATTTGAAGATTAAATGGATGGCTTCTCTTTTTGTGATATCACTTCTTCTATTTATATCTAATTCTCTCTTGCCTCTGTCCATGTTTCCTTAATGGCCATGAATTAAAATGTATGACTTTTTTGTGTTTGGTTTACTGCTTACCCTTTTTTATGATGTCAAAAAGTGGAAAATGTGATAAGTAATCTGCCTGTGACGTGATATATAGTTTGCCTATATAGGTATATGAATATTCTGTAGAAATATGAAGTATGTTGTACTGATAAAGATAGGGGTTCTCTTATTCAGGGGAAAATTAAATGCTAAGTTGTGCTATGAAAGTGTAACGACTAAAGACTACCCCTGGTCGTCACACGGTGCTTAGGGCCACAAGTGATCCCAAGCTAACCTTGTACTGACATAACTCATGAGCAACTTAAATAAATACATAAGTCTTAAAGAATAATGTAGAAGATAAGTCTTTTCAAAATATGATCAATAAAAAATTATGTTGAAACGATTACAACTTTGATAATATAAAACAAGACTAGAATCAATAACATCGACTCAACTGACTATCTATGAAGCCTTTAGTATACTAACTATAGATAGCTGGGACGCGACTTCAACTACCACTAATAAATACGTATGAGTAAGAAACTAAAGTACATGAATAACTTCTAACTGAAGTCCCCGAAGTAGGAGGACTCATCATCTGCTTGCTCGATTCTGCAACTAGCCGATCATAATATATGGACTACAATTGAACTAGTACCTACATTATTAAATAATGTATCATATAGACATATATGTGAATCAGTACTTGTGGAACGTACTGAGCATGTGTGAGTGAATGAATAAGTAAAGCAATGATTTAATGTACATATAAACTTTTAAACAATGCTTGCTAAGTGTAAATAACTCACCTTGGGCTTGAATAACACAAAGCTGTAAAATCATAAACATAAGTTACGAAGGATATGAAAAACTTTGTGAGTCATAACACTTAGTTCTTAAAGTTGTTTTATTTATCTTTGTTTTAGAAGTTTTTGTTAACCAACATAAACCATGTGAGCTGTCATTGAGTCCAACATCTTAACCATATTGGGGAGAGCTGTTCTACTCTTGCAATTGGAATAGAACCTTCTCTTAAGTGATCACTTACTTAGCCAACTATGGGCGCTTATACCTACGGTGGCTCGTAGTTCGGGGGCATGAGACCTTGGAATCATACCTAACTTGGTGCTAAATACTACTCTCATACTTATCGCTAAGAACTCTAGGAAATCCATCTTAAAATAGCATAATGTTTTCAAATGAAAATCAATTATACTTCTCTTTTAATAAATCTCAAACTATATGAACAATGTGGATTCCTTATCTTAGCTTAGAATCAAAATATCAATGTCTCTTTTTAATCTTAGCAAATAACTTATAAAGGTGGCTTAAAATCATAATCTTCTTGAAATATCAGTACCTAGACTTAGAGCTTAAAATCCATGTTTTAAACTCATGAAAGTTCATAGAAAAACATCATGCTCAATATACTTCTTGAAATACTTGAACCATATTAAGATAATGAAATAAAAAATCACAATATCATGCTTAAAACTAAATTGGAAATCTGTAAAATCATATAACACGCATAAAGATGTGAAAATAGATATGCAATTCTATATTTAAATCACTTGTAATATCATAATATTCAAATAATGATAATAGGGTATGAACCCTAATTTGCAAATCATGAAAATTCAACTTTAAAAGATAGTTTTGGGTACAAGGACGAAAGGAGTGTCCTTGATCATTACCCCACATACCTTAATTGACTAATACTTGAAGAAATCCTTGTGTTCTTGAGAGGAAAAGCTTAGATTATCTCTTTTAGAAAAGGGGAGGATTTTTACATGAGTTATTGTGAGGAAGATAGGCAAATAATGCCTCTTTTTGTGTTGTTATTCGTGTTTGGACGGCTAGGGTTGAGGGAAAAGTACTATACTGCCCCTTGGCCTCTTTTTCCCTTGTAAACGACCCTCACAGCGCGACATCTAGAAACGTAAGTGGACCTCGCGATGCAACATTAATAAATGAAAGTGAACCTCGCGCACAAGTCTATCGCGAGAACTCACTACCTCTCACGAAAAATGACATAACTTTTCACTCGGGTATCGGATTATGGTGAATTTTTTATAGTTGGAAAGCTAACTCAATTAACTATATTTTGGTGGATTTTTATGATAAAAATTTATACACGTTAAAATTTGACTCTGATAGAATCGAATACAAAGATTTAGCCGAATCAAAATCTATTAGCTCAACTTCACTCAAAGTGACTCATATGAACATCTTTCACCCTGAAATCACTTCACACACTAGGATAATGATCATGAAACTTGTATTTACATGGGAATCATTTCGAATAGAGCTTATATGTGTAAGGCATCATGGTTAGAATTCTAGCAGAAAAATATGTGGTGTTACATTATCTTCTCCTTGGAATCATTCGTCCTCGAATGATGGACAAGATCTTATTGAGACTTTAGAAGTATGAAATAGCTTATACTTGACATGTATACCAACGAAGAATATAACTGACTAGAAATATTAAAACTTGTATCATAAAACTTATTATTTTGAGTTTACTTGATTCTATTGACAAAAAAAGGGATGATTCATGCTGGCAGATTTGAACTCACTAGAAATGCTCGCTATATAATCTTACATACAGAATTACAAAGTAATAACTAATGCAATAATACTCTGTTACTAAGGATGCAATTACGTATATAATTTCTCATTAGGATTTGTTCCTCAACAAAACTCGTTTAGGAATCACAAGAAAAGGGCTTCATGGCATCATCACCAAGTACATTATTTAAGCATGAATCATGAGACAATGAAGCTAAGATCGTACAATGAATATTACACTGTCTGAGCTGGAATACTTCGAAAACTAAGATCATTATTCACTGATCACTTATGAATAGAATCTTGTCTAAATATTTGAATCCAAAACTAATGCATGATGCATAAACTGGGCTGAATTAGTAATGTGCATGAATGCGAACATCTTACCTAATGGAATTGCCTTACTCTTGAAATTTTAAGTAAGACTAAATGGAAAGTTTGAAATCTGTAGGTGCTTATCTACTTAATTGCTAAACTAAATTGAAGGCTATATGGACTGAATCATATTTAATGTTCATTCTCAAATGGAGTATTTCTTCAACACTCTTCTAAGAAATAATAATAATAGTAGGGAGCAAAGAATACACAACATTGATCAACTCTATAACATGGAACATAGGTATATAAATCACAAGCTAGGATAGAATTACTAGACTTTTGGAAATGTAACTTCCTACTTTCAAGCTTAGCAACACTGCTCAGCTACTTCCTTAGCTATACTATTCCCCCTTAAATATCATAGTCATTTGATTCAATTTACAATTCTCACATGGGCATTGATAAATCCATCTACTCAAGTCTAAATTGAACTAAATCCTCTCACCATGATCAAGCCAAACTCAAAATCAAAAGGTACAACATGCCATACTTCCATACTAGTCTAAACCACATAATTAATTCTTCTATGTCTCCTTTAGAGCTCATACCCTAAGCATAACATGCCTTACCACTTCAATAACTAACTCAAAACTCTTACTATGAGTTCTCTAGCGTATATTGTATTCATCCATTTTCATCCCAACATTATATTCAAGCCTATCATTATAACCATATATGGACTTCAGGACAATACCCAAAAAAAAATACTTCTTATATTCTCTAAACCTCTATCAACAACAACTTTCTTACCCAGAATTCTCAACTTACTATAACATATACCAGAGATTTACCTTAATATTCCTTCATCTTTTAGGAAAATAATCTTTCTTAATGAGTGTCATCAACTCTCTCTTATATAAACCATTATTTAACCATTATCATCACTACTATCTTTACATAAGAAGAAGCCACTTAAAGGCTAACACATAAGGACTTGAACCATAAAAGAATACTATACATAACTTTGAAACCTAATTGAGACATGAGGAATAGAACATCCAAGGGATGGATTCATAAAGGAGATTTAAACATAGGGAAAACATGAAATAAACTGAATTTCACTAGGATCATGAGTTTCAGAGAACTGATCATCCTCTGAAACATGAGTTTATACTTATCATAAGCTATTAAACATATGACAATAGTTCATAAATTTATGAGGGATAACTCGAATTAGAAGAGAAGCGTTACATTCTTGCTAGAAGCTAAGACTGGACTTGAGTACACATTAAGTGTAGAAACATTGACGTTTAGCATGGATCTATCGTGCAAGCAATACATTTGGTGTAATAATAAATGAAATCCAAGGAAACCTCTAGAGTGAGAAGGGACTACTATCTCAACACAACTTCTTATTGAAATATATCACAAACTAATTCTCAAAACGTGATTTGATTCTGAACTCTACCATCTCCCCCTTAGATCAAAGCTTACATTCTAAGATTATGGTTCTATCCCATATGCTCGAGATTGGGCCAAAACTTCTTCGCTCTAATGGTCTATAGATGAATGTTAAACTAACACAAACAAAATATATTTTGAACTTACTAACTTTATTCTTGGACAATCGCTTATATATACCATCCTTAACTTTCTCTTTCTTTAATAATCATCGTCAAAAACTTACACTCTCCTTTGCAAACGTACCTACCTCACTAAACACATAATCATAGCCTACTAATATTACACTTCTAAACTTATATTTTTTCAAAAACCATAAGAATAAAAATCTTACTTAAAAGACTCAACATCATCTATCCATAATTCCTTGACATAGCTATCAAAAACACCATGTACGATATAACTAACCTTCTTTCACTTAGCAACTCAAGGGTACTACTAACTAGACACAACACTTAATAAACTTAAAAATTAAAGCTACCTCACATCACCTTGGGGACACATCTACATCATACCTACAATATCATACTTGATCTCAATCAATAAACATAAAATCTTGCCTTTACTAGTTCAAGCCTATTGGTTCACCTCCATATAACTTGCATCACTAAATAAGCAATCCTTAAATCCACCTTGATGGTCATCCACTATTCAAAGTTAGTGTCTAATACTAGTAATGATTAACAATACAACCTCACATACTATTGTTGTTCAAAATAAATAAAACAACCAACCAAGAAACACTAGTCCCCTTGAACCTCATAACAAAAATAATCAATTATGATCATATGGCCTATATTATTATAAT
Source organism: Capsicum annuum (assembly GCF_002878395.1). Classification (NCBI taxonomy): domain Eukaryota; kingdom Viridiplantae; phylum Streptophyta; class Magnoliopsida; order Solanales; family Solanaceae; genus Capsicum; species Capsicum annuum. Next base: position 23,191,427 of record NC_061121.1, on the reverse strand, counting down.
CCATTAGAACTTACTACTTTTACACATCAGTACTGTTCACCCATCTGTATACCTCAATTATATTCCTAGATCTTAAAGCATCAATAATATTAGTTTTCATTGCCACGTGGGGAAGCCTATATTAACAATACTCAACAACCAAATACTTTTATTAATAACCTATACTTTCCTACCACTAAATACCATGAATAACTCTGTTCATACTTCAAGAAAATAATAATTCACCGTAACTAATAACTCTTTCTCTACATTAACCTAAACTAACACACAAGGATATATCACCTCAATACTAAATCAATCGAATTTAAAAGTTTATCTATATACATTCAATTAATCAGCATCACCATTTTTCTTGTCACTACCCTTCTAAACCCACACTTCAAGCTATAAGAAGGTTCTGCTACTTATGAATAATAACACTCCAGGTTGTAATATCACTCAAATCTAAACTCTGTTAAACAATCTAGGTTCATACTATCTCCTCTTATGATCATTATCTACATTGAAGAAATAAGGAGGAATCTAAATACATATCTTATTCAATCTTAACTAAACAACTCATATGGATGATGGTATAACTTTTGATGTGAGGAACTTGTATCACACTAGCGAGCTCCTCTCAAGCCCCTTGTGTGACATCTGAAGTTACTGGTAGTAAATCTAAAAGCGTTATCTTGGGTTGAATTGGTACTTACTAGTCATATTATCTAAAGAATGAATTTTAGATAAGGATTACAGAGTGACACACTAAATGATAGACGTTTCTAAGAGAATAAATTTACTACACAGTCTAGAGTATGAATGAAGGAAAACATTTCTTAAATGCCATATAGCCTCTTAAAGAAAAGTACAAACATCTTTGTACCATTTCACAAGACACTACTAGACACAAATTCATAGACACCCTAGGACACTTGAACATTGGGCTCTGATACCAAGTTTGTAATCACCCGAGACTACCCTCGATCTTCACACGGTACTTAGGACCATAAGTAATCCCAAGCTAACCTTTGTACTAGCATAACTCATGAGTAATTTAAATAAATACATAAGTCTGTATGAATAATGTTGAAGATAATTTTTTTCTGAATAAGTTCAATACATAACTATGTTAAAATGATTACATCTTTGATAATATAAAACAAGACCAAAATTAAATACACCGACTCTACTGACTGTCTCTAAAGCCTCTACTATACTGACTATAGATTGCAGGGATGTGACTCCAACTACCACTAATAAATATACATGAGTAAGAAAGTAAAGTACATGAATAACATCTAACTGAAGTCCACAAAGTAGGAGGACTCATCATCTGCTGGCTGGAATCTGCAACTATCTAATCATGATATTTTAACTACTATTGAACTAGTACCTACATTATTAAACACTGTAGCACGTAGACATATATGTGAATTTGTTCTTTTAGAATGTACTGAGCATGTGGGGGTGAATTCATATGTAAAACAATTATTTAATGTACAAATAAACTTTTAGATAATGCATGCTAAGTGTAAATGACTAACCATGGACTTGAATAAAACAAACATTTAAAATCGTAAACATGAGTTACGAAGCATAAGAATAACTTAGTGAGCCATAACACTTTGTTATAAAAGTTGTTCTATTTTTTTTTCTTTTGGGAGTTTCTTCTAACCGACATAAATCATGTGATCTATCATGGAGTCCAACGTCTTATCCACGTTGGGGAGAGTTGTTCTACCCTTTTCGTCGATATAGAACCTTATCTTAAGTGATCATTTGCTTAGCAATATGGGCGCTAAAATCTATGGTGGCTCATAGTTCTGGGTCATGAGACCTTA
>NC_061121.1:23182125-23186604 GCF_002878395.1 Capsicum annuum | reverse complement strand
AAGAACAATGTGGACTCCTTATATTAGGTTAGGATCAAAAGATCAATGTAGTTCTTAAATCTTAGCAAACAACTTATAAAGTATGATTAAAATCATAATCTTTTTGAAATATCAGTACTTAGAATTATCTCTTAAAACCCATGCTTTAAACTCATACAAGTTCATGGAAAAACATCATGCTCTGTATACTTCAAGAAATACTTCAATAATATTAAGATAATGAAATCAAAAATCACAATATCATGCTTAAAACTCAATTTCAAATTTGTAAAATCATATCACAAGAATAAAGATGTTAAAATAGACATGCAATTCAACATTCAAATCACTTGTAACATCATAATCTTTAAATAATTGAAATTAGGTATGAACCCAAATATACATATCATGAAAATTCAACTTTAAAAGATAGTTTTGGACACAAGGATGAAAGGAGTGTCCTTGGTCATAACCCCACATACCTTAATTGATGAATCCTTAAAAAAATCCTTGTGTTCTTGAGAGAAAAAGCTTAGATTATTTCTCTTAGGAAAGGGGAGGGTTTTACGTGAGTTATTGTGATAGAGATAGGTAAATAATGCCTCTTTTTAGTTGTTATTCATGTTTGGATGACTGGGGTTGAGGGGAAAGGACTATACTAACCCTCACAGCACGACATCCAGCAACATAAGTGCAACTAATGATGCAATCTCCAGAAACGGAAGTGAACCTCGCGATGCAGGCTATCCTATGACTTACTACCTCTCATAATAAATGACATAACTTTTCACTCGGTTATTGGATTAAGGTGAAATTCTTATCGTTGGAAAGCTAACTCAATTATCTATCTCAAATTGGTATCATTGAAAAGCTAACTCATTTATCTCTCTTTTGGTAGATTGTTTACTGAAAAATTTCATGTATATAAAATTTAATACAAATATTGAGCCGAATCAAATTGTAATACCCCGCGTTTTTCTAAGCTAAAAAGTGAATAAGTATTCCTACGTATGAAATCTCCTATCCTATGATTCATACCTGAGTACATGACTTACAATGAATATCCTAGTGATAGGATAGCTTATGATGCATTAAGCATGTTCATATGGGTCACTTAAGGTAATACAAGCTAAGAGTTTTTGAATCTATCAAGTTTTAGTGTTTGATTTTGTAAGGGTCATATTTGAACGAGTATAACTCAATGTTATTATGGTATTTTGGCTGATTTATACCCACCAAATTGTATATAATCGAATTAGCTTTCCAACGATACCAATTTCGCCTGAATCCAATACCCGAGCGAAAAGTTATGCCCATTTTCGTGAGAGACAGTAAGGATAGGCGATTGGTTAGGCGCCGCCCAACCTAGCTTACGCAATCACTTGGCGGCCGCCTAAGTCAATTGCAGGAGCTAAAAACACTTCGTTTTGAGTTATTTTAAGGATAATTAAGTCTTTTAACACTCATTACACGTCCCTAAACTTAATCCTATGAAATATATAGCTTCTAAACATATTATAAGCATATTATCATCTCAAAGCTCATCATCTAAGAACACTAAAAGAGAAAAGCAACTAGGGTTGTGTAACTAAGTTTGAAGATCCGATTTCAAGGAAATTCCTTCGTCAATCATCAAGAATATTCCTTCTAAGGTATGCGTGAGTTGATTTATGAATCCCTTTCATCTACAAAGATCAAAAATCCTCTTTTTCATTATAAAGTATGATTTCTATATTGTTGGGTGTTGATGATCATGTTGTTGATATTGGGTGATTTGCAAGATGGAATCTTTATATGTTTTTTTTTGAATTTCATGATATCATATGAGTTGGAAACATGTAAATTTGGTCGTTCATGATGTATAATTTGATGATTTCACCTATGCTTAAGATGCGCATGTAAGGTGTTTCATAAAATGCCTAAGAAACTAAAAATCATGCAATATAGCTAAATTGTGACTAAGTGAAGGATTCATGATATGCCCTTACATTCCAATGACTTCTATGTTTATAATGTGCCTTGTAAATGTTGTTGGAATACTCATGAACTATTCTTATGAAATTATTCTATGTTTCTTGCAAATCCTACTTATGAACAAGATGTATGATAACCATGAAATCCACATGAACTTCCATGCTATTGGTATCTATTGCCAATATGATTATGCAATGAACATGATATTAAGATTGTGCAAGCATTTCCATGCAATACATTATTGATAACCATGCTTACTATGAAATTCCTACTTATGATATTATAAATTATGGACTCTACTCTAATAATCAAGTCAATCATGTGTGTCTGTTTCCTTCCATCGAGTCCTACGGGTACTTGTAACCCGAAAACTATAGTTGTGTGCCTAAAGCAATGTCATGTTTCATGATATCCAAACTCAAGCTATGATTCCATAGACTTTAGTCAGTCATGTGACTCAGGAAAACCTCATGATCTTAGTCAGTTGTTAGATATCAGTAATATTCCGCAAGTCAATGGAATTCAGTAAGATTAAGCCATCCATAGTCAGTTATTCATATCCATTCCCTCCAGATGGGAGTAGAGGTTAGCACCGAGTGAACCCAGGGATGGGAACTCACCTGCCAGATCAGGGTGTGATTCTTAGTAGTCATCCTTGTGTTCCAGAACTACGTAGCCAGCGTAGATTGAGACATCTTAACCCATTAGATTAGGGTTGATGAGGTGCCTTAACCCGTTAGTTTAGGGTTCCCACTGATCTCATTGAGTACTCGCAAGATAAGGGTCACTCATATGCTATCCTTACCCGTGGCACGGTATTGAAACCCTATAGTTGGGGCAGAGATTGGACCCCAGCTAGGCCATAATGGCATACATGGGGCATGTCGATTAAACACTACTTTCCACAGTTTCAGTATCAGTCTCAATAAAAGAACTCAGGGCATTCTTCAGATTTCAGTATATATAGAACTGTCAGATATAGTCGTCCATGTTATCAGTTTTAGTACCAGTCATGACAGTTATCAGTAAACCATGTATTAGCTTACAGGTCATGCTATCACGTATTCACTGTCTCAGTTTCTATATATGTGTGTTTGCACTCCCACGTTCATATTAGTCAGTCAGTGTTGTTTATGCATGAAACCCTTTATGTTCAGCCTACCTTCCTCCTATACTCAGTACTCCAGTTGTACTGACGCATTTGCGCTATGGTGCTTTCTTTTCATATTACACCATAGGTTTCGAGACACGAGCTCCAGCCCAGTAGTAGTGGTAGCGTTCCAGTCATACAAACACAGTGAGTCCTTATTAATTAGAAGACAATATGATTTGATTCATTTATTTATTTCTTCAGTTCAGTTTTACGGAGTTAGTTTGAGACATGTTCCTTCTACTCCTTATTTAGATAGTTTATAGGCTTTCAGATTTACGTTCAAATTAAGTTGTTTTGGGTATTTTCACCCATATGATTGTATTCAGTTGAACATTATGGCCTTACAGTTTTATGTATTCCGCATTATTATATCATGATTTGCAGTATACAGCTACAGATATCAGTCATGGGTTAGCTTGTTGTCCCTCGAGGGCATGAGCACCATGTAGTATTCCAATTCAGCGAATTGGGGTGTTACAAACTTGGTATCAGAGCCTAAGGTTCAATAGAGTCCTAGGAATTCTAAAAGCCGCATCTAGTAGAGTCTTGTACATGGGTGTGTTGCGCGTCATATTTATGTGCGGAAGGCTATAAGATGTTTTAGGAACAGTCCTCTTTCATCATTATTCATGTCATGCTAGTGAGAATAATCACAAGTAATACTCTCAGTCTAATCCATTCTTCTCTTATTCCAGGCTATGGCCCTAAAGAGAGAAAACCAGCCAGCTCCTCAGCCCAAAGATCCATTGGGCGAACATGTTTCCCATGTGGAGTTTAGAGCCGTATTTACCACACTTGCTTAGTCCATGGTTGCACAGACTGAACAGCAACCCATCATTTCGTCCAATCCATTGGCCAATCCCAAAGAAGCTAGGGTTCAGTACTTCACCTGGATAAATCCTCCATCTTTCCATGGGTCTAAGTCTGATAAGGACATTCAGGATTTCATTGACCAAGTCTAGAAGGTCATTGATATCAAAGGAGTTACTTCTATTGAGAGTACTGAGTTACCCGCCTACCAGTTACAGGATGTTGCTCATGATTAGTACAAATAGTGGAAGTCTCAGAGGTTAGATGATACAGGCCCTATCAAGTGGGAGAAATTTGTCATAGCCTTCTTAGACAGATTTTTTCTGCAAGAGCTGAGGGAAACCAAAGTTCTTGAGTGCATCAACCTCAGGCAGGGGAATATGACGGTTCGGGAGTATTCTCTTAGATTTACTCAGCTAGCCAGGTATGCTCCTCATGTGGTTGCAGAAAATAGAGCTAAGATGAGAAAGTTTGTGTCAGGGGTCAACGATAGCGTGGTAAATGAGTGTAGGTCTATGATGCTGATCGGTGATATAACCTTAGCCAGACTCATGACCCATGCC
>NC_061121.1:23092673-23179125 GCF_002878395.1 Capsicum annuum | reverse complement strand
GAATAGTTCAGTTTCAGTTCCCAAATAAGCCCGTCCTAGAGTGGAAGCGTAGCATTTCAGCATCAGGGGTCAACTTTTTTCCTACCTTTAGGGCAAGGACAATGATTTCTAAGGGGGGTGTGTATCATCTCGTGCATGTTAAATATTCTAGTTCTAAATATCCCAGCCTCAAAATAGTCCTCATTGTTAATGAATACTCAGATGTCTTTCCCGAATATCTTCAAGGCATTCCTCCCAAAAGGGAAATAGACTTCGGCATAGACCTTCCGGATACTCAACCTATTTCTATTTCGCCATACAGAATAGCACTAGTAGAACTCAAGGAACTGAAATATTAGTTGAAGGATCTCTTATATAAGGGATTCATTAGACCCAGTGTTTCCCCATGGGGTGCGCTAGTATTATTCGTGCGCAAGAAAGATGATTCTCTCAGGATGTGTATCGATTACTATCAACTCAACAAGGTCACGGTCAAGAACAAATATCTTCTTCCCAGGATTGATGATCTATTCGACCAACTTTAGGGTGCCATTTGCTTGTCCAACATAGACCTCAGATCAGGCTATCATCAGCTCAGAGTTAGAGAATTTGACATTCCAAAGACAGCTTTCTGTACTCGGTATGGTCACTTAGAATTTTTATTCATGTCATTTTGTCTTACCAATTCCCCTGCAGCTTTTATGGATTTGATGAACCTTGTGTTCAAGCAGTACTTGGACATGTTTGTTATAGTCTTCATAGAAGATATTCTGGTCTATTCTCGCATAGAGCGTGATCATGCAGACTATCACAGGATTGTTCTTCAGAATCTCAGGGATCACCAATTATTTGCTAAGTTCAGCAAGTGCAAATTTCGGCTAAGATTAGTAGGATTCCTTGGCTATATTGTTTTCGCTGATGGAATTAGAGTAGATCCTCAGAAAACTAAGGTAGTAAGAAATTAGCCCAGACCCGTATCTCCATAAGATATCTGGAGTTTTATGGGTTTGGTTGGCTATTACAGATGGTTTGTTGAGGGATTTTCTTCTATTGCATCTCCCATGTCCAGATTGACTCAGAAGAAGATTAAGTTTCAGTGGTCAGATTCATGCAAGAAGAGCTTTCAAGAGTTGAAGACTCGACTCAACTCCGCTCTAGTTCTAGCTATTCCTAATGGTTCAGATGGTTTTGTAGTCTATTGTGATGCATCCAGAGTGGGTTTAGGTTGTGTCCTTATGCAGCATGGTAAGGTCATAGCCTATGCCTCCATAAAGTTAAAGCCACATGAGAGGAATTATCCTACTCATGATCTTGAGTTAGCAGCAGTAGTTTTTGCCTTAAAGATTTGGAGGCATTATCTCTATGGAGTTCATGTAGATGTCTTCATAGACCATAAGAGCCTCCAGTATGTCTTTTCCCAGAAAGATCTCAATCTTTGCTAGAGAAGGTGGTTAGAGCTCTCTAAGAATTACGACATGAGTATTTTTTATCATCCAGGCAAGGCCAATGTTGTGGTCAATGCTCTCAGTCGACTCTCCATGGGTAGTATTTCTCACGTTGAGGATATTATGTAAAAGATGGCTCAGGAGATCCATCAGCTTACCAGACTAGGTGTTCGCTTAGTTGATTCTTCAGAGGGTGGTGTATGTGTTCATAGTAGTTCAGAGTCATCTCTAGTTTTCGAGGTGAAAGAGAAATAAGATAGGTATCCTAGCCTTGTCAAGCTTAAAGAGTCAGTTCACAATCAGAAAGTCGAGGTTTTCTCCCAAGGGGGAGATGGTGTTCTTCGTTGTCAGGGTCATCTATGTATTCCAGGTATAGATGAATTGAGGCAACGAATCCTTGCAGAAGCACATGGTGCGCAATACTCTATTCATCTAGGGGACACTAAGATGTACCACAACATGCTAGAGATCTATTGGTGGAGTGGGATGAATAGAGATTTTACAGAGTTTGTGGCTAACTGCTCTAAATGTCAGCAGGTTAAGATAGAGCATCGGAAACCTAGTGTTTCTATGCAAGAGTTCACCATTCCTACTTGGAAATGGGAAGAAGTTAACATGGACTTCTTGACGTGTTTGCCTAGAACTCAATATCAGCATGATTCAGTCTGGGTCATTATAGATAAAATGACTAAGTCAACTCATTTCCTTCCTGTTCGTACTTCTTATTCCATCGAGGATCATGCCAAACTCTATATCAGGGTGTTGGTCAGATTACATGGTGTTCCACTATCTATTATCTCAGAAAAAGGTAACCAGTTCACTACTCACTTTTGGAAAGCATTCCAAAAGAGTCTCGGTACCTAAGTCCATCTGAGCACAGCATTTCATCCTCAGACAGATGGTCAAGAAGACAGGACCATTCAAACTCTTGAAGATATGCTAAGGGCGTGTGCAATTGACTTTAAGGGAAATTGGGATGACCACTTGCCTTTGATTGAGTTTGCATACAACAATAGCTATCATTCTAGTATTTAGATTGCTCCATTCAAAGCTCTCTATGGTAAGAGATATAGATCTCCAATTGGTTGGTTGGAAGTTAGTGAGGCCTCAATCATAGGTCCTGACTTAGTATTTGATGCCTTAGAGAAAGTTCAGTTGATCGGAGAGAGACTCCTGGCTGCTCAGAGCCGACAGAAGTCCTATGCAGATGTTCGTAGAAAGGATCTCGAGTTCAAGGTTAATGACTATGTCTATCTTAAGATCTCTACCATGAAGGGAGTGAAAAGGTTCGGCAAGAAAGGGAAACTCAGTCCACGGTATGTTGGTCCCTTCAGAATTCTTTGTCCCTTTAGCAAGGTAGCTTATGAGCTTGAGTTGCATTCAGATCTAGCCTCAGTCCATCCAGTTTTCCATGACTCATTGCTAAAGAAGTGCTTAGGTGACCCAGTAGTTTTTGTTCCTATTTAGAGCATCGATATTCAAAATAGCCTCTCCTATGACAAGATTCCAGTCAAAATCTTAGATTATCAAACTCGTAGATTGAGGAACAAAGAAGTCCCTCTAGTCAAGGTTCTTTGGCGAAATCAGTATCATGAGGGAGCTACTTGGGAAGCAGAAGCAGATATGCGTACCAAGTATCTTCATCTCTTTCCCGCCAATTTAGATCAAGCTCAAGGTAATAGTTCTCATTAGTCTTATTCAATTCATGTTAATGTTTCCCGTATAAACTTTGTACCTATTAACCATGTCATACTCAGTCATGCATTCATGTGTCAGTTGTCCGTGCATCAGATATGAACGAGTTCAGTATGTTTAGCATGTCAGTCATGAGATCAAGTTTCAGTTCTTCATGTTCAGTTCAGGTTCTATTGTGTTGTATCCCTTCTCAGTAAATTGTCATTCGAGGATGAATGTTCCCAAGGGGGAGATATTGTAATAACCCGCATGTTTCTAAGCGAGGAAGTGAATCAGTATTCCTATGTAAGAAATCTCCTATCCTATTATTCATACTTGAGTACATGACTTACAATGAATATACTAGTGATAGGATAGCTTATGATGCATTAAGTATGTTCATATGGGTCACTTAAGGTAATACAAGCTAAGAGTTTTTGAATCCATCAAGTTTTAGTGTTCGATTTTGCAAGGGTCATATTTGAACGAGTATAACTCGATCTTATTGTGGTATTTTGGCTGATATATACCCACCAAAATTTAGATAATCGAATTAGCTTTCCAAAGATACCAATTTCGCCTGAATGTAATGTCCGAGCGAAAATTTAAGCCCATTTTCGTGAGAGCCAGTAAGGATAGGCGATTGGTTAGGTGACGCCCAACCCAAGCATAGGCGATTGGTTAGGCGCCGCCCAACCTAGCTTAGGCAATTACTTGGGCGCCGCCCAAGTCAATTCCAGGTGCCACAAATACTTCATTTTGAGTTATTTTAAGGGTAATTAAGTCTTTTAACACTCCTTACACGTCCCTAAACTTAACTCTACAAAATATATAGATTCTAAACATATTACAACCTTATTATCATCTCAAAGCGCATCATCTAAGAGAACTAAAAGAGAAAACAACTAGGGTTGCGTAACTAAGCTTGAAGATCCGATTTCAAGGAAATTCCTTCGTCAATCATCAAGAATCTTCCTTCTAAGGTATGCGTGAATTGATTTATGGATCCCTTTCATCAATAAAGATCAAAAGCCCTCTTTTTTATTATAAAGTATGATTTCTATATTGTTGGGTGTTGATGATCATATTGTTGATATTGGGTGATTCGCAAGATGGAATCTTTATATGTTTTTTTTTTTTTTGAATTTCATGATATCATATGAGTTGGAAACATGTAAATTTGGTTGTTCAAGATGTAAAATTTGATAATTTCACCTATGCTTAAGATGTGCATGTAAGGTGTATGATAAAATGCCTAACAAACTAGAAATCATGCAATATAGCTAAATTGTGACTAAGTGAAGGATTCATGATATGCCCTTACGTTCGAATGACTTTTATGTTGATAATGTCCCTTGTAAATGTTGTTGGAATAATCATGAACTATTCTTATGAAATTATATTATTTTTCCTTGCAAATCCTACTTATGAACAAGATGTATGATAACCATGCAATTCAGATGAACTTCCATGCTATTAGTATGTGTTGCCAATATGATTATGCAATGAACATGATATTAAGATTGTGCAAGTACTTCCATGTGATATGAAATCCTTTCCCTGCAATACATTGTTTATAACCATGCTTAGTATGAGATCCCTACTTATGATATTATAAATTATGGACTCTACTCTTATGATCAAGTTAGTCATGTGTGTTAGTTTCCTTCCATCAAGTCCTGGGGGTACTTGTACCTGAAAACTATAGTTGTGTGCCTAGAACTATGTCATGTTTCATGATATCCAAACTCAAGCTATGGTTCCATAGACTTCAGTAAGTTATATGACTTAGGAAAACCTCATGATCTTAGTCAGTTGTCAGATATCAGTAACATTCCGCCAGTCAATGGAATTCAGTAAGATTAAGTTATGCACAGTCAGTTATTTATGTCCAGTCCCTCCAGGTGGGGGTAGAGGTTAGCACCGAGTGAACCCAAGGATGGGTACTCACCCGCCAGTTTAGGGTGTGATTCTTAGTAGTCATCCTTGTGTTCCAGAACTACGTAGCTAGCGTAGGTTGAGACATCTTAACCCGTCAGATTAGGGTTGATGAGGTGGCTTAACCCATCAATTTAGGGTTCCCACCATTCTCATTTAGTACCCACCAGATAAGGGTCACTCACAGGCTGTTCTTACCCATGGCATAGTAATGACACCCCTCTAGTCGGGGCAGAGATTGGACCCCAGCTTAGCCATAACGGCATACATGGGGCATTTCGGTTAAACACTACTTCCCACAGGTTAATTATCAGTCTCAATAAAAGAACTCATGGCGTTCTTTAGATTTTAATATATATACAGGACTATCAGATACAGTCATCCATGTTATCAGTTTCAGTATCAGTCATGATAGTTATCAGTAAACCATGTATTAGCTTATAGGTCATGCTATCACGTATTAACGATCCCAATTTCTATATATGTGTGTTTGCACTCCCACGTTCATTTTAGTCAATTAGTGTTGTTCATGCATGAAACCCTTTATGTTCAGCCTACCTTCCTGGTATACTCAGTACTCCAGTTGTACTAATGTATTTGCGCTATGGTGCTTTCTTTTTATGTTACATCATAGGTTCCGAGGCACAAGCTCCAGCCCAGCAGTAGCGGTAGCATTCCAGTCGCAGAGACACAGTGAGTCCTCATTGATTAGAGGACAATATGATTTGATTCATTTATTTATTTCTTCAGTTCAGTTTTACGAAGTTAGTTGGAGACATGTTGCTTCAACTCCTTATTTAGATAGTTTAGAGGTTTTCAGATTTATGTCCAGATTGAGTTGTTTTGGGTATTTTCACCCACATAATTATATCCAGTTGAACCTTATGGCCTTACAGTTCTATGTATTCTGCATTATTATATCATGATTTGCACTATACAGGTACAGCTATCAGTCATGGGTTAGCTTGTGGTCCCTCTGGGTCATGAGCAGCGTGTAGCATTCTGGTGCATTGAATCGGGGTGTTACAGAAAAGCTCTTAGCTCAACTTCTCTCTAAGTGACTCATATGAACATCTGTCACCCAGAAATCACTTGACATACTAGGATAACGATCATCAAACTTATATTGACATGAAAATCATTTGGACTAGAGCTTATACGCGTAGGGGTGATGGATAGAATTCTAGCGCAAAACTACAGGGTGTTACATTATCTCCTCCTTGGAATCATTCATCCTTGCATGATTTACATGATCTTATTGAGACTTTAGAAGTATGAAATAACTTACACATGGCATGTCTACCAATGAAGGATATAGCATACTTGAAACATTAAAACTTCCATCATTAAAAGGATTATTTTGAGCAGACCTGATTCTATTTACTAAAAAGGGGTTGATTTCATGCTGAGAGATTAGAACACACTTGAAATGCTCACGATAAGAAGAGGCCACGAAAGGGCTAACACACAAGGACTTGAAGCAAAAAAAATACTATACATAACTTTGACACTTAATTGAGACCTGAGGGATAGAATGTCCAAGGTATGGATTCATCAAGGAGATCTAAACTTAGGGCACACATGACATAAATAGTATTTCACTAGGGTCATAAGTCTCTGAGAACTGATCATACTCTGAAACATGAGTTCATACTTATCATAAGCTATTCAACATAATACTGCAGTTCATAGATTCATGAGGGATAACTCGAATAATAGAGTGAAGATTTACTTGCCTGCTAGAAGCTGAGACTGGACTTGAATATGAATGAAGTGTAGAAGCATTGGCCTTTTGCATAGATATATCACGCAAGATATGAATTTGGTTAGATAATGATTGAAATCCATGGAATACACTAGTGTGAGAAGGGAAAATTGTCTTATCACAACTTTTTATTAACATATATCACAATCTAATTCTCAAAGCGTGATTCTGTTCTACACTTTACCATCTCCCCCTTAGACCAAAGCTGACATTCTAAGCTTATGGGTCTATCCCATATCCTCAAAGCTAGGCCAAAATTTGTTTGCTATAATGGTCTACATATGAATGCTAAACTCACACATACTATATTCTGAACTTACTGACTTCAATCTTGGACAATCCTTTTAAATATACCATCCTTAACTTTCTCTTGCTTCAAAAATTATTGTCAAAGACTTATACTCTTCATTGCAAACATACCTACCTCACTAAACAAATAATCATAGACTCTAAGATTGAACTTCTATACTTATATGCTTTTCCCAAACCATAAGAATAAAAATCATACTTAAAAAACTTAACATCATATATCCATAACTCCTTAACATAGCTATCAAAAACACCATGTATGATATACATAAACTTTTTCCACTTAAAAACTCAAGGGTACTACTAACCACATCTACAACTTAATAAACTTAGAAAATAAAGCAACCTCATATCACATTGGGAATACCTCTACATCATACCTATAATATCATACTTGATCTATATCAATAAACTTAAATTCTTACCTTTACTGTTTCAAGCCTATTGTTTCACCTCAATATTACTTGCATCACTAAATACGCAATCCTTACATCCACCTTGGTGGCAATCCACTATTAAAACTTAGTGTCTAATGCTAGGCATGATTAACAACACAACCTCACATACTATTCTTGCTCGAAAGCAATAAAATAAACAACCAAGAAACATTAGTCCACTAGAACTTCATATCAGTAATATTCAATTTTGATCATATGGCCTATATTATTATAATCAATTAGCACATACTACCTTTACACATCACTACTATTCACCCATCCGTATACCTCAATTATATTGATAGCTTTTAAAGAATGAACAAATCTTATTTTTCATAGCCATATGAGGAAGCCTGTTTTAACAATACTGAAAGACCAAATAATTTTAGTAAATACCTATACATCCCTAGCACTAAATACCATCAATAACTCTGTTCATACTTTAAGAAAACAATAATTCACCTTAACTAATAACTCCTTCTCTACCTTCTACTAAACCAACACACAAGGATATATAACCTCACTACTAACTCAATCATATGCAAAAGTTCATCTATATACATTCAAACAATCGCCATTACCAACTTTTTTATCACTACACTTCTAAACCCATACCTCAATCTATAAGCAGGCTCTGCTACTTATAAATCATAACGCTCTAGGTTGTAATATTACTCGAATCCAAACTCTGTTCAACAATATAGGTTTATACTATCTCCTCTTATGAGCTTCATCTGTTTTGAAGGAATAAGGAGGAATCTAATTACATATCTTATTCTATCTTGAATGAACAATTTATATATATGATGGGATAACTTTTAAATTGAGGAACTTATATCATACTAGTGAGCTTCTCTTAAGCCCCTTGTGTGAGTTCTGAAGTAACTGATAGTAAATTTAATAGTGTTATATTTTGATGAATTGGAACATACTTGTTATATTATCTCAAGAATAAGTCATAAATAAAGGATTATGAAGTAACACATGAATTGATAGAAGTTTTTGGGAGAATAACATTACATCATAATCTAGAGTATGAAGGAAGGGAAAAATTTCTTAAATGCCCTGCAGCCTCTTGAAGAAAAGTATAGATGTCTTTGTACCATTCCACAAGACTCTACTAGACACGACTTCATAGAAACCCTAGGACACTTGAACCTTGGGCTCTAATACTAAGTTTCTAATGACCCGAGACTACCCTCAGGTCATCACATGGTGCTTAGGATCACAAGTTATCTCAATCTAAACCTTGTACTTCCATACCTTATGAGCAACCAAAATAAATACATAAGTTTTTAAGAATAATACAGAAGATAAGTCTTTTCTGAATATGATAAATACAAAACTATGTTGAAACAATTATAACTCTAATAATATAAAACGAGACAAAAATCAGGTATATTAACTCTACTGACTATTTATGAAGCATCTACAATACTAACTATATATAGTTGTGATGCGACTCAAACTACCACTAATCAATATGTATGAGTAAGAAAGTAATGTCCATGAATAATATCCAACTAAAGAAAGTAAACTACATGAATAATATCTAATAGAAGTCCCCAAAGTAGGAAGACACATCATCTATAGGCTGGAATATGCAACTGTCTGATCATGATATATGGACTACAACTGAACTCTTACATTCATTATTAAACAATGTAGCTCATAGACGTATATGTGAATTAGTACTTTGGGAATGTACTGAGCATATAGGGGTGAATGCATAAGTAAACAATGATTTAATATACATATAAACTTTTAAACAATTCATGCTAAGTGTAAATAACTCACTTTGGGCTTGAATAAAAAAAATTTTAAAAATAATAAACATGAGTTACGAAGCATAAGAATAACTTTGTGAGCCATAACACTTAGTTATAAAAATTGATCTATTTTTCTTTCTTTTGGGAGTTTCTTCTAACAGACATAAACCATGTGATCTGTCAAGGAATACAAATTCTTACCCACATTGGGGAGAATTATTCTATCCTTTTCATCGAAATAGAACCTTATCTTAAGTTACCAGTACCTTAGCCCACTATGGGCGCTTAAACCTACGGTGGCTTATAGTTCCGGGGCATGAGACCTTGGAATCATGTCCAACTTGCTGCTAAATACTACTCCCATACTTATCGCTAAGAACGTGAGGAAATCCACCTTAAAATAGCACAAGGGTTTAAAATGAAAACCAATTACTCTTCTTTTTCTTTAAATCTCAAACTATATGAACAATACAGATTCCTAATTTTAGCTTAGGATCAAAAGATAGATCCCTTTCTTAAATCTTAGCAAACAACTTATAAAAAGGCTTAAGATCATAATCTTCTTGAAATATCAGTACTGAAACTTAGGGCTTAAAACCCATGCTTTAAACTCATGAAAGTTCATAACAAAACATCATGCTCAATATACTTCTTGAAATGGTTCAACAATATCAAAATAACAAAATAAAAAATCCCAATATCATGCTTAAAAATCAATAAAAAAATTTTAATAACAGATCACATGCATAAAGATGTGAAAATAAACATACAATTCAAAATTTAAATCACTTGTAACATCATAATCTTCAAATAATAATAATTGGGTGCGTACCCTAATTTGCAAATCATGAAAATTCAGCTTTAAAAGATAGTTTTGGGCACAATAACGAAAGGAGTGTACTGGTTCATAACTCCATATACCTTAATTGATGAATCCTTGAATAAATCTTTGTGTTCTTGTGAGGAACAACTTATATTATTTCTCTTGGGAATGGGGAGGATTTTTACGTGAGTTGTTGCGAGGAAGATGGGCAAGTATTGCCCTTTTTTGTGTTATTATTCGTGTTTGGACGGATGGGGTTAAAGGGAAAGGACTATACTGACCCTTGGCATCTTTTTCCCATGTAAATGACCCTCACAGTGCAACCTTCAGAAATAGAAGTGAACTTCGCAATGCAAGGCTGTTGCGATAGGTATTGTCTCTCACGATAAATGACATAACTTTTCACTCTAATGTTGGATTAAGGTAAAATTAGTACATTATCTCTTGCTTAAAATCATTCATCCTCGAATGATGGACTTGATATTATTGATACTTTAGAAGTATTAAATAACTTATACAAGACTTGTCAACCAATGAAAGATATAGTTGACTTCTAAAACTTTCATCATGAAAATGATTATTTGGAGCTGACTTAATTCTATTGACTAAAAAGAGACTCATTCATGCTGAGAGATTAGAACTCACTTGAAATGCTCATGATATGATCTTACATATAGAATTAAGAATTGATAACTGATGTAATAATAATCCAAAGAGTTACTAAGGATGTAATTAAGTACGTAACTTCTCATTAGGATTTGTTCCTCAACAAAACACATTAAGGAATCACAAGAAAAGGGCATCATGGCATCACCAAGTACATGATGTAAGCACAAATCATAAGACAATGAGACTAAGATCATACAATGGGTATTACACTGCATGAGTTGGAATACTTGGAAAACTAAGATCATTATTCACTAATCACTTAAGAATAGAATCTTGTCTAAGTATTTGAATCTGAAACTAATGCATGATTTATGAATTGAGCTGAATTAGTAATGTGCATGAATGAGAACATCTTACCTCATTGAATAGCCTTACTCTTGAAACTTTGGGTAGTAAGACTAAATGGAGAGTTTGAAATCTATGGGAGCATATCTTCTCAAATTCTAAACTAAATTAAAGGCTATATGGACTGGATCATACAGAATGTTCATACTCAAATGGAGTATTTCATCAACACACTTATAAGAAATTCTAATAATATTAGGGACAAACAAATTCACAACATTGATACATTATTTCATGGAACATAGCCATATAAATCACAAGCTAGGATAGAATTACTAGACTTTTGGCAATGCAACTTCTTAATTTCAAGCATAGCAACACTTCTCAGATACTCCCTCAGTTATACTATTTCCCCTTAAATATCATACTCATTTGATTCAACTAACAATTCTCTCATGGGAATTGATAAATCCATCTACTAAAGTCTAAACTATACTAAATCCTTTCAACATGATCAAGCCTAACTCTAAATCACAAGGTAAAACATACCACACCACCATTCTAGTCTAAACCACATGATTCAATCTTCTATGTCTCTTTAGAGCTCATAGCCTATGCATAATATGCCTTACTACTTCAATTACTAACTCGAAACTCTTAATAAGGTTTACTAGCGTATATTGTATTCAGCAACTTTCATCCCAACATGACATTCAATCTTATTATTATAACCATATATGGACTTCAAGACAATACCCATAAAAGCGTACTTCTCATATTCCCTAAACTTCTATTGACAGCAACTTTCTTGCACCATGCTTAAGAAGACATACCCAGAATTACCAACTAACTATGACAGATACCATATATTTACATTAATATTCCTACATCCTTTAGCAAAATAATCTTTCTTAATAAGGGTCATCAACTCTCTCTCATCTAAACCATTGCTTATCAATTATCATCACTACTATCTTAATATTTGAAGAGGCCTCTAAATGGCTAACACACAAGGACCTGAAGCACGAAAGAATACTACAAAAAATATTGACACTTAACTGAGGCCTGAGGAATAGAATATCCAAGGAATCAATTCCTTAAGCAGATCTAAACTTAGGGCATGCATGACACAAGATAAATTTTACTAGGATCATGATTTTCTGAGAACTCATCATACTCTAAAACATAAGTTCATACTTATCATAAGCTATTCAACATAAGACTGTAGTTCATAGATTTGCGAGGTATAATCCAAATCATAGAGTGAAGTGTTACTTTCATGCTAGATGTTGAGAATGGACTTGAATACGCATGAGGTGTAGAATAACTGGCCTTTGGCATTGATCTATCACGCGAGAAATGAATTTGGTGTGATAATGATTCAATCTAATGAATACTCTAGAGTGAAAAGGGACCACCATCTCATCACAACTTTTATTTTTCGTATCACAATCTAATTCTCAAAACATGATTTGGTTCTGCACTCTACCATCTCCCCCTTAGATCAAAGATAAAATTCTAAGCTTATGACTTTATCCCATATCCTCAAGACTAGGCCAAAACTTCTTTCCTCTAGCGGTTTATACATGTATGCTAAACTCTCACAAATAAACTATATTTTGAGCTTAATGACTTCATTATTTGACAATCCTTTTATATTTAACTTTCTCTTTCTTTAATAATCATTGTAAAAATCTTACACTCTCCTTTGCAAACATACCTACCTCACTAAACACATAATCATACCTAACTAAAATCTTCCTTCTACACATATTTTTTCCCAAACCATAAGATTCAAAATCATACTTAAAAGACTAAACATCATCTATCTATAACTCCTTAACATAGCTATCACAAACACCATATATGATATACCTAACCTTCTTCCACTTAGCAACTCAAGGGTACTACTAACCACACACAACACTTAATAAACTTAGAAAATAAAGCAACCTCATATCACCTTGGTCACACATCTACATTATACCTACAACATCATACTTGATCTCAATCGTTAAACTTAAATCCGTGCCTTTACTATTTCAAGCCTATTGGTTCACTTCCATATAACTAGCATTACTAAATAAGAAATCCTTAAATCCACCTTAATGGCCATCCACTTTTTAAACTTAGTTTCTAATTCTAGGCATGATTAACAACACAACCTCAATAGTATTCTCGCTCAAAAGTAATAAAATAAATAACCAAGAAACACTAGTCCTCTAAAACCTCATAACAACAATAATTAATTATGATCGTATGGCCTATCTTATTATAATTCATTAGGATATACAACTTATGTCATCATTACTATTCACCGATCCATATACCTCAATTATATATAGCCACATCAAATACAAAGATTTAGCCATATCAAAAGCTCTAAGCTCAACTTCTCTCTAAGTGACTCATATGAATATCTAAAAGAACTTCACACACTAGGATAATGATCATGAATATAAAATTCACAAGGGAATCATTTGGACTAGAGCTTATACATGTTGGGATGACGGTTAGAACTCTGGTGCAAAAATACAGAGTGTTAAAAAAAGGGGTTCTATCACTAAGGGGAAACTTAAATGCTTAGTTGTGCTACTAAAGATAAGGGTTCTCTCATTTTGGGGGATCTTGAAATGGTCATTGGTAGAGGGAATTACGTGGTAGGTGTCTGTATTTTTATAAGCATTAGTAATAGGCAGAATTAGTTGGGATAACCAGTATGGATGTGGTTCTTATTGCTTATGTTTCATTGGTAAAATGTAGGCTTGGATTTGTAGAAATTGTTAGAAGATGATGAGTATGCTGATCTAATTGTATGGTTTTGATCAAAAAGGTCGAAATTATTACGTCCTTAGTTTTGATGATTGACAAATTCATAGTTTGGGGCCTGTTCCCTGAAGCTTTTGTTGTGATGAAAAAAGACTCTACGCATTAGGGAATAAGTTGGGCTCACCTGTTGATCTCACAATCAACTTTCCAGCTGATACATAGTACAAAAGTTGGTGAAAAATTTATCCCAACTTTTTGCCTCAACTAATGATATTGCTTTTAAAATTTCTTGTGTCACAATATATAATGCTCATATTCCTTAACAGGAAAACCAACACTTTCATATACTACAATTAAGATCTTTCTGAAGTAGAGAAATGTGGTAATCAAAGGTTGGAACTATAATAGGGAACTTGTTTCTCATCGAGTTGATCTTTATTTCCTTATTATAGTCGAATCTTTGTATTTTGTACTTAAATGCTTGCATATTCTTGCTTATGATTGTAGCAGGTGTTGTCGTTTACCATCTCTTATTGTAATTATCTAGAGTTAGCTAATTGATTAAAGCTAGCGTTAGCTTGAGAAATCCAGTTACAGTTAGTTAGAGGTGGAAGCAGTAGAGTTACTGCTTGAATTTCCTTGTAATATAATTATTTTTAGGAAACCAAGGATTAAGAGGCTAATCCTTGGAGTCCGTATACAAAGGCTTGATTGAATATAGTGGAGCGTGAAATCATTGAGGAAAGTCATGATTTTTCTTACATGAGCATGTAGTTTTCATGTAAAAACCCTGTGTCGTTACTTTTCTGTACTCCTACACTTCTTACTTTAACTATCTCTTACATCTTGTTGCTTGTGTGATTTTAGGAACAGCTCCCTGAGTCAAGGAGCAACCAAAACCTCAACCCTTTACCCTTGTACCTAACATGCTCTGTGAAATGAGTACAGGTACTGATGCAATGGCTAAATAGTTATAGGATAGGTTATAAGGTCTTTATGAGGGTTGGTCAATGACAAAAAGTATGTTTTCACAATGGCATCCTGACACATTAAGATTGAGTTAGGTATTTTTGTGCAAGACCATCAAAATGCATTCAATAAACTTGTCATGGACTTATAGACTATTGGAAATTAAAAAGAATGAGAAGATACTAGCATGTGCTTTGCCATTTTTTTTGACATTAAATATCATGATATTGAGAATTTAATGATATAAAGCAAGCAGTCTAGCACCCTTGAGTAACTGCGATAAGCTCTTAACTCTGGTGATATGCAGAGGTATTTTAAAGAAGTCAAAGATGATGAAACTAGTGGGAGCTTTGTGGGAGGTCATACAAGACAACAAGGAAGGAGAAAATCAAAGCATAAATTAAATTCTCATGTAAACTAGAAGATTCAGAGTGTTGGAGGTACAACATAAAGGGGCATTTTAAACGAGATTGCGTAACAACAAATTCTAAAGATAAGGAAAGTGCATTCATTGTTGAACAGGTACATAATTCTAATAATGAATATGTACTTACACATGCAATAGTAGATTGTATGACAACAAATGGGTGCTAGACTCTGGTTGTACTTAGCATATGATATTATAAAGAAATTCGTTCAGCAACTACAAGAAAAGTAGAGGAACAATAGTAATGGGCAATAATACATCTACTAAAATAGTTTGCATTGGCTTAGTTTGGGTTTGCTACCATGATGAATTGTGAGAACTATTACAGAAGTCCATAATGCACCTGATCTAAAAAAAAATTTATTCTCCTTGTGTACTTTGGATAAATAAGGCAACAAGTATATAAGATAAAGAGGAACTATTAAGATGATTGATCATTTGTTAGTGTAACACCCAGCATTATTTTTGGTTTGATTTAGCTCGTAGTTGTATGAAGGAGGAGTTTAAGGCCTGAAAATTTCTCTAGGTGCTGGGACTTAGTAAGATTTTAATTCTTTTAACTTTGAGGATTTTTAAATTTTTCTTCCCGACTATGAGTCATCGGTTTTTGGGTTCATTCATGTTTATGGAGGTAGGTATTATGTCTCAAGGGAGTTTCAGACTTTTCGAACAAGTATTGGGTCATGTTTGGATAACGATTCCAGCACTTTACAACAATTGCAATGCGTCGTGGTGCTTATAGCAATGGGACACTTACCGCATCATGGTGATCATCCAAGCTGCACTTCTGTTATGAATTTAAATGTTTGAGAGGTGATTATGTCTTTTCAGCCCAACCCAATTCATAAATTTACGACTTTTATCATCAATTAGGGCATAAAATTGCCCATCTTATCTAATTAACTCTCAAGAGAAACCCTTCTCTCTTCCCTAAGATCAAGAATTCAATCTTTTCCCCCCAAGTAATCTAGAGTTCGAGCCTTACAAGTTCAAGAATCTCAAGAGAGTGTCAATATTAGGGTTTCATCTTCCAAGTTAATAAACGTAAGGTATGTAGGGCTATCCTAAATTCCATGGGCATGAATTCATTGCTTTACTAAGCTTTGAAGTATGTTATTATGTATATAAAAAGAGTTTTGAAATATCGTTTTGAATAGCAAAATTATGAACCCATTTCAATCATATAGTGTTTTGGTATCGAGGCTCCTTTTAGTGAATTGAATTATGTTCGTGTATATGCATGTGTTTTTAGTGTTTCATTTTGAATTGAGAGCAGGAATAACGAAGCTCCCTCTCTGGTTATGATGCCTCTTGATTTAACATGTTGTGGGATGTTCAATTCCATGTTTAGACATATGAGATAAATGTTTTAAGATTATTTATGTACTAGTTATTGGTTATGAATAGAAGAAAGGGTGTTTTCTTATTTATAAAATTTTTAATATGACAGCTGAAAGAATTGCACGAGTTTCATATGATTTTAATAATAAGAACCCTTGTGATATTTGATAAACCTTTGGTGGTCATTTACCTATTTTGATTATCAAGGGATGTGGAATTAATATGATATGAATAATTTGAAAGTCTGGGTATGACGATACCTATCATACCCAATTTTTACCTAAGGTCAAAACGAGCACGACGTTATGGGCTCTAAAAGAATGAATTTTGTACAGAGTCACCACCTAATTTTTAAGAAAAATAAGAAAACCTACTGAATTATTAACATGTACGATTTATGTTTCAGTCTGCATAAATCAATTGAGATTCTAGGTAAGGGCTCAAATTATCCCAAAGGGAAGAGACTAGACACCCTTCAGGATCCACAACTATGATATCTGGCTACACTAAATTTATCAAAAAGAGAGGAGTTAGATTTAAAATGATGTAAAAAGTGTGTGTATTAAATATAAAATAATTCTTTTGAAAAGTATAAATTTTTAAAACTATGTAACGGTATACGTATATAAATAAAACATATTGTTATAAAAGCAGGTAAAAGATATGAATAAAAATGTATAAATACATGTGAAAAGAAAATTATTTTATAATGTGTGAAAAAAATATATTTTGACGCACCATGAAAAGAGAAAGTATTTACAAGTAATGTTTTTCTCTGATTAAAATTACGGAGAAAAGTAAAAATTACTTTAGAAAAAAAGACTACATAATATATGAATTATTTAATTAACTTGATTCATTTATGTAAGTATATCAAAATAATACTCCCTCCGTCCCAAATTATGTGTCCCCATTTGATCGGCCACGATATTTAAGAAATAAGTATTAACTTTTGTAAAGTTACAAAACTACCCTTTTTAAAAGAAGGAATAATACTATTTAAAATCAAGTTGGACCACTTTTAATAGAAAAACAAATAAAAAAGGAGTAATAATATTTAAAATCAAGTGGGACCACTAAGGATAAATTGTAATTTTATTTTTAAAAACATACCAAATAAGAAAAGGCGACATTCATTTTGAGACCGACCAAAAAGGAAATGACGACACATAATTTGGGACGAAGGGAGAATATATGTTTTGTCGAAAAAATATAAACTAAAATACATTAGTATATGTGTGTAAAGAAAAACTTATTCTAAAGGAAAACAACTACCAAATATTTTTTAGTGTAAAAGTATAAAATGTTTGATTAAATAAGCTAAGTTGATTTAATATTTTTATATAAATATTAATAGCCTAAATTTGCCTAAATTCGTGGTGAAGATGACATAAATAAAAAATATTCAGTCCAACACTCCAAAAATAAAGGTTTCCCTATGAATAAATTTGTACAAGTGCGAGAATATAAAAAATATAAACACATAATTTAAAGTCTTCTTTGACTGTCATTTTCAATGATGGTCCCCAGTAACGTGTATAAACACTTGTAATAATAAAAATGTCAGTAACAAATAAATAATAATCAAAATAAATTAAAAAATATATGTGTGTATACGTATTTAAAAATACTCCCGCCATTTCGGAATAAGTGAATTTTTGGGGTATTTATTTGTGTTTCAAAATAAGTGAATCATTGAATTTTTTCAAAATTTACCCTTATGGTTTGACAACTAAATAACTTTTGAAAAGATATTACAACGTCAACTTTTTCTTTTTTTCGGGTAAAAATGTAAAGTTCTATTAAATTTATGTCTTTAATGTTTTTTTCTTAATTTGTGTGACAAAATCCAATAATTCATTTATTATGAAATGGAGGGAGTATAATTTTTGTTAAAACGTAGACTAAGATAAAGTTTTGAAATATTATAAAGATTTCGTCATCGCTCAAAAATATTTATTTTTTGTTACGCATTTGTATTCATAATGTCTGTCTTTTATTTGTGAACGCCTCGAAGACTGACGGGGGTTACTTCATTGTCCATGACGTAAAATAATATTTTAAGAAAGTAAAGTCTGTCTTTGTAATGGGATGACCTCAAAAATTCGATAGAAAAATAACACCATTGGTCAAGTGTCTATTTTAAATAACTGAAAATGTAAAGATTCATCTTTTGTATTGAAATGGCCTCAAAAAATAATTTCATTGCCAAATTCGAAAAAATAATTTCATTAACCAAAAATATTATATCCATTCATATAAAATTAATACCACAGTGAAGGAGCAAAAAATGATAAAATAACCTTCCAAGATAGGCACGACAAACACATAGCAAATTGACATAGTTGCTAAAGAAAATACAATACAGTGAGTAATAATGCAATTCCCCAAGAAACTAAGAATCTATAAATGTCCAAAACAAAAATAACATGTAAAGTCAAAGTAGCAAAAAATCAACCTAAAATTTGAAACAGCTAATATCAAAAGCTGTCAATAGGACAAAGGTCACTTAAATATGGTACAAATAATAATATAACTAAAAGGGGTGAAGTGATAACATGAAATTTAGATAAAATAATATATTAAAGGAAAACAAAGCAAAATAATTCCTCCTTTTTTCTTCTCAAATCAGCACAAACGCCGAAACAAAGTAGGATGAGATTGAAACGGAGAGTGCAAAGTCTCTGAAAAATCTTTAACTGACGCACTTAATAGATGAGAGGGAAAAAAATCAACAAAGAATGAAATAATGAAAAATTAGTATGTAGACATGTAAAAATATGAGAATAAAGATATTTGGAGTTTGAAATATTTAACCAGCCAGATTTGAAGATATTTCGCCGGAGATGGTGAAGGCATCAAATTATTTTACTCTACAAAAGTAATTGATTTGACTCAGCATTTGCAGACTGTAAAACGTAGAAATTAATTTGTAATTATGAAAAATGTAAAAATGTTGAAAATATTAAAAAATATAATTAATTTAAAAATATTATAAAAATATGATGTACTGTTGTGTAGGTGTGTATTTGAGTATTTATTGTGTGTATGTATGTTGAGTATTTAAAAAGGAAAAATAATAATAAAAAGTAAATATTAAATCTACTTTCTTTCAAACATATCCCTTAAATTATGAATAGTAAGTGAAATAAAGGTCATGTGTCATAATGATGATGAGACCTTGACTTGACTGATTTGTTGCTCTATGTATTAAAATAGTTGGCTCGACTTTAACTCTTGCGGATTGTAATAAATATACAAAAAAACAGGTATTGATATATAATTACAGAAAAAAATGTAAAGAATATTTCAATTATTGAATATACTGTAAAAAAAAATATGACCTCATGTCGTGCACGTGTGCAGATGATTGTAAACTATAAAACGACAAAGAATTGACAAAAATCCCAATGTGCAGAGAATTATTAATAAAAAATAAAATAAATTATAAAAAGTAAAAATATAAAAATAAATTTATAAAATCTTATAGTAAGGATGAATATCAATAGTTTATTAATAATTGTAAAAATATGTGTAAAAAATGCATGTTGTGTCATTTAACAATCACAGAGCCTAAATGCATTAATTTTAAGTTGGGAAAGCCAAAATTGAGTGTCAACAATATCCCGTTATGATATGTCCTTAACAGAATTATAAAAGAATTATTTGTAAGCATGACGTATATTTTCTTTTAAGTGGCTAAAAGTTGGGTTAGAGACAGTTAGATAGTTACCCAAAGAAATTATGAGTTGAAAGACTCTATGCTGGAAATAGTGATTTATCGACACGGGATTTTTTTACCCTGCTTTGTGATCTTGTGTACCTTATTTTATGGTGTCCCAATTTGTCACTATGGTAAGGATCCCTGCTTTGTGATCTCGTGCCAAACCATCACATGTTGATTTGATTGCGGAATTTTGGCACCCTGCTATGTGATCTTGCATGTCCCCCATCCCCTACAAAAACTCCAATCATTACAGCAAACTTGGATTGGTGGCTTGGTTGCCGAGTCAAGGGTGGGTTCCATATAGCCCGTGGAATTGTGAACTTGTAGGCTGTACCATCTAGCTTAGCATAAAAGTAAAGAATTTAGTCATGAATGCAAGAAAAATATTTTGAAGTTTATCAAACTATGCCTATATGTTTTCACTTACCTTATGCTAAATCTTTTTATGAAATTCTCTCCTATATGTTGTACAAAAAAACTATGTTATTTTTTATTGTTCTTCATACCAGTACCTTGTGTATTGACCCCCTATATTTAAAGTTCTAAGGCCCAGTCTAGCTGTCCTGCTAAACAGTAGATTATGGTTTGACATTGAGAATTGGTGAACCTTCCTTATTTCGGAAGGTATTCTGTTCACATGTACTGATTTCATTTGATTTAGTTCATGGTCAAATCAGGGGCCCTATCCTGGTTTAAGACATATTTTTATTTTTGGTTTATTAGAGACTCCGTAGACTGGTTATAGATGGTATTAGGTTTCTTCTGAACTTATATCTTGTACTTTTAAGTTAAAATGATAAGACTATTGTGTTTCCAGTTTACTTCTGCATTATTATACTTGATGAGTCCTGTTATTGATTACAATCAATGGGGTCTCTTGAGTCTTCATGGTTAGGGTTACCCATCGTGGGCATGTCCTCAATTTGGATCATGACAAACTTAGTATCAGAGCACGGTTCATGGTCCCAGGGTATCTACGAAGTTGCGTCAGGTAATATCCCTTTTATGGGTATATGGCGCACCACACTTATAAGAAGAAAGCTACTATGCGTTTAGGAATGTCTCTCTTTTCTATGTGTCTTAGTTCATGCTATAGAGTCTGAATGTCCTCTAACTCTTGATTTTCTATATTTTAGAGATTGATCATGTCTCCCCGTAGATTCAACGAGTAGAATAACCATGCTGATGATGTCCACCCTACTCATGGGATTCAAAACCATAATAGAGCTTGTACTCTTGAATTTGTTTCTACTCCATGAGTTCCTCTATTCCTAATTATTCAAATGTTGAGTTTCGATAGTCAATCCATATGATTGCTCAGCTCATGGCTTCTCAGTCCCATCCGTCTGAAAATATGAGTTCTATGCCTGGTTCATCTGAAACTACTTGGGTTGGTCAGTTCATGAGGCTAAGGCCACCCACATTTACTGGAACAAATTCTAAGGAGGACCCCCTAAGGGTTCATTTATGAAATAGAGAAACTTTGTAAAGTCATGCATGCTAGTGAGGTTAAA
The DNA here is from genome assembly GCF_002878395.1 of Capsicum annuum. NCBI lineage: Eukaryota > Viridiplantae > Streptophyta > Magnoliopsida > Solanales > Solanaceae > Capsicum > Capsicum annuum. The sequence continues at coordinate 23,157,285 of NC_061121.1, read as the reverse complement.
GGGGTTGGGTTGGCAGCCTATTAGTTGAAGGACGTAGCTAACCAGTGGTACAATGAGTGGGAAGATTTTGGTGGTTGAGATGTTGAACTTTCTATGTGGGGTGAGATTTTCGAGTCTTTCTTGGATCATTTCTTTTCCCAGGAACTAAGGGAAGCAAAAACTGAAGAATTTGAGAATCTGAAACAAGGAGAGATGAGTGTCAAAAGTATGCATTAAAATTCAACCAGGTGTCCCGTTATGCTCAAGAGTTAGTGGAAAACATGAAAACTCATATGGTGATGTTCGCAGAAAACATGAGAACTCGTATGGGGATGTTCGCTTATGGGCTTTTAGATAATTTAGTGTTAGAATGTATAGGGGAAATGCTAAACAAGGACATGGATTTCTCTAGGTTATTGGTGCATATGGAGCTGAGGAAAAGGGAGAGGCACGCTAAGTGAGCTTGGTTTACAGATCATAATGACCGTCAATAGCAAGGTGGTAATTGTGGTAAGAAATGGTCTAAGATGAAACTTTGGTGTAATTCCTAGTCCTCAGTTAGTACACCTATACCTTGTCCTTCGCATGAGAACTTGTTTAAGTTAGGAGATATGCCTAGAGCTTAGGGTACCCAGTCCTAGGAGGGTGTGACTCAACCTACTAGGTAACATCCTCGCTGTAAATTTATGCGAGGAACCATCAAGGGAAGTGTTATTTTGAGAGACGAATAAGTTACTCCTGCAACCATGTGTGCCATATTTAGAGAGATTGTCCTTCAACTAGATGAAATATCGGGGCTACTATGTCCCAAGCTGCATCCCTAGGTCGTCCTCTTAATGGCACTACTTTGGCTACTAGAAGTGGTCGCAACCAGTTGTATGCTTTGTCTGCCACCAGGATTCAGATTCTTTACCTGATGTGATTACCTATATGTTGCACATCTTTTATCGTAATATTTATGTTTTTCTTGATTCAGGGTCTACCTTGTATTATGTGATACCTTACATGGAAGTTAGTTTTTGTTTTTAGCCCAAAAATATTTCAACACCCATTTTTGTTTCCACTCTTGTTGGTGATTCTATTGTGGCTAGGAGAGTTTATAGAAATTATGTGGTGTCTATTTTTTATCGTGATATTATGGCTGATCATGTAGAACTTGATATTTTTTATTTTCACGCTATACTAGGAATGGATTGGCTCTATTCATGTTTTGATATGTTAGACTATAAAACCAGACCATTCACCTTCTCTTTTCCTAATGTGTCAGTGATAGAGTAGAAGGGATATTCCCTAGCACCTAGGGGGAAATTCATATCTTATCTTAGAGCTCGTAATCTTATATAAAAGGGTTGTCTGTACCATCTTGTTTGGGTAGAAGATTCAAGTACTAAAGTCTTCTTTCCATTCTGTCCCTGTAGCTAATGAATTTTTGGAAGTCTTTCGTAATGACCTCCCAGAGATACCACTAGATAGGGAGATAAATTTTGGCAGATAAATTTTGGCATTGAACTATTACTGGACACCTGACCTATTTCTATTCCGCCATACGAAATGGCTTCCACAAAATTCGAAGAGTATAAAGAATAGTTAATAGATTACCTTCAGCTAAACAAAGTCATAGATAAAAATAAGTACCCTCTTTCCAGAATCGCTGATATATTTGAACAACTCTAAGGTGCCAAAAGTTTTTTAAAAATAAACCTTCATTCGGGGTACCATCAGTTGAAGGTAAGGAGGTTGATATTCCTAAAATCACTTTCTTAACCCGTCATTGTCACTATGAATTCTTAGTTATGTCCTTAGGATGGACTAATTCCCCTGCAGTATTTATAGAACTAATGAATACAGTGTTTTGCTAGTTTCTAGATCTGTTCGTCATAATCTTTATTGTCGACATCTTGATTTAATCAAAGAGTGAAGAGGATCTGCCAGTCACTTCCAAATTATTCTTTAGAATCTTATAGATCATGAGTTTTATGCAAAGTTTTGCGAGTGTAAATTTTTGCTTAGTGTTATTACTTTCCTAGGGCACATTATTTCTGGTGAGGGATTTAAGGTTGACCCCTAAAAGATTGAGGTAGTGAGAAAGTGGCCCAGACCCACAACTCCAACCAATATCCAGAGCTTCTTGTATTTGGTGGGGTATTATAGAAGTTTGTAAAAAGTTTTTCGTCCACAGTTTCTCCACTTACTAGATTAACTCAGAATAAGGTGAAATTCTTGTGGTCTGACTCTTGTGAGAATAGTTTTGAGAAACTGAAAGACAAGTTGACTGTCGCACGATTTTTGACTTTACCTGAGGGTACAGAGGGCTTTGTTGTGTACTGTGATGCATCCCAGGTAAGACTTGGGTGTGTACTTATGCAGCATGGTATGGTGGTTGCCTATGCATCTAGACAGTTCAAATTTCATGAAAAGACCTACCCCACCCATGATTTGGAGTTAGCGGTAGTGGTGTTCGCATTAAACATTTGGAGTCACTATCTATATGGGGTGCATGTTAATATATTTACTAATCACAAAAGTTTAAAGTATGTTTTCACACTGAAAGAATTGAATCTCAAGTAGAGGCAGTGGTTGGAAGTATTGAAGGACTATGAAATGAGCCTGCATTATCTCCCAGGCAAGGCCAATGTGGTGCTGATGCCCTTAACAAATTATTTATGGTCAGTCTTTATCATATGGAGAAAGGAAAGAGGAATATGGTAAAGGATATTCATCATCATGCTAATTTGGTAGTCTGACTCTTAGATTTCGTGGATAGAGGGGTGTTCGTACAAGAGGTAGAAAAATCTTCCTTATGTGTAGAAGTGAAGAAAACGCAAACCAAGGATCCTATTTTTATGTAGATTAAGGAAAATGTTGGTAAATAAAAGGTAATGACTTTTGAAATTAGAGATGATGGGATTTTGAGGTATTAAGGTAGGCTATATGTGCTGAATGTGGTTGGGTTGTGGAAAAGAATTCTCGATGAAGCTCACACTTCTAGGTATGTTGTTGACCCCGGCTCTACTAAAATGTATCATAATCTTAAGGTGATTTACTATTGGAATAACATGAAATGAGATGTTGCTAAGTTTATGGCTAAGCGTTTGAATTGTCAACAAGTTAAGGTGGAATATTTGAGACCATGTGGCACCTCCTAAGAGATTGCATTGACACGTATGGAATAGGAGATGATCAACATGGACTTTATTAAATTAGTTACAACATCCCAAAACCTATATCACTCCATTTGTGTGATTGTAGATAGAATGACCCAATGTACGCATTTTATCCCAGTGAGGACAAATTAGTCGGGGGATAATTATGCTAAGTTGAATATTCAAAAGATAGTTCATTTGTATGGGGCTACATTTTCTATTATATCTGATTGAGGTACATAATTCTCTTCAAAGTTTTGGTGGTCTTTTCAGAGGGGTTTAGGTACTTAAGTAAACCTTAGTACTGCCTTCCACCGTCAAATAGATGTGCAAGCAGAGCACACCATTCAGACCTTAGAAGATATGTTGAGGGCTTCTATCATAGAATTTAAGGGTAGTTGGGCGGATCATTTGTCATTGATAGACTTCGCCTACAATAATAGCTACCATAATATCATCCATCTAGCTCCTTTTGATGCTCTTTATGGGAGATATAGGTCCCAGATTAGATTGTATGAAGTGGCTGAAACCTATTTGTTTAGTCCTGATCTTGTTTACCAAACAATATAGAAGGTAAAGGTCATTAGAGAGCAACTTGATATAGCTCAGAGTCGCCAAAAGTCCTACATTGATGTTAGAATAAGGGAGTTGGAGTTTAAGGTTGATGTTTGCGTATTTTGAAAGTTCTCCCCTATGAAGGGAGCCATGTGATTCAAAAAAAAAAAGGAAAACTTAGTCCTCATTACATAGGCCCTTATCAAATTACGAGGAGGATTGGTAGGGTTGTTTATGATTTAGATTTGATAGTGAGTTTAACTTTTGTTCATCCTATATTTCATATATCAATATAGAAGAAATGTATTAGAGATTATTCTCTTATGCTACATGTGCAAGAGATTAACACTAAAGATTCATTATCATATGAAGAAGAACCCATTGCTATTTTTGATCATCTAGTTCGGCAGTTGAGAAGTAAGGAGATAGTTTCAGTTAAGGTATTGTTGAAAAATAATAAAGATGATGAAGCTACTTAGGAGTTAAATAATGACAAGCATACAAGATACCTGACTCTCATTGAAATCACAGATGATTATATAGAATGTATAAATCTTATACTACTCTTTTTGTTTCTTTACAGTGCTTGAAATCATGTTTGTTGTGTTCCGTGTCATCATTCGAGGATGAATGATCCCAAGGGGGAATAATGTAACACCCCGTATTATTCCTGGCTTGATTCAGCTCTCAGTTGAATGCATGGGGAGTTGAAGGCCAAAAAATATCTCTAAGTGTTGGGAACTTAGTCATGTTTTGAGCCTCTTAACTTTGAGGATATTAAATTAGTGTTCCCGACCCCTAGGCATCAGTTTTGGGGTTAATTCATGTTTAGGGAGGTAGGTTGTATATCTTGAGGAATTTTTAGATTTTTTGGATGAGGATTGGGTCATGTTTTGATCATGATTCCAGCACCCCACCGCCATAGCATTATATCATGGTGCTTATGGTGATAGGACACTTATCATGTCGCGGTGATCACCCAAACCGCACTTCAGTTATGAATTTATTTGTATGAGGGGTGATTATGTCTTTTCCCCCAACTCGATTCTTAAATTTACAACTTTTATAATCAGTTAGGGCATAAAATTGCCCACATTCTCTAATTAACTCACAAGATAAATCTTCCCCAGGATCAAGAATTTTATTCTTTTCCCCAAATTAATCTAGAGTTCAAGCCTTACAAGTTCAAGAATCTCAAGAAAGTGTCAAGATTAGTGTTTTTTCTTCAAAGTTAATAAACTTAAAGTACGTGGGACTATCATAAATTTAATATGATAGTTGAGAGAATGGCACGAGTTTTGTATTATTTTTATAATAGGAACCCTTGTCAAATTTGATAAACCTTTGGTGGTCATTTATATGTTTTAAATAGCAAGGGTTATGGAATTGATATGATATGAATGATTAGCAAGTTTGGGTTTGACGATACCCCATTGTGATATGTCCTTAACAGAATGATAAAAGAATTTTTTGTAAGCATGACGTAATTTTTCATTTTACGAAGCTAAAATCCAGGCTTAGAGAGAGTTAGATAGTTACCCGAAGAAAGACGAAGTTGAAATACTCTATGTTAGAAAATGTAATTTGCCAACACGGGGTTTTGGTACCCTGCTTTCTGATCTTATGTGCCTTATATTATGCCGTCCCAATTTAGGACTATCATTAGGATCCCATCTTTTTTATCTCGCTCCCAAACATGACATGTTGATTTGATTGGGGAATTTTGGCACCCTTCTATGTGATCTTACGTTTCCCCCTTCCCCGACAGATTAATCCACTCCTTGCGGTAAACTTGGATTGGGGGCTTGGTTGTCGAGTCAAGGGCGAGTTCCATATAGCCCATGGAATTGTGAACTTGTAGGGTGTACCATCTACTCAGTAGAACATTAATGAATTGAGTCATGAATTCAAGAAAAATGTTTTGAAGTTTATTAAACTATGCCCATGTGTTTTCACTTAAATTATGCCAAATCGTTTTATGAAATGCTCTCACATATGTTGTACAAAAAAGCTATGTTATTTTGGATTGTTCTTCGTACCAGTACCTTGGGTATTGACCCTCTATATTTCAGGTTCTGGGGCCCTGCCTCGCAGTCCTACTAAATAGTAGATTGTTGTTCGATATTCAGAGTTTGTAAGCATCCCTTATTTTGGAAGTCATTCTGTTCATATGTGATAATTTCATTTGATTTAGTTCATGGTCTAACCGAGGTCCTTATCCCAGTTTAAGATAAATTTTTATTTTTAGCTTAGAAGAGTCTTCGTAGAATGGTTATGGATGGTGTTGGGTTTCTTATGAATTTATATCTCGTATTGTTAAGTTGAAATAATAAGACTACTGTATTTCAATTTACTTTCGGATTATTATGCTTGATATGTTAGGCTATTGATTACAAGTTAAAGGGTCACTCGGGCCTTAATAGCTCGGGATACCCATCGTGGATGGGGCTCAGTTCCGATCATGACAAATTTAGTATCAGAGTAGGGCTCGTGGTCCCAGGGTATCTACGAAGTTGCATCGGGTAGAGTCTTTTTTATGGTTGTGTGGTGCACCACACTTTTATGATAGAAGCTACTAGGCGTTTAGGAATGTCTCTCTTTTCTTTATGTCTTAATTCATGCTATAGAGTCTAAATATCCCCTAAAACTTATGATTTACTATATTTTAGTGATTGATCATACCTCCCAATAGATCTATTATGCAGAATACCCTACTCATAGGATGCGAACCCATAATAGACCTTGTACTCCAAAACTTGTTGCTACTCCAAGAGATCCTCTAGTCCCGACTAGTCTACCTTGAGCTCCTTGATTCGGTATTAACCGTACCCAGCTTCCTCAAAGCGAAGTCTCAGGTGCTGAGTTTCGACAGTACATCCATATAATTGCTCAGCTAATAGCTTCTTAGTCCCATCAATCTGAACGTGAGTTCTATCTTAGTTCTTCTGAAAATACTTGGGTTGGTCAGGTCATGTGGCTAAGCCTACCTACCATTACTAGAACAAAGGTTGGGGAGGACCCCCAAGGGTTCATTGGTGAAATAGAGAAAATTTTTAGAGCCATGCATCCTTGTGAGTTTAAAGAGGTTGAGTTGGCGGCCTAACAGTTGAAGAACGTAGCTAATCAGTGGTACAATGAGTGGGAAGATTTGAGGGGTGGAGATATTGAACCTTCTATGTGGGATCAGTTCGTAGAGGCTTTCTTGGATCATTTTTTTACTAGGAACTAAGGGAAGCAAAGGCTGAAGAAATAATGAATCTGAAATAAGGAAAGACGAGTATCAAAGGATACGCATTGTAATTCACCCATATGTCCCATTGTGCTCCAGAGTTAGCGAAAACATGAGAACACGTTTGAGAAAGTTTGCATCTAGTTTCTCAGATAATTTGGAGTTAGAATGTAAGGGGCAGTGCTGAACAAGGACATGGATTTCTCTAGGTTATCAGTGCATATGCAGCAGGTAGAAGAGGAGAAAAAGGGTCAGGCAGAGGTAAGGGAAAGAAAGAGGCATCATAAGAAAGATAGGTCTACAGATCTTAATATCAGTCAGCAATAAGGTGTTAATTGTCATAAGAAATGGTCTAAGATAAAATTTTCGAGTAATGCCCAGTCCTCAGCTAGTACTGTAACGCCCCAAAGTTTTTCCTAGCTGAATTTTTTTGTCCCTAAAGTATTAATCATTGGTTTCTAGAATGATTTATACTTATTTCCCTATGGAATTCCTTAGATATCAACTTTTCATTATGTAGATGATCAAATAAGCTTTCTGTCGACAGAAGATTCATCCAAAATGGACACTCGGTGAAGGAGTTATGGTTAATTTAAGTCTTCGTAGTAAAACACTATCATTCCTGTCCTTGGCACATCACGGAGAGGGTTTAAATGATGATGGTCGATTTCCAGTGAGACTTCACAATGGTGGCGTGTCGCGGAGTGGACCAAATTCCCATTCATTAATTTCCAGTGAGCCACAACAATAGTAGCGCGTCGTGGTGGCCGATTAGATTAGGTTCCCAATTTAAATTTTTGCAATTTCATTCAGAAGTTAACAAGGGTAGTTTGGAATTTTTAGCAAGTCTCTTAAAATGTTCAAACAGGAGGTTTAGACCTCTACAAGCATAATATACGAAATTTTCAAGATTTTCCTTAAAACAAAAACCTTAGTTCATATGCTTCTCCGCCAAGAAACTCAAGATGCAACCGTGGATTTTTTGAAATTGATCAGATATTTGGAATTCCCAAACCATGGTCTTCAAGAATCATCCATTATTCTTCATAATAGAGTTACGTGGTATTTTCCTAAAAGCTCATGGGTATAGAAACCATGATTTTAAGAAATGGGTTTTTGAATTTATGAATACATTCGTGTTTTAGAAGGTTCGATAATAGTTTTTTGGTCTTTACGCCTTCCTCCAAATTGATTTGAATTGTATATATGTACGTATGTATTGAAAACCATGAATTGTGAATCGATTGCATGAAAGATATAATCTCTCTCTCTCATTACTTTATTATTTGATTTACAAGTTATGAATCCTTACATTATATGGTTTACAGAATGATTCAAGATAATACTTGTCTTATATAAAATTCATGATGATTAAGAATGAGAGAGAGGAATACTTTAATGATTTTAAGTGTTAAGATTGATAAATAAAGAAACTTCAGGAATGCTTTTGAGGAGTTGGACACTACATATAGAAATTGTTGAATGAATGGAAAGCCTTTGCATGATTTTTGACTTATGATTTGAGTTATGTCTCTTCTTACACTATATACATGATCAAGTGGCCTGAATATTGTTTTAGAATGAAATAATCATATATGGCTCAAAATAACGACTTGCATGTCTTAGTATGACGATACTAATTCACACAATACCATAATAGAGACAGACTAATACAGTAATCAGACTTTCATGTTATAAAATTTCAGAATGATGCATGTTTAGAAAAGGCTAAAATAAGGCATAAAGAGATGTTAGGTAGTTCCCTAAAGAGGGCACGAGTTCAGATAACTCATTGCACAAAACCATGATTTGCCAATCCGGGTATATTATATTACGCTGGCCTAGTGCTGTGTGGCGTATCAGAATCAGAAACTCCAATCCTTGCGGCATACTTGGGTTGGGGGCTTCCCTGCTTATTCCATGGCAGATTCCATATATCCCATGGAATATTAGAGTTGTAGGGAAGTTCCCCCTAAGTCATAAGTAATACAAAGAAAAGACAGCGCATTGACAAGAATGACTTATGATTTTCAAAAAGTGCCCATGGGTTTTGAGAACGGTTTATGCATGATATTTTAATAAATTTCTCTCCACTATTTTACTTATATAAAAGTTTTATTTTGGATTACTTAGCATACCAGTACATCAGTATTGACCCCCTCCTCCCTCTAGGTTCTGTGGCTAAGTCTAGGGGTCCAGAAAAGCAATAGATTTTATCAAACAGAGTTGCAGTGTCCAGTTGGTGATCCTTCTTTATTCCAGAAGGCCTATTTACTTTTAGACAACTATTATTAGATATGGTTTTTGTCTACTGGGGGGCCTTGTCCCAGTTTTCAGATTGTGTTAGTGATCTTGTAGTAGAGATTTCATAAATGGTTTGCAGATGTTGCAAGTTAGGTTTGGATGTCATTCATAAATGTGAAATTCATATCAGATTTATGACCATGATTCCACCTTGCTATAATTTTTGTATTTCCTTGTTTATGTATGAATGGTGTATATGATTTCAAGTTTAGAAGGGTGTTCGGGCCTTTATGGTTCAGGAAGCTCGTTACGGCCAGGGCCTCGGTTCGGGTCGTGACAAACTTGGTATCAGAGTACGCTTCAGGGTCCCAAGGTGTTTGCGAAATCACGTCGGGTAGAGTCTTGTTTATGGGTGTGTAGCGCACAACACTTATAAATAGGGGGCTACTAGGCATTTATGAATGTTTACCTTCTTTGTGATCTAGTTCTTGTTTTGGAGTCTAACCTGCCTTTGCTCTCTTACTTTTTAGAAAAATCAATCATGCCTCCTGATCGCACTATCGATCAGAATGCACAGACATATGAGGTCTGTCCCACTCACGGGATGCGGACCCGTAACAAAGTTCTTACCCTAGAACCTGTTCCTACTTTGGGAATACTTCCAGTCCCGACAAGCCCACATCGAGCTCTACGGACCAATGTTAACTATCCCCCGACTTCTCAGAGGGATATTTCTAATGCAGAATTCAGACAGACTATTCATATTCTGGAACAGTTGGTGGCCAATCAAGCTCAACAATCAGAAGATGTTGGGTCTGTATCTGTTACACTAAGGCTACTAGGGTGGGTCAGTTCATGAGTAAGAACCCTCCCAAGTTTACTGTCACTAAGATAGAAGAAGATTTATAGAAGTTTGTGGATGAGATGGAGAAGATCTTTAAGGTGATGCATATGGAGGAGATAGAAGAGGTGGAGTTGGCAACTTATCAACTCAAGTATGTTGCAAATCAGTGGTATAACGAGTTGGAAGATGTTAGGAGAGAGAGTGCTGAGCCCACAGTTTGGGGAGAATTAGTGGAAGCCTTCCTTGATCGGTTCTTTCCGCTAGAGGTGAGGGAGGAAAAATTATCCCACTATGCACCAGAGATGACTAGCAATATAAGAGCTCGGATGAGGAAGTTTGCATCCGACCTTTCATATGATCTAGTTCTAGAATGTCAAGGGGAGATACTAATTAGTGATATGGACTTTCCTAGGCTTTCAGTCCATATGCAATAGGTAGAAGAAAATAAAAAGAAAAATTGTTAAATCTAGTGAAAAGGACAGGCAGAAAAAGAGAGCCAGAATAGCAAATCAGTATCACAGTCTTCCACAAAGAGGTAAGTGGGTAATAAATGGCAGAAAAAAAAGAATTGGGCTAATGCACAGTCCGTAGGCAACGCCCCAGTTCCCAGACCTCTATTTGATAGAAGATCTCAGAGTTTCCAGACTAATCAGGGATCCAGACCTCAGGATACTCAGTCACAGAGTAGTGTGGCTCCGCAATATCTTACTTTTCTGCAATGTGAGGCTTGCGGTAGGAATCATCCAAAAAGGTGTCAGTGGGGCGCATTTGTATATTATTCATGTGGTCATTTGGGTCACATACAGGGGGATTGTCCATCTTCTAGAAAGAATTTTGAAGGTGCAAAATCTCAGGCGAATTCTTTTGCACCACCACCACCTCAAAATGGCACCACTTCTACTGCCGAAAGTGGTCGCAACTAGCTGTACGCTTTGACTAACGGCCAAAACTGTAGAGGCCTCACCAAATGTTGTCATTGGTATGGTACAAATATTTTCTCTTGATGTTTATTTGTTACTTATTCCCGGGTCTACCTTGTCTTATATGCCCCACATATGGCTGTTGGTTTTGGGTTTGAGCCTGAATTCATTACTGACCCTTTCTCTGTTTCCACTTTGGTAGGTGATTCTTTTGTGGCAAGGAGGATATATAAAAATTGTGTTTTGTCTATTCTTAGCCAAGATATTGTGGCAGATCTCATAGATCCTGATATGGTTGATTTTGATGCTATCCTAGGTATGGACTGGCTCCATTAGTGTTATGCCACACTAGACTGTGGAACCCAAAAGATTACTTTTTCATTTCAAAATGATCTAGTAATAAAATGGGAAAGGCACTTTTTAGCACCTAGAGGGCACTTTATATCTTATCTCAGGGCCCGTAAACTCATTTCCAAATGTTGCTTGTATCACGTTATTCACGTTAAAGATTTTAACACCGAAAGTCTTCCTTTTTTGTCTGTCCCTATAGTAAATGAATTCCCAGAAGTATTTCCAGATGATCTCCTAGGAATACCACCTGATAGGGAGATAGATTTTGGCATAGATGTATTGCCAGACACCCGTCCCATCTCCATTCCTTCATATAGAATGGCTCCAGCAGAGTTGAAAAAGTTCAAAGAAAAGCTAGCAAACCTCCTAGATGAAGGTTTCATTTATCCTAGTGTTTCTCCCGGGGGTGCACCTATACTTTTTGTGCGAAAAAAAGATGTTTCCCTGCGTATGTGCATAGATTACCGCCAGTTAAACAAGGTCACTATCAAAAATAAGTATCCGCTTCCTAGGATTGATGATCTGTTTGACCAACTTCAGGGTTCTAAGTGCATATCTAAAAAAGACCTCCATTCAGGATATCATCAATTGAATGTTATGGAGTCATAAATTCCAATGACAGATTTCCGAACTACATATGGTCATTATTAATTCCTAGTCATGTCCTTTGGGTTGACTAATGCCCCTGCAACCTTTATTGACCTAATAAATAGGGTCTTCCGACAATTTCTAGACTTGTTTGAAATAGTTTCCGATAGTTTCTAGACTTGTTTGAAATAGTTTTCATTGATGATATCTTGATTTATTTCAAAAGTAAGGAGGACCATACCAATCACCTTTGAATTATCCTCTAGACTATCAAAGATCATAGGTTGTATGCAAAGTTATCCTAGTGTGAATTCTGGTTAAATGTTATTGCTTTCTTAGGGCATATTATGTCTAGTGAGGGGATTAAGGTTGATCCCCAAATGGTTGAGGCAGTGAGAAAATGGCCTAGACCCACGACTCCAACTGACATTTGGAGCATCTTGGGTTTTACGGGTTATTATAGGAGGTCCATAGAGAGTTTTTCTTCCATAGCTGCACAACTTACTAAGTTGACTCAGAAAAAGGTAAACTTTTTGTTGTCTGACTCTTATGAGAATAGTTTTGAGAAGTTGAAAGACAAGTTGTCTACTGCTCATATTTTGACTCTTCCGGAGGGTAAAGAAGGTTTTGTTGTATACTGTAATACTTCCGAGTGGGACTTGAGTGTATTCTTATGTAGAACGATAAGGTAGTGTCTTATGCATCTAGGCAGTTGAAGGTGCATGAGCGGAACTACCCTACTCATGACTTAGAGTTAGCGGTTGTGGTTTTTGTACTTAAGATATAGCAGCACTATTTGTATGGGTACATGTTGATATATTTACAGACAACAAAAGTTTACAATATGTTTTCTCACAGAAAGAATTCAATCTCAGGTAGAGGTAATGGTTGAAACTTTTAAAACACTATGACATAAGCTTGCACTATCATCTGGGCAAGGCAAATGTGGTAGCTGACGCCCTTAGTAGGTTATCTATGGGCCGTCTTTCTCATGTGGGAAAAGAAAAGAGGGAGACGGTGAAAGATATTCACCGACTTACAAATCTAGGAGTGCGACTTTTGGATTTTGAGTATAGAGGAGTGGTTGTTCATGAGATAGAAGAATCTTCCCTTTGTGCATAAGTTAAAGAGAAGCAGGATAAATATCCCATCTTGATGCAGATCACCAAAGATGTGGGTCTAAAAAAGGTAAGGTCATTTGAAATTAGTGGTGATGGTAATTTTAGATACCAGGGTAGGTTGTGTTTTCCAGTAATAGATGGTCTGAGGAATAGAATCCTTGACGAAGCTCACACGTCGAGGTATGTTGTTCACCCTGACTCTACTAAGATGTATCATGATTTGAAAACCCTTTATTGGTGGAATAATATAAAATGTGATGTGTCTAACTATGTTGCCAAGTGTTTGAATTGTCAAAAAGTTAAAGTGGAACATATGAGGCTAGGTGGTTCTTCTCATGGGATAGATTTGCCTTTATGGAAGTGGGAGATAATTAATATAATATGGACTTTATTATAGGACTTTCGAGGTCCCAAAACCAGTATGATTCCATTTGGGTGATTGTACATAGGCTGACCAAGTTAGCTTACTTTCTAACTGTCAGGACTAATTATTTGGGAGAGGATTATGCCAAGCTATTCATTGTGGAAATAGTTCGTTCGCATGAGGCACCTGTGTCCATCATATCCAACCGAGGTACACAATTTTCTTCTCATTTTTGGAGATCTTTTCAGAGAGGTTTAGCTACCCAAGGGAACCTAAGCACTGCTTTTCACCCTCAGACTGATGGGTAGGCTAAGCGCACCATTAAGACCCTTGAGGACATGTTGAGGGCCTGTGTGATTGATTTTGAAGGTAGTTAGGTCGAACACCTGCCCCTGATAGAGTTTGTGTATAATAATAGTTTCTATTCCAGTATTAAGATGGGACCATTTAAGGCATTGTATGGGAGAATATGTAGGTTACTAATAGGGTGGTATGAAGTGGGTGAGACGTAGATGTTTGGGTCTGATCTTTTTCATTAGGCAATGAAGGATGTGAAAGTCATTAGAAAAGGACTTAAGACAGCTCAGAGTCATCAGAAATCCTACACTCACGTTAGAAGAAGAGATCTAGAGTTTGAGGTTGGAGATTGAGTATTTCTCAAGGTTTCTCCCATGAAGGGAGTTATGCAATATGGGAAGAAGGATAAGTTGAGTTCTGACTATGTAGGGCTATACCAGATTGTGAGAAGGATAGGTGTAGTTGCGTATGAGTTAGAATTGCCTGCTAGTTTGGGTTTTATTCATCCGATATTTCATATATCTATGTTTATGAAGTGCATCGAAGACCATTCCTTAGTGTTTCCTGTCAAAGAAATCAAAGTGATAGACTCCTTATCCTATGAAGAATAGCCTGTAGAAATTTTGGATCACCAAGTTAACTGATTGAAGAACAAAGAGATAGCCTTAGTTCAAGTGTTGTGGAGAAATCAGAAAACTAAAGAAGCAACTTGGGAATCAGAAGTTAAAATGAGAGCTAGATACCCAATCCTTTTTTATCCAATTGATGACGAATTGGATGGTACAATTATTGAATTATTCTTTCTATGCTTTAGTATGCTTGAAATTATGCTTGTCTGTGTCCCGCATCAATATTTGGGGACGAATGTTCCTAAGGGGGGATATTGTAATGCCCCCAAGTTATTCCTAGCAGAATTTTTTATCCCTAAGTATCAAGAATTGGCTTCTAGAATGATTTATACTTATTTTCCTGTGGAATTCCTTAGATTTCAACTTTTCATTATGTAGATGATTGAATTAGTTTTCCATCGACATAATATTCATCCAAAACGGACACTAGGTGAAAGAGTTATGGTTAATTTAAGTCCTAGTCATAAAACAGCGTCATTTCATTCCTTGGCGCATCGCGGAGAGGGTTTAAGTGCTGATGGTCAATTTCCAATAAGACTCCATTATGGTGGCCCATCGCGTAGTGGGCTAAATTCTTATTCGTCAATTTCCCATGAGCCACCACGATAGTGGCATGTCGCGGTGGCCCATAAGATCGGATTTCCAATTTTCTTCAAAAGTTAACAAGGGTAGTTTGGACTTTTTCTTCAAGTCTCTTACAACATCCAAACAGGATATTTAGACCTCTACAAGCATAATATAAGACATTCTCAAGATTTCCCTCTAAACAAAAACACTATTTAATATACTTCTCCTCTAAGAAGCTCAAGATGCAACCGTGGGTTTTCAAAATTCATCAAAGATTTGGAATCACCAAACTGTAAGCTTCGAGGATCAGCCATCATTCTTTATAATCGAGGTATGCGGGGTTTTCCTAAAGTCTCATGGGTATAGTAATCATGATTTTAAGATAAGGGTTTTTGAATTTATGAATTCATTCATGTTTTAGAAGCTTTGATAATATTTTTTTGGTCTTTAGGCCTTCCCCCAGATTGATTTTAATTGTATATATGTACATATGCATTGAAAACCATGAATTATGAATCAAGAGCATGAAATATATTATATCTCTCTCCCGTTACTTTATTATTTGATTTATAAGTTATGAATTCTTACATTTTATTAATCATGTTTCAGAATGATGCATGTTCATAAAAGGCTAAAATATGGCATAAGGGGATGTTAGGTGGTTTCCTGAAGAGGGCACGAGTTCAGATAACTCATTTCCTAAAATCCTGATTTGCCTATCTGGGTATATTATATTACGTTGGCCTAGTACTGTGTGGCATATCAGAATCAGTGACTCCAACCCTTGCGGCATACTTGAGTATGGGGCATCCCCGCAGAGTCAATGAAGGATTACATATAGACCCTGGAATATCAGATTTGTAGGGGACTGCCACCTCACTCAGAAGTAATAGAAAGAACAGACAGTGCATTGCAAGAATTACTTATGATTTTCAGAAAGTGCCCATATATTTTGAGAACTGTTTATACATGAGTTTTTAACAAATTGCTCTCCACTCTTTTAATTATATAAAAGTTTTTTTTGGATTACTTTGCATACCAGTACATCTGTATTGACCCTTCTCCTCCCTCCAAGTTTTAAGGCTCAGTCTAGAGGTCCAAAAAAGCAATAGATTGTATCGAACAGAGTTTCAGTGTCCAGTTGGTGAGCCTTCTTCATTCCAGGAGGTTTGTTTACTTTCAAAAACCTATTATTAGATATGGTTTTGGTCTACAGGGGGCCTTCTCCCAGTTTTTAGATTGTGTTAGTGATCATGTAGTAGATATTTTGCAGATGGTTTGCAGATGTTGCTAGTTAGTTTTGGATTTCGTTCTTAAATGCTAAAGTCATATCAAATTTATGACCATGATTCTGCCTTCCTATAATTTCCGTATTTCCTTGTTTATGTATGAACGGTGTATATGATTTCAAGTTTAGAAGGGTGTCTAGTCCTTCATGGTTTGAGAAGCTTGTCACGGTCAGGGCCTCGATTCGAGTTGTGAAAACTACACCTTTGTCCTTCGGGTGAGTAGCAATTTCAGTCAGGAGATCAGCCTAGAGCTCAGGGTACCTAGTTTTAGTTGAGTGTGACTTAACCTGCTAGGTCTCATCCGCGTCGTAGAATTTATGTGAGGAACCATCCTGGGAAGTGTTATTTTGAGAGACGTATGTGTTACTCTTACAGACAAGTGGGCCATATTCAGAGAGACTGTCCTTGAGCTGAAGGAAATATCATGATGCTAAGTCCCAAGCCATATCCATAGCTACTCCTCCTACTGGCACTACTTCGGCTAAAGGAGGTGGTCGCAACCTGTTGTATGCTTTGTCTACCCGTCGAGATTTAAAGGCTTCACCCGATGTGGTTACTTATATGTTGCGGATGTTTTCTAATGTTGTTTATATGTTTCTTTATCTGGGGTCTGCCTTATCTTATATGACACCTTACGTGGCAGTTAGTTCTGGTTGTGAGCACAAAAATATTTTGAAACCCTTTTTTATTTCCACTCCTGTTGGTGATTCTATTATGGCTAGGAGAGTTTATAGAAATTGTGTAGTGTCTATTTTACATCATGATACTATTGCTGATCTGGGAGAACTGGACATGATTGATTTTTGTGCTATATTAGGAATGGATTGGTTTTATTCATGTTTTGCTACATGAGACTATAGAACAATAAAGGTTACCTTCTCTTTTCCTAATGAGCCAGTCATAGAGTGGGAGTGATATTCCCTAGCACCTAGACGGAATTCATATCTTATCTTAGAGCTCGTAAGTTTATATCAAAGGGTTGTCTGTACCATCTTGTTCGGGTCATAGATTTAAGTACTGAAAGTTATTTCTTCCAGTCAGTCCCTATAGATAATGAATCTCCAAAAGTCTTTACTAATGACCTCCCCAAGATACCACCAGATAGGGAGATAGATTGTGTCATTAAACTGTTACTGGACACCGGCCTCTTTCTGTTTTTCCATAGAGAATGGCTCTTATAGAATTCAAAGAGTTGAAAGAATCATGAAAAGACCTCCTTGAAAAAGGTTTTATTCATCTTAGTGTCTCTCCTTGGGATGCTCCAAAACTCTTCCTATGTAATAAAGACAGTTTTCTCCAAATATGTATAGATTACCATCAGCTGAACAAAATTATATATAAAAATATGTACCCTCTTCCTAAAATCAATAATCTCTTTGACCAACTCCAAGGTGCCAAATTTTTTCCTAAATAGACCTTCGTTTGGGGTACCATCTGTTGAAGGCAAGAGAGGTTGACACTTTTAAAACCGCTTCCCGAACTCGGTATTGTCAATCTAAATTCTTAGTTATGACCTTCAGACTGACTAATGCCCTGTAATGACCCTTCAGGTTATTAGCCCTTTTCTTGCTTATTTCCATCAATAGAGCTTCTCCATATCCATCCTAAGTCATTAGTGACTTGCTGGAACCAATAGTTTTATTACCTGACGGTTCATTTGCCTTTTAGAACAAAATTTTCATTTAGAAATCTTCATCTATTCCAAATGTCTACAGAGCAAAAAAGTTATCAAAATGATTTAGGATACAAATTATGATTATGTCAGTGGCTATGTAATATCAATTTTAGGATATATAGACCCTTGGTCTGATCCCGGAGCACTCAATCTCATATCAACCCATTAGTTGAAAAGTCAAAAAAGTCAAAATATATGGGTGTGGGACCCACAAGTGCCCTAAATAACCTTGTATGGAAAATCCTAATTCACCAATGCATCTGGAATGTCGAATTTTGTGCGGTTACATAGTTCGTTTACAAAAAGTGAAGTCTGAATGAGTTCGAAAGGTCGAAACAACCCATCTAAAATCATATAAAAGGGACTTTTTGGTAGATTTTAGGGCATTCTTCTTTTCTTTTCAAACCTTAAAATCCATAGGAGATTGGTGACTAAAAATGGGTCTTGTGGGTTGATTAGGAGCTTAGTAACTTGTGTAATCCATCCCTTTGCTTCAAATCTAAGGTAAGAAGTCCTGTAATTTGATATTGATTCTATGGTTTCTTGACTCAAAACCCATAAATTATTTTGGGCAAATTATAGCACCAAAATTGCGTTGTTGACTCAAATTACTTAAGGATTTTGACTCCCTAAAGATAATTAGGCTATGGGTTAGTCATGGAAACTCCTTTCCAAGGGTGAAACACAATTAGGGTTTTGGTTTCCATTTGAAACCCATGGCATAATGGTGCTGTAATGGGTATTTTTATTCTTGTTGTAATGCTTAGATTGTATTAATGATAGCATTGCTTGTGGGAGGAGGAGCTTCTCGGAAAGTAAAGGAAACGCTTGTTGGTTCTTGAGTTGCGTGGTTTCAAGGTATGTTAGGCATACCCGTAGTATAAATTGAGCTTGTTTGTAATGTAATCACTGATATCTTATGAGATTCGGTAGGGTCTTAGATGATAAATGGATGATTGCTGACACATAGGATCTAAAAGTAGTTTATTCACAAGAAAAAGATTATATTTAAGATGAAAATTTTGTGTAAAGTCATTCAATTCTTGAGCTTTTCTCGCCATTTATGAACAATTGCATGCAATTGCAAAAAGGTTTTATATTCCAGGTTTACTTTTTATTTCATTATGTGCGTTCCTTTCTCCATGAGGCATGCATCGACTGTTATTGACTTTTATTTTATGCATATCTCATGAGCTGAACCCTTTCTTTCTCTTTTTTTTATACAAAAAAATAATAATTTCTATTATTTGAAGGTTAATTGTAATAACCTCTTGTATATTGACTTATGCTTCTGTGGTAGTCTCAATTCTAAATTAATTAATGCAGCTATATGAGAATAAAATTATTTCACTCCTTTGTGTTTTATAAGTGGTGCATGAATTGCACGTTCTTCCTTTTTTTGTCTCGTAGTAAAAATTAAGAAGAAATGGCCTTCCACAGATGAATATCATTTTAGACATTTTTAGGATAATTCCAAAGGATATTTAGATGGTAGTTGATTAAATAGTGAACTTAGGATTCATTAATTGTTATAGTACATAGATTGGTAAGCCCTTATTGTGAGGTATGGATGACTTAGCCTAACTCCGGGTGGAAGCAATGCATGTGTTAGTAAGCTTGGCATTCTCAGAATTTAGAATTGGGACTTGACCCACCTTAAGCTTGAACTAAGCAAATGCTTAGCAGCCTAGATATGTGGTGATTGTCCAAGCTATATACATATGTGTAGGAGTTGTGATGGTTGTACTCAATTATTGGATTATCTTGTCATCATGACCTGAATACCCTTGTTAACTGATTACTGTGCATGTTTGGTAAATACTCATGCTCTTGTTGATGCTCATATTGCATTTGAATCTTATTAGTAAGGCAAAATGGCAAGTGTTATCCCACATCCCTACTTATTTTTATATTGTGAGCTTTTGTGTATGCTTATGATATTGTCTATGCATGTGGATGTATGTGGTTGTATCCAGAGAAATATATGATATAATAATGATGGTTGGTTTGAGTTCGGAGGAATATGTGATACTATGATGATGTCCTATTCGAGTCCAAAGAAATGTATGATATTATGATGATGCCTGGTTCGAGTCCGAAGGAATATATGATATAATGATGATGCTCGATGAATATAGAGGAATACATGATATTATGATGATGCATAGTTTGAGTCTAGAGGAATGTGTGATATTTGGTGATGCTCGATTCTAGTTCGAAGAAATTTATGATATTATGATGATGCTCGGTTAGAATCTAGAGGAATGTGTGATATTATGATGATGCCTGATGAATCTAGAGGAATACGTTACATTATGAAGATGGTCGGTTCCAGTCTAGAGGAATGTGTGATATTATGATGATACCCGATGAATTCAGAGGAATATGTTGATATTGTGATGATGCCCAGTTAATCCGGAAGAGGTAAGAACATTATGATGCCGTGTGGGGAAAATTTACTTATTTGCATTGATATTTGTAAGGTTAGGCCGTGTTGGGCCAACCGAATATGTTCTTGAATTATGAGGCCTCTCTTGGTAAATTGTTATTCGTCGCTTGTTCCAAATCACTATATAAGAGGTGTGACCCTTATTGATGCTAAATTAGCTACTAGAGAAGATTTATGCCTAATATTGAATTAGGGCTTAGCGTTATGTGTAAACTTGCGTAAAAATTCAAGGGCTAACCTAATATATATTTATAGTTGACTTGAATAAGAGGTTATATTATAAAATATTGCCTAGTAAGGTGTATTATGTGATAACTAGATATTTCTAAAATATATGATCATTATTTGGAAACTAGAAACCTAGTAACTTGTTGGTGGACTTTACTTGATTAAAATGCGAAAACTAGTCCTTAATGTTGTGACATTCTTAGTGATGATAGATCTAGCATTGTGTGATGGTTAGTTCAATTATCTCCTAACATGTGAAGTTGAGATAGCTTAGTTGATAACTTATGTCATGATGATGCTAGTTAAAGAATGGCCTTAAGATAGTTGAACAACCTATCCTATGGGTGGCTTGTATTTTTCCCCCAAATTTGATGACTAGTGATTTTAAAACTTGTAGTCTTTTGACTTTTGGAAAATTAAGGTTAATTAGTATGGACTTTGCATTATTTATCAATGAATTATAGAATTAATGATTTCATGCCTATGCTATGACAATGATTCTTTCTTTATGTTGAAATACGGTATGGGCATTTAGAAGTGAATTTTGGTAATGAGTCATGGTGGGATTGTACTACCTGTGGTTTTTGGTAAATTGATGGAGTAGTTGTGCTTTATGGCATTATTTATTGTATTATTTGTTGTACTCTCCAATGGTATGGGAAGTCGTGATCAGTTCTTTGTTGTGATCTCTTTCGTGTACTTTTTGGCGGTATGGGATGTCATGGTAAGTTCTTATGTGTATGTTATAAAGATGGTTGATGATTGTAACACCCCGATTCGCTGAATCAGAATGCTACACGGTGCTCATGACCCCGAGGGACCACAACCTAACCCATGACTAATATCTATACCTGCATACTGCAAATCTTGATATAAAAATGCGGAATACATAGAATTGTAAGGCCATAAGGTTCAATTGAATAAAATTATGTGGGTGAAAATACCCAAAACAACTCAATCTGAAAGCTAAGTCTGAACGTAAATCTGAAAGCCTCTAAACTATCTGAATAAGGAGTTGAAGGAACATGTCTCCAACTAACTCTGTAAACTTGAGCTGAAGAAATAAATAAATATATCAAATCATATTGTCTTCGAATCAATGAGGACTCACTTTGTCTCTACGAGTTGAATGTTACCGCTACTACTGGGCTGGAGCTCGTATCTCGGAACCTATGTTGTAACATGAAAATAAAGCATCATAGCCCAAATGTGTCAGTACAACTGGAGTACTGATTATACAAGGAAGGTAGGCTGAACATAAAGGGTTTCATAAATGAACAATACTGACTGACTAATATGAACGTGGGAGTGCAAACAAACATATATAGAAACTGGGATCGTGAATACGTGATAGCATGACCTGTAAGATAATACATGGTTTACTAATAACTGTCATGAGTGATACTGATAACATGGACGACTGTATCTGACAGTCATGTATATATACTGAAATCTGAAGAACACCCTGAGTTCTTTTATTGAGACTGATATTGAAACTATGGGAAGTAGTGTTTAACCTACATGCCCCATGTATGCCGTTATGGCTAAGATGGGGTCCAATCTCTACCCTGACAGGAGGGGTTTCAATATCATTCCACGGGTAAGGATAGCCTGTGAGTGACCCTTATCTGGCAGGTACTCAATGAGAATGGTTGGAACCCTAAATTGATGGGTTAAGCCACCTCATCAACCCTAATCTAACGAGTTAAGATGTCTCAACCTAGCTAGCTATGTAGTTCTAGAACACAAGGATGACTACTATAAATCACACCATAAACTGGTGGGTGAGTTCCCATCCTTGGATTCACTCGATGCTAACCTCTACTCCTATCTGGAGGGACTGGACATGAATAACTGAATGTGCATGACTTAATCTTACGGACTTGCGTTGACTGGTAGAATGTTACTGATATCTGACAACTAAATAAGATCATGAGGTTTTCCTGAGTCACATGACTTACTGAAGTCTATGAAATCATAGCTTGAGTTTGGATATCATGAAACATGACATGGCTCTAGGCACACAGCTATAGTTTTCGGGTACAAGTACCCCCAGGACTCGAAAGGAGGAAACTGACACACATGACATGACTTGATCACAAGATTTGAGTCCACAATTCACAATATTAAGTAAGGCTTTCATAATAAGGATGATTCTCAACAAACTATCACATTATCGGGAATGCACACAACATGTATATAATTTTATGGCTTCAATAACATGGTCATTCCATATCGCAACACTATCATGAGCATCCCGTACAACTTCTTCAATTCAAGCTAATTGCATGGGGATTACGTTAAACATAAACTTAGAATATGGAATAGTCATTTAGGACTTATTATGTCATAAAAGCATGATTTCTAATCCCTTAGGTATTTTTCACAAAAACCTTACATGCACATCTTGGGCATAGGTGGATTCATAAAGATTACAAATATTCGACCACCAATTTCACATATTTATACGTTAAATACCATTATATCCTCACACTAAACATGGAAGGATCCCATCTTAGGCATCATCAAACTCCAACCACATGAACATCAACCACTAACAACATATACACCATAATACAAAATTTAGAAGATGGTTCTTGAGCTTCATGGACTGAAGGAGTCCATGAATCAACTCATGCATACCTTAGAAGGAAGATTCTTGATGATTGACGGAGGAATTTCCTTGAAATTAGATGTTAAAGCTTTGTTACGCAACCCTAGTTGTTTTTCTTTTTTAGTGCTCTTGGATGATAAGCTTTGAGATGATAATAGGGTTGTAATATGTTTAGAAGCTATATATTTCGTAGGGTTGAGATTAGGGACGTGTAAGAAGTGTTAAAAGACTTAATTACCCTTAAAATAACTCAAAACGGAGTGTTTTTGGCACCTGGAACTGACTTAGGCGGCGCCCAAGTGATTGCCTAAGCTAGGTTGGGCGGCGCCTAACCAATCGCCTATGTTTGGTTGGGCGGTGCCTAACCAATCGCCTATCCTTACTGTCTCTCACGAAAATGGGCATAACGCTTCGCTCGGGTATTGGATTAAGGCAAAACTGGTATCACTGGAAAGCTAATTCAATTGTGTACAATTTGGTAGGTATAAATCAGCCAAAATACCACATTAACATCGAGTTATACTTGTTCAAATATGACCCTTTCAAATAGAACACTAAAACTTGATGGATTCAAAAACTCTTAGCTTGTATTACCTTAAGTAACTCATATGAACATGCTTAATTCATCATAAGCTATCCTATCACTAGGATATTCATTGTAATTCATGTACTCAAGTATGAATCACAGGATAGTAGATTTCATACGTAGGAATACTTATTCACTTCCTAGCTTAGAAACATGCGGGGTATTACAATGATGATTATCGAAAGTACATATATTGCTATTGTGTATATGGATGTACCCTTTTGAAATGATACTCAGTTGTTATGGTAATTATAGAGTATATTGAAATAGTATGTCGTGTTATTGCTTTAGTAGTGTAGATGTTGTTACAGTGGTATATAAGCAGATTTAGGTCCGATCTTACCCCTTGATGTTAAGATCATTGTCTTATTATTTATCATAATTACATTATAATTGAGCTCAGTCATCCGATGATGCCTACTGAGTACCCATGTTTTGGTACTCATTCTACACTTTGGTACCTTTTTGGTGATGACCCAAGTTCCAATCACTCTCGTTGAGCTAGTTTATACGAGTTAACTATTTGGAGATAAGATGAGCTCTTGAAGATCGAGTTTCCTTTTATCCCATCTATCCTTATGTGTCTTTTATTTTCAAGACAAATATAAAAGATTATTTAAGATATTTTAGATTTTGGGATTGTAAATTCCTCTTCTTAAATTTAGAAGTTCTTGTATTAATACTATTAGGTCATGGGATTTGTATTTGAATATCCGTTAGTTGTAAAATTTTGTTGTTATATATTCTATGAATAAATAAAGTCCATGTTAGACGTTCTTACCATGGTAACCCATTGCCATAGCTCCGAGTTACAACATCGGCTTACCTACCAGTGGCTATGGTAGGTTCCATCATGACTCCAAACAAGGTCGTGAAAAAATTGGTATCGAAGCCTAGGTTTCACTGATATTATTGATACAAGAGCAACTGTCTATAGAGTTCTTTGGATCGGAACATTGATGTCCATTTCCTATCTTTTGGAGGCTATGTGAAATTTTTTGGAGTCCTTCATTCTTTTCATTCATTTTGTTCTAAGAATTTGAGTTGGTTTGTAGTATATTTTCTTGACTATACTCTTTCATAGCTTTTGAGGAGTTGTGTTGCCCCTATGTAAGGTGTGAGTCTCGAGATTGGGCCTAGAAATCCTACTCCTATTCGTAGGTGACCTAGAGGTCAAGGAAACACTCGTGATGTGACTCTATCTAGGGGCCAAGATAGGCCTTCTTCCTCGGGACCTATCCCTCAACCGGAGCCAGAGATTCCTTTTCTATAGCCAACGACGGGCAAGGGACCAGTCCAGGCCTTACTAATTTTTATTCCTTCTTCATTAGTTAGAGATTCCCTAATTCAGATGCTAAGTATGATTAATGGTGTACCATCTAATGGTGCGCAGACTTTTTGGATCAGTGCACATCCTGTAGCTGTAGCTCGTAGCATTGAAATTTTTCTTGTGCTGATAGTTATTCAACCGATAGCCGCACCGCTAATTGTGCCCCTCCCAACTATATTTGTCGATGAACAAAAAATATTTGGTAGATATTTGAGGTTGTATCCGCCTTGGTTTTCTAGTGCTCCTGGAAAGGATGAATTTGAGTTTCTCACTGCTTGCGAGGTTAAGCTTCATGCTTTAGGCCTTGTTGAGATTTGTGGTATGGATTACACTATATTTCAGTTGGATTTGTCTGCTTGGAACTGGTGAAGGGGTTTTTCGGATTCTAGACCAATTAGATCTTATCCCTTGTCATGGACGAATTCTTAAAGATATTCTTGGAGAATTATATGCGGCGTAGTCTTAAACATTGACTGAGGGATAACTTCTCCAAACTGAAGTAGGATCCATGATAGTCGTCGAGTATGAGGCTCATTTTCATGAGTTGTCCAGACATGTGACTTCTATTTTGGAAACTTAGTATTATAGGATTCGATGCTTTGGCTGAGGGTTATACTCCCTATTCAAATTGCTACTCTGAGTCTAGTTACTGCGAGTAGGACTTTTGCTGATGTTTTGGATCATGCTAGAGTAATAAAGGAGATATATAGAGACAGTCCTGATTATTGTGATTAAACACCTTGATTCCAAGGGAGATTTAGTTAGATCCATGGTAGTTCTTTATATAGGAGTGGTATTTCTTATGCTGGACATCTTTTGTGTCCATCTTTTCAGCCTCAAAGTCAGACTAGTTGACCAATTCAGGCAGCTCTTTAGATCGCTGATGGGGATTAGTTTATTACTAGTGGTCGCCCAAGTATGGGTGGTGATCAGTCTTTGAGAGGTTCATCTTTGGGCTATACTAGGCATTGTAGCTATGTCGGATCATCCAAATTTGTGAGTTCTGATTCTTCTCATGAGTCTTGTTTTACTTGTGGTCTTTCTAATCATATCTATAGAGAGTGCCCTAGTCTTTGGGTGATGGTTGCTTTAGCCTAGGGAGCTACTTCTATTAAGGAAGTTCCTGCTTCAGGTAAGGGCGGTTCACGAGGTCGTAGAGATGGTTACCAGGGTGCTCGAGGTGGTACTCATGTAGGCAGGACATGAGGTTGGTTAGGTTCCCAGTCAGGTGGTAGGCATGGTCAATTATATGCATTACCTGCTAGACCCAAGGCTGCAACTTCAGATGTTGTAGTGACAGGTATAATTTTGGTGTGCCACAAGTCGGCTCTTGCTTTATTTGATCATGAATCCACTTATTCTTATAAATCTTATTATTATGCACCATGGTTAGATTTGGCTAGTGATTTATTATTTGTACCATTACGCGTTTGTACTCCCGTTGGTGATTCTTTAGTAGTGGATCGAGTATTTAGATCATGCATTATAATATTTAGGGATGTTGATACTTATGCTGATCTTATATTTCTAGATATGCTAGATTTTGATATGATACTTCGTCTTAGTATCATGCAGAAATGGATTATTTGGCCAAGACCGTTACCTTAGCCATACCCGATATACCCCCAGTCATGTAGTAGGGAGCGGTTAGATGTGAGCCAATAGAATTATTTCTTATGTTTGTGCTAGGAGAATTATATCAAGGGGTTATGAGTCTTATCTCGCTTATATATGTGATACGCTTGTGGAGAGTCTGACACTTGACTCTGTTTCTATTCTGTGTAAGTTTCCTGATGTATTTCCTAATTATGTGCCTTGTATTCCCTTGACGGTGTGATTGATTTTGCTATTGACCTTGAGCCTGGCACTTAACCTATTTCTATGAAACCCTACCATATGGATTTTACCAAGCTTAAAGAGATGAATTCTCATCTTCAAGATCTTCTTGGTAAGGGTTTTATTAGATCGAGTGTGTCCCTATGGGGTTCTCTCATTTTGTTCGTAAAGAAAAAAGATGGTTCGATGCGTATTTGTATTGATTCCAGACAACTTAACAATGTAACGGTGAAGAACTGTTATCCTATGCGTCGCATTGATGATTTGTTTGATCAGGTTCAGGGTGAAGTAGTGTTTTATAAGATTGACTTGAGATCTAGTTACTATCAGTTAAGGATTCAGTCTGAGGATATCTCGAAGATAACTTTCAGGACTCGTTATAGTAACTATGAGTTCTTGGTGATGTCATTTGGGCTAACTAATACCCCCGCTGCATTAAGAGACTTGATGAACCATGTGTTCAGAACCTATCTAGACTCTTTTGTCATTGTGTTCATTGATGATATTCGTATGTACTCGAGGAGTAGTGAGGATCATGTGCAACACTTGAGGATTGTGATCCAAGTTTTGCAAGAGCATGTGCTTTTTGCCAAGTTCTCCAAGTGTGAGTTTTGGCTTTAGTCTGTGTTTTCTCGAACACGATGTGTCAAAGGTTTGTATTATGGTAGAACCAGCTAAGAATTTAGCAATTCAGTTTTTGGCTAGGCCTATATCTTCAACTAAGGTTCACAATTTTATTGGTTTGGCGGGTTACTATAGATGTTTTATTGAGAGATTTGCTACAATATCAGCCCCTATGACTAGATTGACTCTGAAGGAAGTTCCTTTTTGATGGTTCTAGGAGTGTAGGATGAGCTTTGGAAAGCTCATGGATTGTCTCGCTTTCACCCTTGTCTTAGCTTTTCCAGTTGAGGGCATGGGATTTATAGAGTTTTGTATGCTTTTGGTGTTGTTCTTTGATATTTTTTCATGAAACAGGGTCATGTCATTGCCTATGCTTCTAGACAACATAAATTGCATGAGCGCAACCACCCTACTCATGATTTGGAGTTAACGGCAGTAGTTTTTGCACTCAAGATTTGGAGACATTACTTGTATGGTGTGCATTGTCAGATTTTCATCGATCATCATAGTATTTAGCATCTTATGACCCAGCGGGAGCTTAATGCTCCCTAGCGCAGAAGGATGGAGTTGCTAAAGGACTATGATATTTCTATCTTACATTATCCGGGCAAGGCGAATGTGGTGGTTGATGCCTTAAGCCGCAAGGCAATGAGTGTGGGTAGTTTGGAAAGTATATCAGTTTCTCAAACGGTTATGGCACGGGGCATTTAGTCCTTATCCAACTTGATGGTTCAACTTGATATTTGAAATACTATGGGGATTTTGGCTTTTGTGAATGCGAGGTCCTCCCTATTTCAGTAAATTCGTGATGGTCAGTATGAGGGTCAAAATTTGTGCTTTATCCGTGACCAGGTGATTAGTGGTAAGTCTTGGAGGCATACTATGGATTCTGAGGGAATTTTGAGATTTTAGGGTCGTATTTGTGTTCCCCTGCTTGATGACTTAATTCAGTCGATTCTTCATAAGGCTCACAGTTATAAATATTCCATTCATCCCGGTACACTAAGATGTATAGATATTTGAGACAACATTACTGGTGGGACGACATGAAGAGAGATGTGGCAGACTTTATGGCTCATTGCCTATGATGTCAACAAGTTAAGATAGAGCATCAGTGTCCAAGTGGATTGACTCAGAGGTTGCTTATTCCTGAGTGGAAATGAGAACATATTACTATAGACTTCATTAACGATTTACCTCATACTCCCCATGGTCATAATGGTGTTTGGGTTATTGTGGATCGTTTGACCAAGTTAGCATATTTTATTCCTGTTCAGATGACCTTCATGGCTGAGAGATTAGCCCAGATTTATGTTTTGGAGATAGTTTATCTGCATGGGGTGCCCGATTATGTCATATCAAACCATGGTTTTGTATTTACTTTGAGATTTTAGAGGGCATTTCAGGAGAAGTTGGCTACTCGAGTGGATTTGAGTACAGATTTTCATTAGGAGACATATGGTCAGTTCCATTGAACTATTTAGGTACTCAAGGATATGCTCGTAGCCTATTTTATGGATTTTGGAGGACAATGGGATCAATACTTAGCATTGGCAGAGTTTGCTTATAACAACAGCTATCATTCAATTATTGAGATGGTGCCTTATAAGGCCTTGTATGATAGGAGATGTTGTTCTCTAATAGGATGGTTTGAGACTTATGAGGCGATACCTTGTGGTATGGATTTTCTTCATGACT
The DNA here is from genome assembly GCF_002878395.1 of Capsicum annuum. NCBI lineage: Eukaryota > Viridiplantae > Streptophyta > Magnoliopsida > Solanales > Solanaceae > Capsicum > Capsicum annuum. The sequence goes on along the minus strand of NC_061121.1, from coordinate 23,128,125 downwards.
CGTTGTATACAATCATGGTGATTCATGATAGATTGAGAGCAACTCAGAGTAGGAAGAAGACCTATGCAAATTGTTTGCTTTGTTCCTAAGATTCAGAGTTGGTGACGGTGTATTCCTTTCTGTTTCACCTATGAGAGGTGTGACGAGGTTCGGAAGGAAGGGTATGCTCATCCCTCGGTATATTGGCCCTTTTGAGATTATCTATATAGTTGGTGAGGTACCCTATGAGTTAGTTTTACCTCAAGACTTTGATGTAGTTCATCCGATTTTCCATGTCTCTATGTTGCGGAAGTATATTCTTGATCATTCTCAAATTCTTAGGTGGGACTCAATCCTGTTAGATGAGTAGTTAGACTGTTTAGAGAAGCCCATGCTTATTTTGGCTTGTGATGTGAGGCGGTTGCATACTAAAGAGATTCCTATAGTTAAGGTTTAGTGGAAGCACCGCCCAGTGGAGAAAGCCATTTGGGAGCTAGAGAGAGATGCGATCCCAGTATCCTAACCTATTCGAGACTTTAGGTATTTTTCATCTCTAACTTTGAGGATGAAAGTTCCTTAGTAGTGGATGTTTTTAATGACCCTTCAGGTCATTAGCCATGTTCTTGCTTATTTTCAATGACAGAGCTTCACCATAGACATCCCAAGTCATTAGTAAATTGTTGGAACTGATAGTTTGGTTACCAGGTGGTTTGTTTGACTTTTAGAACCAAATTTTCATTTAGTAGTATTCGTCGTTTCCAAATGGTCGTCGAGCAAAAAATTTAGTAAAATGATTTCGGATGCAAATTCGACTACGCTAGTTTCTATGTAATATCAATTTTAGGATGGATAGAACCTTGGTTTGGATCCCATAGCACCCAAGCTCATTTTGATATATGGGAGTGGGACCCACAAGTGTCCTTAATAACCTTGGATGGAAAATCCTACTTTTCCAATGCATCCGGAATGTTGAATTTAGTGAGGTTACATTATTTCTTTGTGAAAAATGGAGTCTGAATGAGTCCGGAAGGTCAAAAACAAGATTTGACCTTATGGGCCTATCTAAAATCGTATAAAAGGGGCTTTTTGGAGGATTTTGGGGCATTCTTTATTTCTATTAAAATCCTAGAAGCCATAGGAGATTGATGACTAAGAAATGGCTCTTGTGGGTTGATTAGGAACTTAGTAACTTGTTTAATCCATTCTTTTGCTTCAAATCTAAGGTAAGAATTCCTCTAATTTGATATTGATTTCATGGTTTCTTGACTCAAAATCCCTAAAGAATTGTGGGTAAATTGTATCCCTATAATTTAGTAATTGACTCAAATTACTTTGAGGGTTTTAACTCCTTAAAGATAATTAGGCTGTGGGTTTGTCTTGGAAACTCCTTTCCAAGGATGAAACCCAATTACGGTTTTGGTGTTCATTTGAAACCCATGGAACAATGGTGCTATAATGGGTATTGTCATTTTTGTTGTATTGCTTAGATTGTATTGTTGATAGCATTGCTTGTGGAAGGGGAAGATTCTTAGAAAGGAAAGGAAAAGCTCGTTGGTTCGTGAGTTGCTTGGATTCAAGGTAGGATAGGTTTACCGATAGTATAGATTGAGCTTGTTTGTAATGTAATCATTGATATCTTGCTAGATTAGGTGGAGTCTTTGATGATAAATGGATGATTAGTGACACATAGGATATAAAAGTAGTTTATTCACGGGAAAATTATTATATTTAAGATGGAAATTTCGTGGATAGGCATTCAATTCTTTAGCTATTCTTGACATTTGTGAACAGTTGCACCCAATTGCAGAAAGGTTTCTATATTCTAGGTTTACTTTTCATTTCTGTATGTAGGTCCCTTCCTCCATGAGACACGCATCAACTGTTATAATTGTCCAAGGAGACAATACTATGTTAAACTATGTTTTATTTTATAAATATCTCTTGAGTTGAACCATTTCTTACTCCCTTTTCTATAGAAAAATTAATTTTTATTCTGTGAAGGTTAATTGTAGTAACCTCTTGTGCATTGACTTATGCTTCTGTGGTAGTCTTAACTCTAAATTAATTAACATAGTTATATGAGAATAAATGTATTTCACTCTTTTGTGTTTTGTAAATGGTGCATGAATTGTATGTTCTTCCATTTTTTTTCTCGCAAGGTCTCGCAACAAAGATTTAGCAAAAATAGCCTTCAACATAGATGAATATCATTTTAGACATTTTGAGTATAATACCTAATGATATTTAGACGGTAGTTAATTAAATTGTGAACTTCAGATTCATTAATTGTTATATGCTATGGAATGGTAAGCCCTTATGGTGAGGTATGGATGATTTAGCCTTAATCTAGGTAGAAGCTAGACATGTGTTAGTAATCTTGGAATTCTCGAGATTTAGAAGTGGGACTTGACCCATTTTAAGCTTGAACTAAGTAAATTCTTAGCGACCTAGATATGTGGTGATTGTCCAACCTATATACATATGTGTAGGAGTTGTGATCGTTGTATTCGATTATCAGATAATCCTGTAATCATGACTTGAATACCCTTGTTAAGTGATTACTATGTTTGTTTGGTAAATACCCATGTTCTTGTTGTTGCTCATATTTGAGTGTGAAACTTATTAGTAAGGTAAAATGGCAAGTGATATCCTACATCCCTTCTTCTTTGTATATTGTGAACTTTTATGTATGCTTATTGATTTAGATATACATAAGGATATATGTTGTTGTATCTAGAGAAATATGTGATATTATGATGATGCCTAGTTCGAGTATGGAGGATTATGTGATATTATGATGATGCCCGATTCGAGCCTGGATGAATGTATGATATTAAGATGATGTCCGATGAATCTAGAGAAATTCATGATATTATGATGATGCCCGGTTTGAGTCTGTAGGAATGTGTAATATTATGATAATGCCCGTTTTAAGTTCAGAGAAATTTGTGTTATTATTATGATGCATGGTTTGAGTCTAGAGGAATGTGTGATATTATGATGATGCCCATGAGTCCAGAACAATACGTGATATTATGATGATGCCCGATTTGAGTCTGGAGTAATGTGTGATATTATGATGATGCCCGATGAATGCATAGGAATATGTTTATATTCTGATGATGCCCGACGAATCCGAAAGAGGTGAGAACATTATGATGTCGTGTGGGGCAAATTTACTTATATGCATTGATATTTGTAAGGTTAGGCCATGTGGGTCAAACCTCCTAGGTGCTTGAATTATGAGGTCACTTTTGATAAATTGTTATTCATCTCTTGTACCAAATCACTATATATGAGGTGTGACCATTGTTGATGCTAAATTAGCTACTAGAGGAAATTTGAGCCTAATATTGAGTTAAGGCTTAGCGTTATATGTAAACTAACATAAAAATTCAAGGGCTAACCAAATATATATATATATATATACATACTTGACATGAATAAGAGGTTATATTATGAAATCTTTCCTAGTAAGGTGGATTATGTGATAACTAGCTACTTCTAAAATATATTATTATTATTTGGAAACTAGAAACCTAGTAACTAGTTGGTGGACTTTACTTGATTAAAATATGAAAACTAGTCCTTAAGGTTGTGACATGCTTAGTGATTAAAGATCTAGTATTGCGTGATGGTTAGTTAAATTATATCCTAACATGTGAAGTTGAGATGGCGTGATTGATAACTCATGTTATGATGATGCTAGTTAATGAATGGCCTTAAGATAGTTGAATAACCTATACTATGGGTGGCTTGTAGCTTTTCCCTAATTTGATGACTAGTGATTTTAAAACTTGTAATCTTTTGACTTTTGTAAAAATAAGGTTAATTAGTATGGACTTTGTAGTATTTATCAATGAATTATAAAATTAATGATTGCATGCCTATGCTATGACAATGATGCTTTCTTTATGTTGAATTCTGGTATGGGTATTTGGAAGTAGATTTCAGTAATGAGTCATGGTGCGGTTATACTACCAACGGCTTTTCGTAAATTGATATAGTAGTTGTGCTTTATGGTATTATTGGTTGTATTCTTTTGTGTACTCTCCTATGGTATGGGATGTCGTGATGAGTTCTTTGTTATGCTCTCTTTCATGTACTTTCTGGTGGTACGGGATGTCAGGGTAATTTCTTGTATGTATGTTCTGAAGATGGTTGATGATAGTTATGCCAAGTAGATCTTTTGCTATTGTATAGATGGTTGTACGCTTTCGAAATGATACTCAATTGTTATGGTGATTATGGAGTGTATTGAAATAATATGTCATGTTATTGCTTTAGTAGTATAGATGTTGTTACAGTGGTATATAAGAAGATTAAGGTCCAATCTTACCCCTTGACCTTAAGATCATTGTCTTACTTTATATCGTCTTTACATTATATTTGAGCTTAATCGATCGATGATGCCTACTGAGTACCCGTGTTTTGGTACTCATACTACACTTCTGTACCTTTTTGGTGTAGACCTAGGTTCTAGTCACCGTTGTTGAGCTAGTTCATGTGAGTAGACTATTCGAAGACAGGGTGAGATCTTGGATATCGAGTTGCCTTCTTTCCCCTCTATCATTATTTTTCTTTTGCTTTTGAGACAAATGTATGAGATTACTTAAGACATTTTAGATTCTAGGATTGTAAATTCCTTTTGTAGAATTTACAAGATCTTTTATTAATACTATCAGGTCGTGGGATTTGTATTTGAATATCGGTTAGTTGTGAAATGTTTTTTTAATATATTGTATCCATTTATAAAGTCCATGTTAAACATTCTTACTGAGGTAACCCATTGCCACAACTCCGGGTTATGGTATTGGCTTACCTACCCGTGGGATGTGGTACGTGCCATCATGACTCTAAATGGGGTCATGACATGCACTCGCAGCGTTTATGGACCTAATAAATAGGGTGTTCTGCCAGTTTCAAGATTTGTTCATCATAATCTTTATCAACGACATCTTGATTTACTCAAAGAGTGAAGAGGATCATGCCAATCACCTTAGAATAGTTCTTCAGACTTTTACAGGTCATGAGTTGTATTTAAAGTTTCGCAAGGGTGAATTTTGGCTTAATGCTATTACTTTCTTGGGGAACATTGTTTCTAGTGAAGGAATTAAGGTTGACCCCCAAAAGATTAAGGCAGTGAGAAAATGGCCCAGACCCACAACGCTAACCAATATCCGGAGTTTCTTAGGTTTAGCAGGGTATTATAGAAGTTCTGTAGAGAGCTTTTCATCCATAGCTTCTCCACTTACTAGATTTTCTTAGAAAAAGGTAAAATTCTTGTGGTCTAACTATTGTGAGAATAGTTTTGATAAACTAAAAGACAAGTTGACTACCCTACCAGTTTTGACTCTACCTGAGGGTAGAAAGGGCTTTGTTGTGTACTACAATATGTCCCAGGAGGGACTTGGGTGTGTATTTACACAGCATGGTAAGGTGGTGTTTATTGTAATACCCTGTATTTCCCTAGCGTAAATTAACTCGCAGTCCATGAGTTATTCTATAGAAAAATTTTAAATTGCTCAGTCGTTAAACACCATCATTCAATCCAGTAGTGCATTGCAGAGTATGTCGAAATAGCAATTGTAATTTTTTAGTGTGCCAACGTGATACCACCGCATCGTGCCACCAGCCAATTTACTAATTGTCACTTTTCCAATATTGCTCTGTAATAATGATGTGTCACGCCAAGGCCTAGTTTCCCATTTAGAGAGGCACTGCGATGGCGCCGTGTCATGCCACTAGCCCAGTTCTCAGTTGTCCACTTTCCAGTGAGCCAGTGCGATTGTACTGCATCGCGCTGGGGTGAAAAATTGGGATTTTACAGCTTCTGTTATTCAATGTCAGGGGCTGTTTGGTCAATTCTCAAAAACCCCTAATCAGCCTAAACATGGGATTTATAACCTAAATAACCTAATATCACAGTATTCACTCACTTTTCTCAAGATTTAAAACGTTCTCTCTCAAGAGGAAAAAACTCTAACTTCAAGAATCAAGGTCAATCCTCAAGAAATCCTCCAAGAACCTTCAACAACTCTTCTTCTCAGGTATGTTAGGTTTTCATCTATGGGTCCCTTTCACCCATAAAGTCCAAGAATCCATTTTTAAAACTTCAAGATTGTTGATTCATGATTTATATGTTTGAATTAGATTGAATTCATGTTCATGTTATTAGTTGGGTTTCAATCCATGATTTAAGTGCAAGATTCACGAAATTGAATAATTTGTGTGATGAATATATGATTATCTTGATAAACCTTTGAATTGCAAAGTGATTAGTGCATCTATGGTGTTAATTTGGATTTCAATCCATGATTATGATAAGATTCATAAAAATAGAATAGTATTTAGGGGGGATTATATGAATTGCATGTTGAACCCATGAAATTGCAAGTTTGGGCATTGTAGTTGCCATGTTTATATGATATCAATGACTATGTGAATGAAGTTATGTTTGATAGAATGTCCATGTGAATTGAATGATACAATCATGACATGCTAGTATATGTTCAAGCATATACCCTATAAGTGTTTGATGAAATATCTCTATGAGTGAATTTTAGACTAGTGTACATTGTTATGCTTTTCAAGATTTTGCTATGCTTAAATTTTTATGCTATCGAGTTCTGGGGGTAATTAATACCCGATAATCTAGTTGTTTACCTAGAGTATATGTCAGTTACAAAATATTATCAATTATGTCACGATCAGTAGAGTTCAGTCAACTATAGAACTAAGTAAAAATCAGTCAGTTACAAAACTCAGGAAAACTCACTAAACTCAATATCAGTCCAGTCCAGTTCTGTATACTTAGTTCAGTGTCTTTCAGTTAGGAGTAGGATTTAGCAATGAGCGAGTGCAGGTATGATGGCTTCCCTATTAGAGAGATAGAGTCATTATTAGCAGTCCCTATACTCTAGAACTACACAGCCAGCGCAAGATGAGAAGTCACCCATCATAATAGGCTTGACTACCTCCTAGGGTCACCCGTTAGATTACGATTGGCTTCGCCCAGGGTCACCCATAAGATAGGCTTGACATCTTGGTTTTATAGTGTTAGTACTCGTGGCATGGTATTAGCACCATTCCAGCTGGGGTCACAGGTTGTACCCCTATCAACTTAAATTTGGGGCATGTCGGTTAGATAATTACCTCCCACAGTCTCAGTTTTAGTCTTAGTTTAGAATTCAGTTCAGTTCTACAGAATCTGGACTATCAGACGCAATCACTCAGTATCAGTAATTCTATTATCAGTAACATCGAATATTAGTTACTCAGTTATCAGAGCTCAGTACTTAGCTTTAGAAAATTTCAGTTATAATATGCTTGTATGCAAAGTATTACATACTTATTATTTACAGTCGTTTCAGTTATCCATGTACTCTCATATTCAGTTACTCTATATCATTTAGTCATCTACTGGTCATGCATATGAACCCTTGCATTCAACCTTACTTTGTTTAGCATACCAGTACATTCCACGTACTGACTCATACTCTTTCTTTGTGCTATGATGTCTTATATCATAGGTTTGGACACTCAAGTTCCCGACCGAGCATAGGCAGATCCAGTCAGCAGTCGTAGATTTAGTAGTGAGTCCTCATCTATCGAGGATGTACTTTTATTTCAGTATTTTATTTTATCAGTAGTTTAGTAGTTGGAGTTAGTTGTGGGTTTGTCCCATTAACTCTATATTCAAACAGTTCAATTAGAGGCTTTAAGACTAGACAAGTTCAGATAGTGTTTAATTTTTAGATGTTTCTACCAGATGTTATTATTTATCAGTATTTAGATTTTGAACCTTATGGCAATTCAGCTTAATTTGTATTTATTTTAGTATTTTTATTCAGTGCTCACATCAGATATCAATCATGGGTTAACTTGTGGTCCCTCGGGACTGTAAGCACCATGTGATGCCCAAGTTGTACTATCGAGGCATTACACCAATGCATCTAGATAGTTGAAGATTCATGAATAGAACTATCCCACCCATGATTTGGAGTTAGTGGATTTGGTGTTCGCATTAATGATTGGAGTCATTATCTGTATAGGGTGTATGTTTACTGATCACAAAAGTTTGTAGTATGTTTTCACGTAGAAAGAACCGAATCTCAGGTAGAGGCAGTCATTGGAATTATTGAAAGACGATTACATGAGTCTACATCACCTCCCAGGCAAGGCCAATGTGGTGGTTGATGCCCTTAACAGATTGCCTATGGGAAGTCTTTCTTATGTGGAGGAAGGAAGGATGAATATAGTAAAGGAAATTCATCGGCTTACTAATTTGGGAGTTTGACTCCTAGATTTTGAGGATGAAGATGTGTTCGTACAAGAGGTAGAAAAATATTTCCTATGTGAAGAAGTAAAGAAAAAGCAAACCAGGGATTCCATTTTGATGTAGATTGAGGAAGATGGCGGTAAACCAAAGGTAATGGCTTTTAACATTTGAGGTGATGGGATTTTCAAGTATCATGGTAGGCTATGTGTTCCGAATGTGGATAGGTTGCAGGAAAGAATTCTTCATGAATCTCACACTTCCAAGTATGTTGTTCACCCTGGCTCTACTAAAATGTATCATAATCTTAATGCATTTTACTATTGGAATAACATGAAATAAGATGTTGCTAACTTTATGGCTAAGTGTTTGAATTGTCAAGAAGTTAAGGTGGAACATCTGAGACCATGTGGCACCTCCCAAGAGACTGGATTGCCTCTTTGGAAATGGGAGATGATTTACATGGACTTCATTATAGTACTTTCGACATCCCTAAACCAATATGACTCTATTTGGGTAATTGTAGATAGAATTACCAAAATATACGCATTTTTTCCCAGTGCGAACTAATTATTCTGGGGATGATTATGCTAAGCTTTAAATTCAAGAGATAGTTCATTTGCATGGGGCTGAAGTGTCTATTATATCAGATCGAGGTACATAATTTTCTTCATAGTTTTGGCGGTATTTTCAGATGGGTTTAGGTACCCAAATAAACCTTAGTACTACCTTCCACACTCAAACCAATAGGCAAGTAAAGCGCACTATTTAGACCTTAGAAGATATGTTGAGGGCTTCTGTCATAGAATTTAACAATGGTTGGGTAGATCATTTGCCATTGATAGAGTTCACCTACAATAATAACTACAACTCTATCATCTAGATGGCTCCTTTTAAATTTAGTCATGCGATTTAGAAGTAAGGAAATCTTAGTCCTTATTGTATAGGCCCTTATCAGATTATGAGGACAATTGGTGGGGTTGCTTATGAGTTAGATTTGACAGCAAGTTTAGCTTATATTTATCCTGTATTTGATGTATCAATGCTGACAAAATATATTAGAGATCATTCTCTTGTGTTACCTGTGCAAGATATTAACATAAAAGATTTATTGTCATATAAAGAAGAACCCATTGCTATTTTAGATCGTCAAGTTCTAAAGTTTAGAAACAAGGAGATAGCTTCAGTTAAGGTATTGTGGAAGAATTATAAAGCTGAGGATGCTACTTGGGAGTTGGAGAATGACATGCATATGAGATACCCGACTCTCATTGAAACTATGGATAATGATGTAGAAGGTACAAATCTTATACTACTCATTTTTCCTTGTAGTGCTTGAAATTTTACCTATTGTCTGTCGAGTCATTATTCATGGAGGAATGATACCAAGGGGGGATAATGTAACACCCCGCATTATTCTTGGCCTGATTAATCTCTTAGATACATGCATGGGGAGTTTAAGGCTAGAAAATTTCTCTAAGTGTTGGGGACTTAGTCATATTGTAATTCTCTTACCTTTGACAATTTTTAATTGGTCTTTCTAACCTCGAGGTATTGGTTTTTGGGTTAATTCTTGTGTAGGGGGGTTAGTAGTATGTCTCAGGGCAGTTTTGGATTTTTTGGACGAGGATTGGGTCATGTTTGGATCACAATTCCAGCACCTAACCGCCATAGCATCGTGTCGCGGTGCTTATGGCGATGGGAAACTTACCGTGTCACGGTGATTAACCAAACAACACTTCAGTTATGAGTTTAATTGTCTAAGGGGTTATTATGTCTTTTTTCCTCCAATCCAATTCTTAAATTTAAAAATTTTATCATCAGTTAGGGCATAAAATTTTCCATTTTCTCCAATTAACTCTCAAGAGAAACCCTCCCCTCTTCCCCAAGATCAAGAATTCAATCCTTTTTCGCCAATTAATCTAGAGTTCTAGCCTTACAAGTTCAAGAATCTCAAGAAAGTGTCAAGATTAGGGTTTCTTCTTCCAAGTTAAAAAACTTAAGGTACATTGGGCTGACCTAAATTCCATGGGCATGAATTAATTGTCATACTAAGCTTTGAAGTATGTTATTATGTATATAAAACGGGTTTTGAAAGATCATTTTGAATAGCCAAATTATGAACCTATTTCAATGATATTGTATTTTGGTATCGAGGCTCATTTTTGTGAATTGAATTATGTTCGTGTATATACATGTGTTTTCAGTTTTGTAATTTGAATTGAGAGCATGAATAATGAACTTTCTCTCTGGTTATTCTACCTCTTGATTTAACATATTGTGGGTTATCCAATTGCATGTTTAGAAGCATAAGATAAATGTTTAAAGATTATCCATGGACTATTTATTGGTTATGAATTGAAGAGAGGGTGTTTTCTTAATTATAAAATGATCAATCTAACAGTTGAAAGAATTGCTTGAGTTTGATATAATTTTAATAATATGAACCCTTGTGTGATCTGATAAAACTTTAGTGGTCATTTACCTTTTTTGATTAACAAGGGTTATGGAGTTGATATGATATGAATGATTTGGAAGTTTGGGTATAACGATACCCCATTCTGATATGTCCTTAACAAAATAATAAAAGAATTATTTGTAAGCATGACGAATATTTTCTTTTAAGAGGCTAAAAATTAGGATAAGTGAGAGTTAGATGGTTACCCGGAGAAAGTATAAATTGAAAGACTATGCTGGAAACCATGATTTGCCAACATGGCATTTTGGTACCCTGCTTTGTGATATTTTGTTCCTTTTATTATATCGTCCCATTTTGAGACTATGGTTAGCAACCCTAATTTGTGATTTCATGCCCAACCATGACATATTTATTTGATGAGGAATTTTGGCACCCTGCTATGTCATCTTGTGTGTCCCCCCCCCCCCTACTGATACTCTAATCCTTGTGGAAAACATGGATTGTGGGATTTACCGTTGAGTCAAGGAACGGTTCTATATAGCCCATGGAATTGTGAACTTGTAGGGTATACTATCTAGCTCAGTAAAACACTAATCAATTGAGTCATGAATGCAAGAAAAATATTTTGAATTTTATCAAACTATGCCCATGTGCTTTCACTTACATTATGCTAAATCGTTTTATAAAATTCTCTCACATATGTTGTACAAAAAAGCTATGTTATTTTGGATTGTTCTTCATACCAGTATTTTGTGTATCGAACCCCTACATTTTAGGTTCTAGGCCCAGTCTCGCGGTCCTGCTATACAGTAGATTGTTGTCTACCATTAATACTTGGTGTGCCTCCTTTATTTCGGAAGGTGTTTTGTTCACATATGTTGATTTCATTTGATTTAGTTCATGGTCCAACCAGGGGCCTTATCCTGGTTTCAGACATATTATTATTTTTCGTTTAGTAGAGACTTTGTAGACTGGTTATGGATAGTATTTGTTTTTTTATGAACTTATATCTCGTATTATTAAGTTGAAATGATAATACTACTATATTTTCAGTTTACTTCCGCATTATTATACTTGATGAGCTATGTTATTGATTACAGGATAAGGGGTTTCTTGGGCCTTCAAGGTTTGGGATACCCATTGTTGTTAGGGCCTCATCTCGGGTCATGACAGTTAGTCATGTTAAAGGCCAAGCTAGAGATTAGACTCTACACACTAGCAGGAAGTACTAATTTTGGCTATGTTAATGTATTTACAATGTTGATAAAACAAGATTATAGCACATGAGACTGGTCATACGAGTACATAAGGATTGGAGATACTGAGAAACTATATCTTTTTTAATAGTGAGGAGATCAACAAACTTGAATTTTATGAGCATTATGTTCTCAGGAAGCAGAGGAAGATCAGGTTTAATATATGACAAACACAAGATAGGAGGGGTCATAGAATACACCCGTTCTTATTTATGGGGTCCCTCTAAGCTTCTATCGAAAGGAGGAAAGAGGTATCTACTTACATTCACTAATGATTTTTCATGAAAGGCGTGGGTGTATTTCTTAAAGGTAAAAAGTGATGATTTTGAAGTATTCCTAGAGTGAAAGATTTTAATCGAAAATCAAGTGGAGCAGAAAATCAAGTAACATTCAAGAGGCCATGGTGATGTACATCTTTCTTAGATGAGGTACATCAAAAAGATTCTTGAGAGATTCAATATGCATTTGTACAAATCTTTAAGTACATTGTTAGCTCCTCATTTTAAGCTTTGAGATTTACAAATGCATCAGTTTAAGGATGAGGTAGAACATATGTCAAAGTTTTCTTATTCTAGTGTAGTTGGTAGCATTATGTATTCTATGGCATGCACATGTCCAGATATTGATCAATTTTTAAGTCTTGTAATATGGTACATGGCCAATTAAGGAAAGAGGCATTAGGAATTAGTTGTCAAGCTAAACTTGAGATATCTTAATGGAGCTTCTGATGTTGGCCTAACCTTTCAAAAATGTGAGGTATTTTAGTTCTCAATTATGGTGATTTTAACTATGCAGGGAATCTTAATAGAAGGAGGTCCACAACTGAATACATTTTTACTCTCGTTGGTAGTGTTTTTAGTTGGAAATCAACATTACACTCGATTGTCGCTTTGTCTACAATAGAGGTAGAATATATTGGCAACATTGGAGGCAATGATAGAAACTATCTAGTTGAAAGGTTTTGTAATAGAATTGAGCTTGGTTCAGTTGGAATCAACTCTTAGATCTGATAGTCAAAGGGCAATTCATTTAATTAAAAATCAAATTCTTCATGAGAACACCAAACGCATTAGTGTCCGATTCTATTTAATAGGAGAAGTCATCTATCAATGTCATGAAGGTTAACACAGACGATAACGAAGCAAACATATTGAAAAATATTTTTCCGCTCGTCAAGTTTGCATACTGCACGGATTTTGCAGGAGTACGCATCAAGTGTTGTACCTCTAGGAGAACAACTTCTAGATGGAGATAGTATGTTCAACAAAGGTTTGAGTTTTCTTGTTTTTTACAATAGCGTTGTCCAGTAAGCTTAGAAATTTTGGTCGGAATTGTTCTTATGCATGCTCAAAACGCAAACAAAAGTTGAGACTGAAAGAGTTTTTATGATCTTTTTCTCCTTTTTTTTCCTTTTTAGATTCTATTTTTTCTCTCTTCTATCTTTATCCTCTATTTCTCTTTTTTTTTTCTCTCTGTCTCTTCTATCTCTAGTCTCTACTTTTCTTTCTTTTTCCGATTTTTTTTTCCTTTTTTTCTTTTTGCATTTATATTTATTTTTGTTTGTACTTTTTTTTCTTTCTCATTTTTTTCCTTTTTGGGTTGTATTTTATATTTTATATTTTTTATGTTTTTGAAGAACATGGCTAAGTCGAGTACACATCATGGATGATGAAGAAAATATCATAATCGCTCATTGTATTTGTATTCATCATCATTTTTTTTCTTTTTTCTTTTCTTATTTTTCATTCTTCTTTTCGTTTTTTTTTTTTTCTATTTTTGTTTTCTTTTTTTCTTCAATACTTTCTTTATGCCTTTTTCTCTCTCTTCTATCTCTAACTTCTACTTCTCTTTGTTTTTTCTTTTTCATTTTTGATCTTTCTTCTATTTTTATTTTAAAATTTTTTTATGATAACGAAAATATCATAATAGCATATGATTTATATTCGCCCAACATTTCTACTTTTATATTCGTTAATACAATTGTATTTGTATTTGTTTTTTATAATTCAAATTTGTATTTGTATTTTATAGTTTCCACCATTATATATATTTTATATAATTCACACTTGTATTTTGAAGAACTATTTTGTATTTGTAATTTATCGTTGACTGCACATTATATTTGTATTTTGTGATTGCATTTTCCTTGTATTTGTATTTATATTCTATTTTTATTGACGAACTTGTATTTTTAAAAAACTATTTTATATTTATTTTCATAAGTTGACCGCATATTTTATTTGTATTTATAATTGCATTTCATTCATTTATTTATATTTGCATTCGTAGTTGATTATATCATTTATATTTTTAAACAATCAAAAAAGAATAGTTAGTTTTCTCTATACGAACACTTGTGTGTGTGTGTGTATATATATATATATATTGATACAAAGAGTATTTTATTGATATAAATTGAACAATACTAATAAAAATGATAAATTATGCGAATACAATTGCTAATTATACAAATACAAATGTTACATTTGTATCAAATGATACATATTTATACAATTTGAACCGTACGAATACAATTGATATTTGTCTATATTCAAACATAAATGATAAATTTGATATACAAATGCTAACGATACATTTGCATTGAATGATACGTTGTATATTTATATATTTTAGTCTCAAGAAAATACAATTAATTAATATATTTGTTTGTATATAAATACAACTGATAAATTGTACATATTAACAATTAAACTATTCAAATATAAATAATAAATATATTTCAAATATACAGTATGATATAAATAAATATAAAATATAAAAGGCAATGACAACAACAAAAATGAGAAAAATGCAAAATGAAAAAAAATGATGAAATAAGAAGGAAAAGGAGAACACAAAAATACAAAAGAAAACGAATGCAAAGAAGAAAAAAATAAAAACGAAAAAGAAAAAAACAGATGAAAAAACGAGGAAGAAAAAAAGAGAATATAAGAAATGAGTAAAAAGTGAAAAGGAACAAAAACAAAAACAAAAAAAATGAAAAAGACAAAAAAGTAAATAAAAGGAAAAATGAAAGAAATATTTTTATTTTTAAAAAGAAAAGAAAAAAAGGAAAAAAGAAAAAGAAAGAAAGAGAAATAATAGATAGAAAAAGAAAGAAAATAAAGGAGAGACTATGAATTGTATTTAATTGTTAAGGGATTCTATGAATTGTAATTAATTGAAACTTAGGCTAAATGGGATAATTAGAAGTTTATGTTTGATAACTCATGTAGGTTTCAAGAAAATGTAATTAATTCATATATTTGTTTGTATATAAATACAAATGATAAATTATTTACATTAAATAGTATGATACAAATAAATATAAAATAATAGTATGATACAAATAAGTATGAAGTATAAAAAATATATAAAATATAAAATACAATGACAACAAAAAAGATAAGAAAAAAGTAAAAAAAGAAAAAAAAAATGACGAAACAAGAATAAAAAAGAGGAAAATGAAAATAAAAAAGAGAATGCAAAAAAAAAGAAAAAAATTTAAAAAAAAATATGAAAAAATGAGAAAGAAAACAAGAAAATATAAGAAACATGTAAAAAATAAAAAGGAAAAAAAAACAGAAACGGAAAAAAATGAACAAAAAAATTAAACTAAAGGAATAAAAGAAAAAAAATGGAAATAAAAAAAAACCCTGAAATTTTAAGCATATTCATTTGAAATATGAGTGATCCAACTTAATAAATATGAATTAAACGGATTCCTTTCTCAAATATGGGCTGAAATTACTAACCCAACTCATAACATAGGTCATTATGCAGTCTTAATAGATGTGGTCAATGGCTATGACTCTGTTGTAGCCTTTAAGATTAGATATCTATAGGGAAGTTGTTTAAAACATACCTTTATTTCCGTGTGGAGTTCCGATTTGGAGTTATATTGTGAACATCTGGGGGGAGTTAAAAAATAATATACTCTATAAGTAGGAAATGAGAGAAACATTTGGCAGTGGACAGTTAAATGAAGTGGTGATAAGGGACATATTTCCTTCCTTATTCAATTTAGTCAGAGATACGGATGGGACTTTCAATTGAGAAGAAGGCTTAATGATCCGTAATTGTCAGAAGCTGCCTCCAGTTTACTGAAATGCAAACTGTGACATTAGATGATTACAAGATGGAGTGTTCACTCTTAAGACATGCTATGACTAGCTGCAAAAACTTATCAGCAAAATATGAAAAAGAGTGGCCTTGAAAGTTGATGTGGAAGACTAAAGTACCAATAAATGTCTCCTGCTTCCCTCTAAGTGTGTTTAATGCAGGATAGGCTGCAAAATATAGGATTTACTCTTGGCAGCAGTAATGCATAGCTGTTATAAAATTTAAATGTATGTGGAATTTATTCTTTTGGAATAGTGGGTCTCCTGTGACTGAAGTGCTAGATTTTCTGGACTTTCTAGAGTCTTTTATCATGTAATTTGGTCAAGTCCAGTTTGTTTAACTGGTACTGAGCATTAATGTTAGAATATATCACAATGAACAATGTCAATCAAATGGCGCAAAGAACAATTTCAATCAAATGGCGCTCCATGTAGGCACTGGAAATTCGAAGGGATAATCAAAAGGGACCGTCTATCTTTGCTCCTTTTATTTTGGGAATAGAGACCATCAATCGAATCATAGAAGATTGTCGAATGTAGAAAAGGGGTTTTGAGATTGGTTGGGAAAGAAGAGGGAACATGGTCATATTCCATCTATTGTTCATTAACGAAAAGAGTATTAAGAGTTCTGCTTTCATTTTCTTTTGCTGATTTAGGAGAGTTTCATTCTTTTATATCTTTGATTTAAAAGGAGAATCTTCTATTCTATAATAGATAGTTGGCCTAATTCGGTAGTGACAGTAAGTGAGCCTTAAAACCACCTATGCATACTCTTGCCAACGTCTTGGCAAATTATCCAGAGGATGAAGTTCTGTACTTTATCCAAGATATACTTTTGAAATATAACCAAAACTATCTGTATATATGGAAATTATGTTTAGTTAGAGTTTCAATATAATGCTGCTTAGACATCAGTTAAAGACTTAATCTGAATGTATCTGTTCATTTTATTTGCTCACCAGTTGAGAAATGATGATTTGCTCGCATCTATGCTGTTGCTTTTTCTTAAAACTAGATGGCTATTTTTATAGTGCCATACTTTTTTTTTACAAGTCATGTGAAAATTTTGTGAGATGCAACCTTAACTTGTTCTGTACTATTGAATTTCAGGAAGTGGAAGCTAATGTTGAATACTAGTCCGTGTTGCTGACTGCATGGATCCAATCGATGATGCCTTGTATTGATCTGTTTTCTATGTCCATCGTATTTGTTGTATTTAGAATCAGACTTTGAGTTTTATCTTGTTACCAGATTTACAATTATCTGCTATAAACCAGAATCCTGATAACAATCATGTTAAGAACGTGGTTTGGTATAAGCCTTTTTTCATTGTATGATTAAATATATCAATGTCTTTAGAATGTGAAGCGAATACAGTATTGTTGAGTGTTGGGATGAAACTGGTCCAAATGGAGAAAAATGGATATCGCAGATTCATTAACTGATTCTAAATTGTACACAGAGAAGGCTAGAGGCTTCCTTGTGGATTATTCTCCTACTTTGCATGGTCAAAGAGTATTATTAGCTCTTCCAATTAACTCAGTAATTAGGCATTCGAAAGACAGATGAGAATTAGCATGCCTCGTTAAGTTGCTTGTATTGAATATCTTCTTTTGTTTAGGTAGTTGGGCTGATTTGACTGTGGCGGTGCAGGAGCCATAACTTTCATGAAGTATTCATCATATATTTTTAACCAACAATATTGTATTCTTATGTTTGCATACTTAAATTATATCTAGATTTTAATACAAGGGTTTTTCTTCTAATTCAAGATGTTGAATGTTCTAGTTTGAGATTCATATATCAAACTAGGCAGTTCCAGTGACTTGTATGACTCTACAGACTCCCCTTTTAAATTTGAAAGTGAATAGTTCAGGTGCGTTTTAAACATTTGGTGATAGTTCAGGTAGAAAATTAAAAAAAAGGGATACTTTAGGTGTGGTTTTGATCCTTTACTCTTAAACTTAAGAAATAATGGATGTTTAATTTTCTATTCCCGTTAACACAATTTCCAGTTTTAATCCAACATTGTTGCAACTACAAAGGTTGCTTCCATAACCACTGTTCGTCGTCTTCATTATAATATTTATTTAAGCAACTAAAAAAGCACAATTCATGTAATTTTACTGTCAATGATACATTGGGTTTGCATCAATGGCATCTAGGGACGAGAGTTCCTCCTCTACTTATATAAATAGCAAAAAAGGATGAAAAATGCTCTCGAGCTATGCAAAATTGAATAAAATGTTCTCAGTTAATAGTTTAGTCTAAAAATGCCCTTACTGCATCTTTGGTTCAAAACTGCCCCTATTGTAACTTAATGGACCAAAAATGTCGTTTTCCAAATAAATATATTACTTATATATTTTCTTTAAGGTAGTACATAATTTTTCCTATTAGTAAAAAAAATTATTAGCTAAGTTTTATCCTACATTAATTTGAGAAAAAAATAATAAGAAATAACAGTATTTCCTATTTTGGTAAGAATTTCTCCCCACGAAAAAAGATGTTAGAATAATTATGAATTAATTAGCTCGTTCTTTTCAAGTCGAACACACAAATTCAATTTCTTACAAAAATAAGTACTTGCACTTGGCCTATAAATTTTTTTGATACTATCCCTGTTTTCTATGTGAACTTGTCAATCACACAAAACATTATTATCAAAAAGGATTCACAATGCATAATTGTTAATGTCAATTTAAAACCCTTCATAAATACATGATCTTTCGATATTAAATAACTTTTAAAAATGATTTCACATGCCCATGTAGTTTAGGAAAACCCTACGTACCTTATGTGAGTTGAGTTGGGGAAATGGGTAATTAATGTCCCTTTTTGAGTTATAATTCGTGTTTGGACTGCTGGGGTTGAGGGAAAAGGACTAAACTGCCCTCGACCTCTTTTTCTCACGTAAATTACCCTCGTGGCGTGACCCCAGAAAGGTGGAGTGGACATCGCATCGCGACTCACAAAAAGGTGGAGTGGACCTTGTGTCGCGACTTCCAGAAAAGTGGAGTGAACCTCGTGTCGTGAGACCTTACTGCCTCTCACGAAAAAAGTCATAACTTTTCACTTGGCTATCAAATTAAAGCGAAATTAGTATCGTTGGAAAGCTAAATCAATTATATATCATTTGGTTTGTCTTGATAAGAAAAATTCTACATATATTAAAAGTTATACATACTCAAAGTAGATCCTTGAAGAATCGAATACCAAACTTTGGACGAATCAAAGATTCTTAGCTCAACTTCGCTCTAAGTGATTCCTATGAACATTTTTCACCTCGAAAGCACTTCAAACATGAGGATAAAGATCATGACACATGAATTTTAACATACATCATGGGGTTAGAGTCTACACCCATAGGAACGACGGTTCAATTTATAGCTAAAAAATGCAGGGTGTTACATTATCTCCCCCTTGGGATCATTCATCCCCGAATGATGGGTAAGGATTTCTTTGAAACTCTAAAAGTGTAGAATAAAGAACTTAATATTGTATTAAACTAGTTTTACTCAACTAAAAATGCAAGGGCATCAAAAGTGCTTCACGACAACCCCTAGTGAAATGTGTAAGCCCGAAACATAAGATAATAAGAATTTATATAGAGATGACATTGCACACGAGTTCTAGGGATCATGATCATTACAACATATGGTATGAGTTTATTTGGTAGGCATAGGCCTTGCTTACATCGTTACTAATCATGAAATAAGATTTTCATGGGACATAGGATTAGAAACATTCTCTACCTTACAAGGTACAACGAATAGACTTACACTTAAAGACCCTACTCGGCTATGCCCCAACATTAAACAACATACTTCGTTCTGCCCATCTTTCATTTCGACCATCACACATCTAACCACAAGTGTTTGAGTCCCACTGTATGGTACTTCTAGGTTGAATCCTAACTCGAAGAAAAGTGGTGCTAGTTTAATGTCCCATATAAGAATATTACTTCACCTTATCACTACCATTAAAAACTATCGAGTTTTAACTAAGGGAATACTAACCATATAGTAAATGGGTTTTGTTTCATTAATAACAACATTCAAGCCTATCATTACTACACCCACTGCATGGTTTTCCCCCCATTAAGACCAACAATTTCAATCACTTTAACAAAGATTTTCTCCATATATCTCTTTCCTAACTATTTCTCATATTGAAAGTCCATCCCCTTATTTCCCGCACCACCAATAACATTATCTCAAGAAATCACATAAAAATTTTCACCTTCAAGAACATCTACTCACCTGCCTCACATATTACTATGCTTCCACAATCACCAGGTAACACCTCATATTTTCGAGCTAGAATTCTAATCATCATTTCTACACGTATAAGATTTAATCCAAATAACTCCCATGTATATATAAGTTTCATGATAATTATCCTAGTGTGTGAAGTTCTCTTGAGGTGAAAAATGTTCATAGGAAGCTTTCAGAGTATAGTTGAGGTAAGAGCCTTTGATTCAGCTAAATCTGTGCAATTGATTCTACTAGGGTCAACTTTTAACATGTATAAGTTTTTATTCAAGTATAATTTTGCAACTCAAGAAACTCAAAATTGTAGATAATTGAGTTATCTTTCTAGCGATACCAATTTTGCCTTAATTCGATACCCGATTAAAAAGTTATGGCATTTTTTGTAAGAGGCAGTAAGCTGATACGATTGCAATGCGATGTGATGCGTTGCTATCCTCAATGCGATATAGAGCTATTTCACATGAAACTTCAGTTCCTAAAGGTTCTAGGGTCACTTTGGTCAATTCCGTCACCCAAAACAAACCATTACACATAATTTTAGTGTAACACCCCGCATTTTTTAGCAAGACATCAAACCATTGTTCCAATGTGTGTAGGCTCGAATTCTATGGCTTATATTTAAATTCATGTTTCATGATCTTTCTCCTAGTATATGAAGTGATTATGTGGTGAAAAATGCTCATAGAAATCGCTTAAAGCAAAGTTGAGCTAAGAATTCTTCATTCGTCCAAAGTTTGATATTTGATTCTACAAGGGTCATATTTGATCAAGTATAACTTTTTGTATATATAGAATTTCACATATTACTATCCACCAAATTATAGATGATTGAATTAGCTTTCCAATAATATAAATTTCATATAAATTCTATACCTGAGTGAAAAGTTATGTCATTTTTCTTGTGAGGCAATGAGTTGTCACGATAAGGTCACAATGCGAGTTTCATTCCCGTTTCTGGGAGTCATGGCGCGAGTTTTATTTCTATTTCTAGAAATCATGCCACGATGGTCATTTACATTGGAAAGAGAGGCCAAGGGGTAGTTTAGTCCTTTCTCCCATCCTCAGCCATCCATACACGAATTATAACCCAAAGAGAGGCATTATTTGCCCATGTTCGTCAAATGAACTCACGTAAACACCTTCTCCTTTCTCTAAAAACAAAAATTCAAATCTTTCTCCAAGTAATCTTGAATGTAAGCCTTTCAATTTCAAGATTCTCAAGAAAGTTTCAAGAATAGGACTTCATTCTTTAAATCAAGAACACAATAGGAGAAAGACAACTAGGGTTTGGGCACTAAAGCTTAAAGGTCCAATCTTTTTGAAATTTCTTCGTGATTTCTATGAAATCTAAGGTACGTTGAGTTTTTCCAAAACAACATGGGCATGGTGAAATTATTTTAATGATGAATAAATATTTAGAAATCATGAACTTACGAAGGGGTTTTGGGTTTACAATTACATTTATGTATCATGAAACCTTATTGATGATAAAGTTTTGGCCTTGAGGCCTTTCCCCTAAATTTGATTTATAACCATGTATATATATATATGTGTGTGTGTGTGTGTGTGTGTGTGTTTTATGAGTTTGAATGATGAATTGAGATCATGAACTATTTGTAATCCCTCTTTTGTTTAAAATCTTCTTGTTTTCGTAAGTTATGATTTGTTCAAAATGCATTATTAGAAGCATGATGCAAATGTATTTATTTTTTGGTTATGACTGGATTATAGATTTGAAACGAAGAGAGTGTATTTTACTTGGTGTTAAAGGTTAAAGATGTTTACTAAGAAGATTGCATATTTTGTCAAAAAATTCATGACCACCACATATTCGTTGAAATGCTAAAAAGAGTGATCTTTGCATAACTTGATAAATATTTTCAAGTCTGAATCTTCTTGAATTATTTGAAGTATGGTGGTCTAAACATTATGTTTTAAAAGAAGAGACCGTGTTATGATATTTTAATGGCTTAGAAATATGACTTGCAAGTCTTGGTATGACGATACCAAAATAAATTATGCCATAATGTACTTAAAACAGAACATAAGTCAGATTTTATTTAGATTTTTAAAACTTGATTTCAGAAAGATACATATTTATAAAAGGTTAAAAATGGTCTTAAAGAGAGTTTGATGGTTACCCTAAGAAAGTACTGGTTGATAAACTCAATGCTAGAGACCGTGATTTACCGACACGTGGTTATGGTACCATGTTGTGTGGTCTTATATATCTTTATTTATGTTGTCCTTTTTTTGGACTATGGTTAGGAGCCATGCTTTGTGTTCTTGTTTACTACCATGACATATTAATTGATTGGGGATCATGGAACCATGCTGTGTGGTCTTGCGTGTCTCCCCATACCGATACTCCAATCCTTAAGACAAACTTGGATTGAAGGCTTGACCGCCGAGTCAAGAGAGGATTCCATATAGCCCATGGAATTATAGATTAAAGGGTGTACCATCTAGGTCAGATGTAAGATAAAGAGTGAGTCATGGATTTTCCAAATCATTGTTCAATATTTTTTAAATATGCCCATGTGTTTTCATATATCATATATAAATTATTTACAAATTGCTCTCACTTATGATGTATAAAAGATACATTGTTGTGGATTGCTCTGCTTACCAGTACATCTGTATTGACCCCCTATATTTTAGGGTCTGAGGCACAGTTTAGAGGTTCTGCTAAGCTATAAATTTATCAGACAGAAGTGTCCAGTCGGTAAGCCTTCTTTATTCTGGAAGGCCTATTTTTAGAACATTGTTATTTCATTTAAGTTTTGGTCCAATTGGTGGCCTAGTCTCAATTTTAGACAAGTTGTTAATTTCTTATGTATTATAGATTTTGCAGACTAACGTAGATGTTGTCTAGATACTTATTGATTTCATTCAGTATTGTTAAATTCAATTCAGAACAAGACCATGATTCTGTTTGTTTACTTTCTGCATTTCTTCTTATTGTATGAGAATAGTGTTCATGATTGCCTGATAGAAAAGAGAGCCTGAGCCTTCATCGTTCGGGATGCTTATCGTTAACAGGGCCCCAGCTTGGGTCGTGAAAAATTTAGTATCATAGCACGGTTCATGGTCCCAGGATATCTGCAAAATCACGTCGGATAGAGTCTTGTTTATGGGTGGTAGTGCTTCATACTTATAAGTAGGAGGCTACAAGACGCTTAGGAATGTTTGTCTTTTATCATATTCTAGTTCGTGCTGCGAAGTCAGAATGTTCCTTTTTCTTACTCTAGTTTGATCTATGGTGTCGTCCATACAAAAGTAAATTTATCCCAATTCTTTCTTTACTCTGATGTTCTTAGATATGTTTCATTTTCTAGGTGATCAAGTACAAAAGCTTGGAATCCAAATGATGTGGTCCTTTTCTGATTGAGTCATTAAAGATAATAAAATTATATAAGGACTTGAGAGATGTCCATTAGTGCCTCATGGTGTATTAATTCTAGTGTAAACTTTGATCCTGATGAAATCTTGCTTTTCAGTCGGAGGTATAAAATGTATTCATTCCCTTTCAAAATTTATATTGCAGATGTCATGTGAAAGGGAAATGATGTGTAGCAGAATGTTGGAACTATATTTCCACCCTAGTAGTAGTATATGTTAAATTGTCATGACCTATTGGTGGTGAGTTTGGGCTAAAAATTTTAGGAAATGACATCACAAGCTTAGAATTTAGAATAAGGGTGACTTTTATATAAGGAAGCTAGTTCAGTTGTGCAACTGTTGATGGAGGGATGGGTTGCTATTTCATAGTGATAGATAATGTGGCAGCAATAATTGTATATTGTATGGTAGTTTGTGAGGGAAGTGACTAGATATGATTATTATTTATTCAAAAATAGAGAAGGAGATCAAAGTGGATAGTTATGGTGGTTGTAGAAATCATTTATAAGTGGTTAGTGGAAAAGGGTATATCAGTTAATAAGTTATAGGTAGAAACTCATTAGTGTTTATTAAATTTTGAAGGTTATTGTGATGTTTTATTAGGTAAGTAAGTATGATGTGAGGAATTAGAATATGTTGATAAGATTTAAATAGATTATGATATAACATTAAGATCAACTAATTTTGTCATGTGACTTTACTCCTTTGATGGTCTTTTCATTAGTAGCAGTAAGCTCATACTTCAGGTAAGAAGGTATGTAGTGGATTTTGAGTGGTGATAGTGAGGTTATGGTGGGTTCTGATTGTAGGTAGAAGTTAAGTGAAGTGAAGTATTTGGGTTAATTTTCCAATTTGATTGACAAGTATATTATTTTGCATTCTTTGTTGGTGGTAGATGATTGATGCTAGACTATAGGCTTGAATTTTAGATGCAGAATAGTAGCTTAAGATTAATGATGTATGTTTTATGGGAATGAATTAGTAGGCTGGATGTGATTTGTAAAAGATCCTAGGTTGATAATTTATGAAGAGTTAAATGGTAATTGTGAGGTATATGTGTATATAAGGACTAGTGTTGAAATGATGAATTGTGGGTGAGTCATTAAGTGGATAAGGGCGTAAGTATAAAAGAATAAGTCGAATCCCCTGGTAGTATAGGGTTAGGTAGTATTTTATGATATAAGTTATGTGATTAACGGTCTAATATTAGAATGTTAAGTAGTAGAGAGTGGATTCTATATGATAAAGAGTGAGGATGTGTATGCTGATGAGTCTGCGAATTATGTGTTGATGATGATAGAGGATAGTGAGAAATTAAAACTAGCGTTCTTGGAAAACAATGCCTTTAGAGTATTCTTAAAAAGAAAAGGTTTAGCATTTATGTGTATAAGTGTTTTGCATACCTAGTTTGTGTTCTTGAATTTGTAGTATGGAGAAGTCTGGTGAGTTGTTATACGGTGTTGTTAGATTTAAATTGAGGAAATCTTGGTAGGCAATAGGAGCCTTGGGTATGGTTTTACAAATTTTTTTAAGTTGTAAGTTATGTGATTAGAGGTGTAATGTAAGTATTGTAAGGAGTTGAAGATAGAGTGTTAAGTGATTAGAAGCGTGGATGCCCATGCCTATAATAATGTTAGTCATAATTTGGTGACTTTGGGGAAGTTATGATTAGTATCCCTAAAGGGGGATGACCCTGAAATAATTTAGTGTCTTTACATAAAATTCTTGAAGGAAGTGTGTGTTTGTGTATATACTGATATCCCCTATTGTATTGAGAACTATGGTTATAGATTGATGAGAGATTATATTCTCAAGCCTAGGAGGGTGACTTTGATCTAAGTGGGAGATGATGGATTAATGTAGCTCTCGAATCTTTCTTGTGGTGTCAAATTTCAAGCAAAAATCAAGATAAGTCAATTCCTATTCAAGCAAGTTCCTCCCACTTCAATATGAATGGACATCTACTAATGTCTTCTGTATTTATGTCTTAACTATGCCTAAAGTTTGAACTATTTATGTAACTAATGTCACGTTTTGACCTCCAAAAAAGAAGCAGTAATGTCCCTCATTGATCCAATATTTCAAGTACCCAAGCCATGTGTTATGTTGCTCATGATCCAAATCTATGTCTCACAGCATGCTTCATCCTAAGAAAATATGTTTCTATACGTTGTGGATCATTTATTTCGGAATTAGCCAAAGTGATAAAGTTTATGCTAACTTGTGGAAAATTTCATCTCTTTAAATGAGGATAAATCACCTTAAGTGAAATCCTTATCTTAGTTGTTAACGACAAAAATTTTGGCTTAAAGCATAGTTAAGCTAAGAATTCTTCATTCATCCAAAGTTTGATATTCGATTCTATAAGGGTCATATTTGAATGAGTATAACTTTTTGTATTTATAGAATTTGGCATGATACAACCCACCATATTTTATATAATTGAATTAGCTTTCCAACGATACCAATTTTGTCAAAATTCGATACCCGAGTGAAAAGTTATGTCATTTTTCCTGTGATGCAATGAGCTGTTGCGATAAGGGTCACGACGCGAGTTTCATTCCCGTTGCTGGGATTCGCAACGTGAGTTTCATTTTTGATTCTGGAAATCATGCCACGATGGTTATTTACAAGGGCTAGAGATGCCAAGGGGTATTTTATTCCTTTTTCCCCATCCCCAGCCGTCCAAACACGAATTATAACCCAATGAGGGGCATTATTTTCCCATCTTCTTCAAATGAACTCACGTAAAAACCTTCCCATTTCCCCAAGAAAAAAAATTCAACTCTTCTCGTCCAAGCAATCTAGAATTTAATCCTTTCAAGTTCAAGATTCTAAAGAAAGTTTCAAGAATATGACTTCATTCTTCAAATCAAGAACACAATAGGAGAAAGACAACTAGGGTTTGGGCACTCAATCTTAAAGGTCCAATCTTTTTGAAATCTCTTCCTGATTTCTACGAAATCTAAGGTACGTGGGGTTTTTCCAAAACTACATGGGCTGGGTAAAATTGTTTTAATGACGAATAAATATTTAGAAATCATGAACTTACGAAGGGGTTTTGGGCTTACAATTACATTTATGTATTATGAAACCTTATTGATAATAAAGTTTTGGCGTTGAGGCCTTTCCCCCGAATTTGATTTACAACGATGTATAAGTATATATATATATGTGTGTGTGTTTGTATGTTCGCGCGTGTGTGTGTCTGTGTTTGATGAGTTTGAATGATGAATTGAGATCATGAACTATTAGTAATCCCTTTCTTGTTTTCATAAATTATGATTTATTCAAAATGCATTGTTAAATGAATGATACAAATGAATTGATTTTCTGATTATGAATGGATTAAGGATTTGAATTGAAGAGATTGTGTTTTCGTTGGTGTTAAAGGTTAAAGATATTTACTAAGAAGATTGCATGCTTTTTCACAAATTTCATAACCACCACATATTTGTTGAAATACTGAAAAAAGTGATCTTTGCGTAACTTGATGTATGATTTGAAGTTTGAATCTTCTTGAATTATTTGAAGTATGGTAGACCAAACTATATATTTTGAAATAAGAGACTATTATATGATATTTCTATGGCTTAGGAATACAACTTGCAAGTCTTGGTATGACGATACCAAAACAAATTATGCCATAACGTACTCAGAACAGAACGTAAGTCAGATTTCATTCAGATTTTCAAAACATGATTTTAGAAAGATGCATGTTTATAAAAGGTTAAAAATGGGCTTAAAGAGAGTTAGATGGTTACCCGAAGAAAGTACGAGTTGATAGACTCAATGCTAGAAATCGTGAATTGTCGACACGGGGTTATGTTACCATACTGTGTGGTTTTCTGTACCTTAATTTATGTCGTCCTACTTTAAAACTATTGTTAGAAGCTATGCTTTGTTTTCTTGTGCACTACCATGACATTTTGATTTGATTAGAGATCATGGCACCATGTTGTGTTGTCTTGCGTGTCTCCCTATACTAATACTCCAATCCTTGCGAAAAATTTGGATTGGAGACTTGGTTGTCGAGTCATGGGAAGATTCCATATAGACTGTGTAATTATAGATTGTAGGGTGTGCCATCTCGCTTAAAAGTAATATAAAGAGTGAGTCATGGATTTTCTGAATCATTGTTTCAAGTCTTTTAAATATGTGTTTTCATATATCATATCTAAATTATTTACAAATTACTATCACATATGTTGTATAAAAAATACATTATTTTGGATTGTTCTGCATACCAGTACATCTGTATTAACCCCCTATATTTTAGGGTCTGAGTCACAGTCAAGAGGTTCTGCTAAGCCGTAGATTTATCAGAAAGAAGTGTTCAGTCGGTGAGCCTTCTTTATTCCGAAAGGTTTGTTTTTAGAAAATTTTATTTCATTTTAGTTTTGGGTTTGATTGGGGGACTTTTCCCAATTTTAGACAAGTTGTTAATTTCTGATGTATTAGAGATTTCGCAAACTGAAGTATATGTTGTCTAGATACTTATTGATTTCATACAGTATTGTTAAATTGAATTCAGAACAAGACCATGCTTCCATTTGTTTACTTTACACATTTCTTCTTATTGTATGTAAATCGTGTTCATGATTGCCAGAAAGAAAGGGGCGTCCAAGCCTTCATAGCACGGGAAGCTTGTCGCTGCCAGGGCCCCAGCTCGGGTTGTGACATTCAGCCCCCAAAAGCATTAGATACATTATTATTCATCCTTCTCTCTCCAAGAAAACCCTAGCCCCTCAAGAACACTAAGAACTTCATCAAATTTTCTCCAAGAAAAAGCAAGAACCCATGTTTTCAAATTCAATTACTTCAAGAAGAATCTTCAAGAACACCTTTAGCGATTCAAAGTTCAAGCATTTACATCCTATTAATCAAATAAGGTATGTGAGGTTATGAACAAGGATACTTCTTTCGTCCTTGTGCCCAAAACTAGATTTTTTTAAGTTGAATTCACATGACTTGTAACTAAGGTTCATACCCAATTATCATTATTTGAAGATTATGATGTTATGAGTGATTTAAATGTTGAATTGCATGTCTACATTCACATCCTTATGCATGTTATATGAGTTTACCGATCTCCAATTATGTTTTAAGCATCATATTGTGATTTTGATTTTATTACTTTGATATTGATGAAATATTTCAAGAAGTATATTGAGCATTATATTTTTCTATGAATTTGCGTGAGTTTAAAGCATGGGTTCTAAGCCCTAAGTTTAAGTATTGATATTTCAACAAGATTATAATTTTAGCCTCTTATACAAATTGTTTACTAAGATTTAATAAAGAAAATTGATCTTTTGATCCTAAGCTAAGCTAAGGAATCCACATTGTTCATATAGTTTGAGATTTAAAGAAAGAGAAGCATAATTGGTTTTTGTTACAAACCCTTGCGCTATTTTAAGGAGGATTTCCTAAAGTTTTGAGCAAAGGAATGAGAGTAGTATTTAGCACTGAGTTGGGTATGTTTTCAAGGTTATATTCCCTAGAACTATGTGCCACCGCAAGATTAAGATTAAGTGCCCATAGTGGGCTAAGTCAGTGATCACTTAAGAGAAGCCCAAAATCCCTAAGTCCTAAAACAGAATAAAAGAACAAATTTTTGAAAATTAAGTGTAAGGGCTCCCAATCTTATTCACACACAGTTTTACACAAGACATTAGCGATGAGATTTCAGCTTTCAGTTTACAGATGATAAAGGTGAGTCCCTTTACGCTTAACCTGCATGACTTGAGAACTGACTTAACTTCAGTCCTACTTATTCCACTAATAGAAAGAGTAAAAGTACAACTTTTAGAACTAAGTATTATGGCTCACAAGATTTATACAATATGCTTTATTATTAGTGATTTATGATTTTCAGCTTTCAGTTATTTCAGCTAGTGTGAGTCATTTACGCTTAGCATGCATACTTTACAAGTTATATGCACATTTAATTACTGTTGTTTTATACATTAGCCCCCATATGCTTCCAAAATTACTGATCCTTATATATGTCTATGTGCTACATTATTTAATAATGTAGGTATAAGTTGTAGCATGCACATCATAATCAGACAATTGTTGTCTCCACTCAGCAGGTGATGAGCCTTTTTGATTCAAGGGTTTGAGTCAGTCACAGTTCGAGTAGCATTCTTCTTTCTTTATTTAGTTGTAATGATTCGGAATTTGTTGGGTTCATGTCCCAACTACCCATAGTCATTACTAGTAGAGGCTTCATAGACAATCAGTAGAGTTGTTGTAGTTTATTCTAGTTTTGTTTTGTATAATAAGAGTTGTATTAATTTTAATAGTTTTGTTTTGAAGATATTCAGCAAAGACATATTTTCTTCTTATTTCTTTCAGACTTATATATTTATTTCAGTTGCTCATGAGTTATTCTAGTACAAGGGTTAGCTTGGGATCAATTGTGGTCCTAAGAACCATGTGATGACTAGGGGTAGTCTCGGGTCGTTACATACCATCATACTAACATATGGAGGGTCATTAAGGGACCCGAGCACAAGCATTACGAATAGGAGAAACACTACTCAATTATAACCCATATCTATTAATCTACTCAAGGTGGGACATTGGGTGAAGAGACGATATCATCATGAAGTACTTCCTATATCAAGTGTCTGGATCATAAGTAGAGAGTCGTTCCAGTAGAAACACAATATAACATTAATTCTTAGGACAGAGCATAATGAGAAAACATTGGTGCACATATCATGAGTTATATAGCATGAAGCCAGAATTTATGTTGTTAACCACTAAGACAATGATTGTCACTTGAATCGATTGCTCCTTATTTAAAGAGCTGAAATTTGCCATGAGTTCGCACAACTTTATCATTTTGCCTAATCCCGACATAAAATGAATAACACATGAATACATAGTTCCTTAGAACCAAGCATGAGCTGGGACACGGATTTATGGATCTTGAATATCATAATATAGAGCTTGAATAAATGAAAGACAGGATTTACTAAGACATCGTTGCTTCTAGTTTTGATGTCGGAACATTACATAAATTGCATAGATAGTTCGGACCTTAGGCATAAGAATGACTTCAATGTATAAGACATTGGTAGAATATCCTCATTAAATTGAAATAGGAGGAGCTTGCTTGAATGGGAATAGAATTTTTCTTGACTCCTTTCTGAAACTGGACACATCATGAAAATTTGGGAACTAGCTTAATTCACCATCTCCCCATTAGATAAGAGTCACAATCCTAGACTTGAGGACTTATATTCTCACTAAATATACAAGAACAACAATAAAAATAATGGGGCATAACCGCTAAACTCACCCTAGTAAACTATACACTGAAGGCATTGCTTTCCGAAAATGCTAGTCTTTACTTTCGCTAGCCTCTATATCTATCACCCTATCACTCTCACTCTTGTGAGAATAATCATCCACACTCCTTATCACATAATAAATCATTCTTCACTACTTGACACGCCAATGCTAGACCTCTAGACGCATACCTACAATCTTAACAAAATTTGTAAAACTATAATAAAGGCACACGTTGCCTTCCCGTATTTCCTTAATTCAGCTATAAAGAATACCATACCACAACTCCTTAGTCTTCCCCAAACATCTCCATACTATGAATTTCAAGAGCGCAGACTAGGTACAGTAAAAACTTATACACATAAAACTTTATATAACTACATGCTACCAAGGGACAATTTATTCTTATATTCTTATGCCCTTATCCACTTAATGACTCAACCACAATTCATAATTTTTAATACTAGTCCTCACGACTATATACATATTACAATTATCCACTCCTTATTCTACAAGTTGCTAACCTAGGCTATTTCAAATATTACACCAAATCAATTAATTGATTCACATAAAATATGTATTATAAATCTTAAGCTACTATTTTCACCACTACACTCCATCTAAAGTTCAAGCCTATTGTCTAATAACACCAATCATATGGAGCATGCCATCTACTATACTAATCAATCAAATATAAATATCAACTTAAGTCTCACATTTCACTTAACTATGGCCCATAAGTTCATCCTCTCCACAACATTACTACTACACCTCAAAATCTACTACATACCTTTTCACATGTAGTACTAATTTACAATGACTAAAGAAAAGATAATCAAGGGAATAAAGCCACATAATAGGGATAGTCGATCTTAAGCTTATATTATAACTCATTATGCTCTTATCAACATATTTCACTTTCTCACATCATAGTTACTTACCCATTCATACATCACAACTACCTTCGAAATTCCGTATACAATAGTGAGTCTATACTTATAACTTATTGGCTAATCTAACCATTTCAATTCACACCCTATATAGAATTTCTACAACCACCGTAGCTATCCATTTAGAGATACTTCACTATTTTGGATAAATAATAATCACAGCTAGACGCTTCCTCCACAATCTACTATACACTCTAAAAATTTAGGTACAACATTAGAGAATCACCATATAAGAGAAACCCACCCCTCAATCAAGGGCTATACAACTCAAACTACTTATTTACACAAAAGTCACCTCCACCCTGACTTCTAAACTTCTGATATCATATCACTAACTTCGGGATCATCTTACTACCAACAGGGTATGACACCTTAGTACATACTACCACTCGGGTGGAAATATTATTTCAACATTGAAACATATATCACTACCTTTAAGTATGACATCTGCAACGTGAATTTTTGAAAGGGATTGAATACACTTTATACCTCAAGCTCAAATGTACGATTGATGAAGATAGAGGTATCAACTTAAATTAATAAACATTAAATGACTAATGGACTCCTCTCAAGTCCTTGTGCAATTTCATAATCTTTTATGACTTAATTAGAAGGGACTACCTCATTTAGACTCTAAGACTCTGCACTTGAACAGACTCGACAATAAAACATAGTTAATAAAGTCAGATTACAGAAGGAATCTGGATAACTTCAAAATGGACAACATAATGGAACGATCTAGAACCTAAAGAAAAGTAAAACATTCCTAAACATCTAGTAGCTTCCTTCTTTTAAGTGTGGCATACTACAGAACCCTAAACAATACACTACCTGACATGATTTCACAGATGCCCAAGGACTATGAATCGTTCTCCAATACCAAGTTTGTCACGATCCAAGTAGAGGCCTTGGCCGTGATGAGCATCCCAAACTATGGAGGCCCGAACACCCATCTCTATCAGGCAATCATGCATTGTAAAATATAAAGAAGTGAGGAAAAACTTATCATATGGAACCATGGTCAATCTCATAATTCAATTGATAAATACGAATGTAAGTTCATAAACATTCTAAGAACAACTATCACTAGTCCACGAATTCTCTAAAAATATGAGAACAACATTTATCTGAAACTGGGACAAGGCCCCAGTTGGACCTTGACCTAAGACAAAATAACAATGACATAAAATCCTGCCTTTCCAAAGTAGGGGAGGCTCACTAACTACAAATCTCAGAAACACCAATCTACTGCTTAGAGGTATCCTAGGACTGTGCCTTAGATCCCGAAATATAGGGGGCGGATACAAATGTACTTGTACGCTAAGCAATCTAAAATAATATGCTTTTATACAACATAAGTGAGAGAAATTTATAAAATTTGTCAGTATAAAATAGATAAAAATACATAGGCATAATCAATAGGCTTTCAAAATATTTCTGTAAATCACAACTCAACTCTTTATCTTACTTCTGAACTAGATGGTGCACTATACAACTCTATAATCCCACAGGCTATATGGTATCCGTCACTAACTCAGCGGCCAAGCCCTCAACCTAAGTTTGCCACAAGGGCTAGCGTTTTTATCTCTAATATGCCAAAAGGGAACTAGGCCAGCAGATGGTTCCTCTTTGGGATATAATAAACTCGTATTGGTAAAACACGTTTTTCAACAATGAGCACTTACACTCAAATGCCTTCTTCGGGTAACTACCTAACTTTTTTTAAGACTATTTTTAAATCCTTAAGACATGCATTCTTTGAAATCAAAATCTAAAAATCTTACTCTATTATGACATTCATCTATTTGGTATTGTCATACCAAGACTTGCAACTCATATGTAATACCCCATACTTTTTCTAGCTCATTTTAGCTTCTAGAGTGTCAAGTGTTAGCTTTGAAAATGTATAAATCTTGATACATGTAGAATTTTTCATCCCTAGACCCACCAATGGGTAGATAATTGACTCAGATTTCTAATGATACCAATTTCTCCTAAATCTGATACTCGGTTAAGAAATTATGGAAATTTTAGTAAAAATAGTAGGGCATTTAGACAGGCACCACATCACGGTGAAAGAAAAAATCGCAAGTATCCAATTTCTAGTGGAGAACCATGATTACTTTACATCACGATGAAGCTCCAGTTCCCATTCGTCCCTTTCGAGTAGGTCATCGCGATTGGCCACTGTCGCACAAAAATTCCTAAATAGACTAACACCGTATCGCGATGGAGTGCAAAATGGAACTCGTCCTTTTCTAGTGGCACAATGCAATTTCGCTGCATCATTCTAGAGGCTAAGATAGAAATTTTATTTTTCCAGTAAGCCACCATGATAGCGGCGCAGTGTAGTGGGGACAAAAATCAGGATTCCAGTTTCCAAACTTAATCTTTAAAGGGCAATCTAGTCTTTTCCCAAGACCTCAAATAATGAATAATAGAGGTTTAAACCTATTCTAAACATTATATGCTCACTTTTCATCAAATTACTCTCAAATAAAACCATAGAACTAAAAATATAATCCCCAAGAAATCCTAATTTCAACCATTCTTTCTCCAAAGAAACTAAAAATTCAAGGTTCCTAATTGAAGATAATCAAGAATGCATCTCCAAGAGCACAAATAGGAACCGAAAAATCAAATATTCTCATCAATTGCATCGATTAAGGTATGTGGGGTTTTTCAACAAGGATAACTTTTTATCCTTGTGCCCAAAATTAGTTCTTAAAGTAAATTTTACATGAATTTACATGAGTTTCAAATTAGGGTTCATACTTAATAAGGTTATTTACAAGATTATGAGATTTTAAGTGATATAGATGTTGAATTCATGATTTCTTTCGTATTTTTATGTTTATTGCAGTAATTTCCAAAATTTTAATTGAATTATCAGTATTTACATTATCAAACACTAATATTATGATGTTTTGACATGAATATGATGCATAGGTTACTAAGACTTATTTTATATGTTGATATTTCAAGAATGACTTTGCTTTGAGTATCCCTTGACTAATTATTTTTAAATTTTAATAAAGATTTGATCTTTTGATCTTAGCTTCGATATGGAATCCACTTTACAACTTCAGTTGCAGAATAGATTAACAGATACACAATTGGTTATTATTATAAACCATTATACTAATTTTAAAAGTGTATTTCCAATAGAATGGGCAAACAGATTAAAGGGAGTAGTATTTAGCACCGAGTTCGGTATTCTTACATTCCCCAAATCTACGAGCGAATGTAGGTTCAGATTATCAGATTATTCCCATTTCTATATGAATGATAGATATAGATATGATCACTTAGATTAGATTATACTCCTTGGAAAAAGTATGAAACCTCTCCCCAATGTGAGGTTTTCCCATAAGGGAACCAGACGTTGAACACTATGATAGCTCACATAGTGTATGTCGATTAGAAGAAACTCCCTTGTAGAACAACTTTTAAAAGAATTCCCTATAAACT
>NC_061121.1:23083993-23089673 GCF_002878395.1 Capsicum annuum | reverse complement strand
TAAGATATAAGTAGTCACCCTTCAGATTAGGCTTGACTATCTCGCAGGGGTCACCCGTTAGTTCAGGCTTGACACCCTTAGTCCTTTGGACATTATCCACACAACTATTTTAAGTACCCATGGAATGGTATTAATACCCCTCCAACTGGGGTTACAAGTTGGACCCCGATTAGCTGAAATTAAGGAATGTCAATTAGACAATACCTCCCATAGTATTAGATGTAGTCTCAGTTACAGTCCCAACTTAATTATTTAGTCTTAGTGTTGTTTGACCAAAGCATGCAGATTTCAGTACTCCATGCTTTACACACATATCTAGTTAATTATTATTATTTCTATTTGTAAGACCATGCATATCAGCCTACCTTATTTAGCATACCGATTCTTTCAAAACACTAATCACATACCTTTCTTTTGCACTATGATGTATCATATCATAGGTGCTGACACTCAGTTCCGGAATCACACTTATACCCTTAGATCATTAGCAGTACTGTAGTAGTGGAGAGTCATTATCATCTGAGGATAGATTATATTACTTCATGTATTTATGTCAGTAGTTAGTAGAGTTAGTTGGGTCCTATCCCATTATCTCATAGTATTCAGTTTAGAGGTTTTTCAGACACTACAGTTAGCTATTTAAATTATTTAGGTTTTAGTATTTTTCTAGATTTATAATTCAATAGTCATTTCATTATTCTTCAGCATTCATGATTATATTATTTAATGCTTACAGCAGGTACCAGCTCATGAGTTAACTTATGGTACCTCAAGATCATAAGAACCATATAATGACTAGTGGGTAGTCTCGGGTTGTTAAAAACTTAGTATTAGAGACTAAGGCTTTAAAGTCTTAGGAAGTCTAAACGCTGCGTCAAGTAGAGTTGTATACATGGGTGTGTAGCGCGCCACAGTTATGGCCGAGATTCTACAAGGCATTTAGGAAAAAAGTTTCCTTTTTTTCAGTATTCATGTCATGTGAGTTAGCATGAGCTTAAGTTAAACTCTCTATCTAATCCACTTCTTCCTTTCATTTACAGAACATGCCTCTTTAGAAGAATGGAAGAAGAACAGGAACTCAGGTATCCCCTTAGCCCATCCAGGTAGATCCTCTGGATGAGCATGTCTCTTACGCAGAATTAAGAGCTGCATTCACTACTTTAGCCAATTTAGTAGCTGCATAAAATGAACGACCAACTATTGTTTTGGCCAACCCAGTGTCTAATACTGCTGCAAAAAGAATTTAGAATTTCACCCAGATGAATCCTCTTTCTTTCATGGGATCCAATCCTAAAGAGGATCCACATGAATTGTTAGATATGGTTCAAAAAATCACAGATGCTATGGGGGTAATGTCTAGTCAGAGTGTCGAGTTGGCTTTATATCAATTGCGGGATGTAGCCCAAAAATTTTTTATGAAGTGGAAAGTGGATAATGGTGTAGAGGCAGGGACCGTAGAATGGGGAGAGTTTTCCATTGTTTTCTTAGACAGATTCTTCCCATTAGAGCTGAGAGAGGACAAAGTGTTAGAGTTCCTTACTTTGAGAGAAGGAAGCATGAGTGTGAGGGAGTATTTCCTCATGTTTACTCAGTTATATAAGTATGCTCCTTATATGGTAGCTGATAATAGTTCTAAGATGAGTAAGTTTGCGTTTGGCATATCTGATAGTGTAATCAAGGAGTGCAGGACTGCAATGTTAATTAGTGAGATGGACTTGTCTAGGCTGACAGTCCATGCTCAATAGATAGAGGAGCAAAATATTAAAGAAAGAGAGATAGGAAACAAGAGAGCTAGGACTGGTAGTTTTAATTTCAGTCAGCTAAAGTCAAAAGGTGGTAAACGTCCTCAGTTTCATTAGAGGTCTTCAGCCCCAGCACCCTCTTCAACCAGTTCTCCAGTACCCAAATTTAGAAATGACAATAGGGATAGGGCACCAAGCTCTAAGTCCTAGGTCAGTGTTACCAGTGCTCGTACCAATCCTTTATGTCAAAAGTGTGGTAGACAGTAACAAGGTTAGTGTGGAGTGGGTAGTGATATAAGCTTTGAGTATGGAAAGCTAGGCCATTGGATTTGGGAGTGTTGGGAATATGATCAAAAGGGTAGGGATATGCACCAACAGGGCCAGTACTATCAGTCGTTAGTTCCATTCGATTGCCCAGCTCAGCAGGTGTCACTTCCAATGATACCAGTGGTCAGCGTCCAAACAGATTATATGCTCTTCAGTCCTGCTATGATTATGAAAATTATTCTGATGTAGTCACTGGTACATTACAGGCGTTTCATTTACATATTTATGCTTTACTAGACCATAGAACTTCTCTTTCTTTTATAACTCTATATATAGCCTCAACTTCATAGTTAGTCCCAAAAATCTAGCAAATTCTTTTTCAGTGTCTACCTCAGTAGGCATTTCCATTACAGCCATACAAGTATATAGGAACTGTTCGATCATAATATCTCAGAAAGATACCTTAGTTTATCTCGTGGAGTTAGAGATGACGTATTTTGACGTCATTATCGGTATGGATTGGCTCAACTTATGCTATGCCTCAGTTGACTGTAGAAATAGAATAGTTCATTTCCAATTCCCAAATGAACCAGTCCTTGAATGGAGGGGTAGTACTATAGCTCTTAGGTTCCAGTTGATCTCGTACCTTAGAGATAGAAAGATGATATTGAAGGGGTGTATTTACCATCTTGTGCGAGTCAAAGACTCTAACTCAAAAAATTTAACTCTTGAATTAGTTCTAGTACTAAATCAATTCTCAAATGTTTTTCCTGAAGATCTCCTTGGAGTTTCTCCCGAAAGGGAAATTGACTTCAGAATAGACCTCCTCCCAGAATTCATCCTATATCTATTCCTACATACAGAATGGCTCTAGCTGAACTTAAAGAATTAAAAGAATAGTTGTAGGATCTCTTAGATAAGGGATTCATCAAACCCAGTATCTCTCCGTAGACGTACCTATTCTATTCGTGCTTAAGAAAGACTATTCTCATAAGATTTGTATTGACTACCGTTAGTTAAAAAAGGTCATAATTAAGAATAAATATCCACTTCCTAGAATCGATGACTTGTTGACTACTTCAGGGTGCTAGCTACTTTTCCAAGATATATCTCAGATCAGGCTATCATCACCTTAGGGTTAGGGAATGTGACATTCCAAAAATAGTTTTTCGAACCTGGTATGGTCACTTTGAAGTTCTAGTCATGTCCTTCGGTCTTAAAAATACCCCAGTACCCTTCATGGACTTGATAAACTGAGTGTTCAAGCAGTAATTGGACATGTTCATCATAATCTTCATTGATGACATTCTTGTTTACTCCAATAGAGAAAATAAGCATGCATACCATCTCAGAATAGTGTTGCAAACTCTTAGATCCCATTAGTTGTTCACTAAATTCTGTAAGTGTGAATTATGGCTAGGATCAATAGCTTTTCTTGGCCATATTATTTTTGTTGATGACATTAGAGTCGATCCTCAAAAGACCGAGGTGGTGAGAAACTGGCCTAGACCTTTCTCGCCATCAGATATTTAGAGTTTCTTAGGTTTAGCTGGCTATTACCATTTATTTGTTGAAGGGTTTTATTCAATTGCATCCCTTATATATAGATTATCGTAGAAGAAAATTAAGTTTCAGTGGTCAAATTCCTTCGAGAAGTGTTTTCAGAAGTTGAAGACTCAACTCACCTTATCTCTAATTCTTAATCTACCAGATGGTTCAGATTATTTTCTTTTGTGTACTGTAATGCATTCAGAGTAGGTTTTGGTTGTGTCCTTATACAAAGAGGTAAGGTCGTAGCCTATGCCTCCAGATAACTTAAACTGGGGGTAGAAGAATTATCCGACTCATGATCTTAAGATAGTAGTTGTAGTGTTTTCCTTAAAGATTTGGAGGCATTACTTGTATGGGGTGCATGTAGTTGTGTTCATAGATCAAAAAAGCCTTCAGTATGTGTTCTCTCAGAAAAATTTAAATCTGCATTAGAGAAGGTGGTTAGAGTTATTAAAGGATTATGACGAGTGTTCTGTATCATTCAGGAAAGGCCAATGTAGTGACCGATACTCTCAGTATATTGTCTATGGGCAGTGTTTCTCATATTGAGGATGGTAAGAAGTTAGCCCAGGAAGTTCATCAGCTTGCCCGACTAGGTGTCTGATTAGTCAACTCAGCAGAGAGTAGTGTGTGGGTACAGAGTAGCATCAAATCATCTCTAGTTTCTGAGGTGAAGAGAAATCGGGATAGATATCCTAG
This sequence comes from Capsicum annuum, assembly GCF_002878395.1. Classification (NCBI taxonomy): domain Eukaryota; kingdom Viridiplantae; phylum Streptophyta; class Magnoliopsida; order Solanales; family Solanaceae; genus Capsicum; species Capsicum annuum. The sequence goes on along the minus strand of NC_061121.1, from coordinate 23,085,414 downwards.
TCTAGTTAAGTTAAAAGAATTAGCCAAAAACCAAAAAGTGGAGGTTTTCTCCCAAGGAGGAGATGGTGTTTTAAATTTTTAGGGTAAATTATGTGTTCCTGATGTAGATCGTTTGAGGACATGAATTCTTGTAGAAGTGTATGGTGTCCGTTACTCTATTCATCCAGGGGCCACTAAGATGTAACATGATTTGTGGGAGATCTATTAGTGGAGTAGGATGAGGAGGTATATTGCAGAGTTTGTAGCTAAGTGTTCCATATGCCAGCAAGTTAAGATTAAGCACCAGAAGCCTAGTGGGTCCATTCAGGATTTCAATATTCCCATGTGGAAATAGGAGGAAGTGAACATGGACTTTGTGACAGGTTTTCCTCGTACCCATCGTCAACATGATTCTATTTGGGTTATCATAGACAGGATGACCAAATCAGCTCTTTTCTTGCCAGTCCATACCTATTATTCAGCCGAGGACTATGCCAAACTCTATCTTAGAGAGTTGCTTAGGTTTTCTTATATTCCCTTATCTATCATCTGAGACAGAGGTACCCAGTTTACCTCTCACTTATGGAAAGCATTCCAAAAAAGTCTTGTTATCCAAGTCCATTTCAGTACATCTTTCCACCCTCAGACAGATGGTCAAGTATAAAGAACCATTTAGACTCTGAAAGATATGTTGAGAGCATGCATAGTTGATTTTAAAGGTAGTTGAGATGACCACTTGCCTTTGATTGAATTTGGATACAATAACAGCTATCATTCCAGCATCTGTATGGCTCTTTTTGAGGCTCTCTATGGTAGAAGATATAGATCTCCAGTTAGTTGGTTTGAAGTGGGTGAGGCCACAGTTGTAGGACCTGACTTAGTATTTGATGCTTTAGAGAAGGTTCAGTTAACATAGAAAGTCTTAGGGCTTTCTAAAGCGGACAAAAATCATATGCCAAGGTGAGGAGAAAGGATCTCTAGTTTGAGGTTGGTGATCTTGTGTACTTGAAAATCTCTCCCATGAAAGGAATGAAGAGATTCAGCAAGAAAGGGAAACTCAGTCCCCGATATGTCGGTCCTTTTAGAATTCTCAATCATTTCAGAAAGATAACTTACAAGCTTAAGTTGCCTTTAGAATTAGCATCAGCACACCCAGTGTTCCATGTCTCATTGTTGAAAAAGTCTATTGGTGATCCATCTGTAGTTGTTCCCTTAGAAAGTGTAGATATTAAAAACACTTTTACCTTTTAGGAAGTCACAGTCAAAATTCTTGATCATCAAGTTCGTAGACTAAGGAACAAAGAAGTTCCACTAGTCAAAGTTCTTTCACAAAATCGGTCTGTTGAGGGAGACACATGGGAAGTAGAGGCATATATGCGGACCAAGTACCCTCATCTTTTCTCCACGAATCCAAATTTAGTATAAGGTTTCAAATATTCTTA
>NC_061121.1:23078653-23080993 GCF_002878395.1 Capsicum annuum | reverse complement strand
AAAGCCAAGTTGGCCTGGGCCTAGAGTGGACAATATCACTAGTAGGTTGGGCTTTTAGAAGGGGTCTCTCGAGCCTTTGTTGTTTATGATGCCCATCATAGACAAGGCCTCAACTTAGGTCATTATAGCCATCCTATAAGGAGGGATAGAAATAAGTCAAGGTATCCAGCGAGATAATGTAAAAAGACTTCTAGGAATTCATTAACTACTGGATCTGACTGGAGGGAAGCACTTTCAGTACTATAATCTTAGATCCAAACAAGTTGATGCAAGAAATCCTTAGATATGAGCTTATGGGCTCTAAGATAAGATATGAACTTCTCCTTAGATCTAAAATACTACACTTAAGAGTCTAAACAATAAATACTAGAAATCTGAATCGTATTTAGCAGTTTGACAAGCCTCTACTACAAGTAACAAGAGAGTCACTAGGACAAACCCCCAGCTGACTCAAACTGTTTGAAAATACTAAGCCATCTATACTGATAAGTTGAAAACTGAATAACTGGGTCCCCAAACTATGAGGACTCACCAACTATCGGGATATAGATAGAGATGTTCAAAATCACTCACGCAGCTGAAACTGAGCACCAGAACCTAATTTATGAGACAATGTAGCTCATAGACTGTAATGATCCAAGACTACCCCCTAGTCATTACAAAGTGCTTACAATCCCGAGGGACCACAAGCTAATCAATGAGCTAGTACCTTCTATGAGCACTAAATAATATAATCATGAATGCAGAAGAATAACTGAATTAACGTAATATTTTAATAATGAAACGACTACTGAATTATGAATATGGCAAAATACTGAAATCTGAATAATCTAAATAGCTAACTGTAGTGTTTGAAAAGCCTCTAAACTGAATACTATGAGTAGATGGGACAATCCTCAGCTAACCCTACTAACTATTGAAATAAATACATGAAGTAATGTAATCTGTCCTCGGATGATAGGACTCACCACTACTACTATACTGTTGATGATCTAAGGGACAAAGTACGATCCGGGAACTGAGCGTCAACACCTATGATATGATACATCATAGCACAAAAGAAAGGTATGCGATCAGTATTTTGAAGGTACTGGTATGCTAAATGAGGTAGGCTGATATGCATGGTCTTATGAATAGGAATAATAATAATGACTGGATATGCATATAAGCATGGAGTATTGAATAAAGAGTATGGAATCTGTATATACTGGAAATGCATGAAAATCTATAAATATTGAGGATGCATGACAAAGAATATAGCATAAACTGAGTAAAATTAGTTAACTAAAATCTGTATGCTTTGGTCAAACAACACTAAGACTGAATAACTGAGTTGGGACTATAACTAAGATTACATCTGAGACTGTAGGAGGTATCATGTAACTGACATTCCCCAATTTGAGATAATTGCGGTCCAACCTGTAAACCAAGTTAAAAGGGAGTTCATACCGTGCCACGGGTACTAACAATGGTTGTGTGGATCAACTAAAATGATATACTATCCAAAGGACTAAGGGTTTCAAGCCTAAACTGATGGATAACCCCTGCGAGATAGACAAGCTTTATCTGATGGGTGACTTCTCATATCTTACGCTGGCTACGTAGTTCTGGAGTATAGGGACTGCTACTAAAACTTTGCCTATCTGACGGGGAAGTGGCAATCCCAGATATTGGTCGGTGCTAATTCTTATTCCTAACTAAAATACACTGAGATACTAGACTGTTATGAGTTTAATGACTGATATCTGACTATTCTGATAATGGTCATAATATACTCCAAAGACTATTCTGTAATGTACTGAGACTAAACTAAATAAACAGCTATGGTTTTTAGGTATTCAATACCCCCAGGACTCAAAATCAATGATTGTAAAATGACACTAAAGCTTGAAGGACAAAACATGAAGGCTTTTATTTAAATCAATCACTCTTGTAGGAATTTCATCAAACACTTGTAGTTCATGGTTTAAAACAATCATAGGAATGTAATAAAACATATAAAAATAGAATGAATCCAATATAATAGAGTTAAATCATGGTCTTGTTCAATAAATACAACATTAAAAGATGGACGATTAAATAATAACAATAATTTCATGTTAACATGGTATAAAATCATCGTTCATGGAGATTCATGGTTGAAATCATAAGTTAGAACACAATAACTTGAAAAGATCATAATTTTATAATTTAAAAGGGTGCTTGGACTCCATGGATGAAAGGGATCCATGGATGAACATCTAACATACCTTAATTGAGGGATTTCTTGAAGTTCTTGGTGAATTATTAAGGATTGCCCTTGAATTTGAGAGCTAGGGTTCTTGATTGGGAGAGAATCTT
>NC_061121.1:23072327-23078553 GCF_002878395.1 Capsicum annuum | reverse complement strand
CCCTATTGATGCTATAGGGTTAAAATTAGCAACCAGGACTGTTCAAGGGAAACAGAGAGTTACGTTTAGAAAATTAATATAAAAAAGGTTTAACTAGGCGCCTAATTATATTTTTAGTAAAATAAAAAAATACCATTAAAATTTTAATATTAGATTTTGGAGGTACTTTCTCCCGCTCATAGCTCTATTACTATTTGAGACCGGTTATAAAATTTTTTAGGAATCATATTTTGTAAATTTGCAATAAAATATAGTATTAAGGACCAGAACATAGTCTCTCCCTAATACATGTACTTTTAGAGACGAGATTATTATGTGATCCCTAATTGTTGGTCATAAATAAAGCTTTTTCTTATAGTGTGTGTGTATATATATATATAACATGCCTCATTTATCCCGATAAGGACTCCATTCTAGTAAATTTTGGTATTTTGTCTTCCAGTATAATATAGTATCTATCACTTTAGGATGTGGGATTAAATTGAAAGACTTAAATTTGCCCCTTTTTAATTAAGACAATACGTACGGTAAATAGAAGTATTTTAGCTTTTGTTCAGGTTCAATATATACTTTATTTCTGTTCTTGATTGTGAATTTTGGTACCACGTTGACATAGTTATGGTATGGTATGGACTTTAATATTACAATTGGTATGGTTCCTTTGACTTTCGGTTTGAGTCCGGCATCAGATTATGGTAGTAGTTCCTTGGAGTTTCGGTTTGAGTCTTGCATCTGATTATGGTTGTGATTCCTTTGAGTTCTAATTTGAGTTCGGCATCTAATTATAAGTTTTGGTGTATTATATATGTGGCCTATCGTTATTGCATACTACGTTTGATTTGAATTTGACATGTGTCCTCTTATTATTATCCATCACTACTGATTTGAGTTCGGTATATGGCCTATCGTTACTACCCATTGGTGTCGGTTCAAGTTCGGTGTACATCTGGATGACTATCATGATTTCTTGGTATTGGCTCCATTACAAATTATTTATGTTTATTTTTTTAATTGCTATTTATGTGTCCCACCGACTTATGAGGATACGGTTGGGTTAATTGTCTTCTTCAGTGTGCCTAATGGACTTATGGAAGTCCAGCTAGGTTATGTTTGTGTGCCTAGTAGGCTTATGGGGGCCTAGTTAGGTTATGTTTGATTTGTCTGTAATTACTACGTTATTTATTTTCTATATCGCTTACATTTATTCCTTTATCTCATTGGCATAGCTTCGCAGTTATTTACCTTTCTGTCCCTTTTAACTATTGATTTAGATTAGACCCTCGCATGATAGTTATAACTATCCTATATTGAGTTCAGTCGGCCGATGATTCCAATTGAGTATCCATTGCTTTGATACTCATGCTACACTTCTGCATCTTTTCCCTTACGCAGATCCGAATAGTAGCGGCCGACATTGACATGATTCCTACCTTCCAGTACTGATTCGAAGCAGGGTGAGCTTACTTAGTCTGAGGCTAATCCTGCTCTATCTACTCTAGTTTAGTCTTTTGTACTTGAGACTGCTTGTATATATTACGTGTATTTTTTATTCTATTTAGTACTCTGGGTATATTTTAGTAATGACTCTAGTATCGACCTTACCAGGTCTTGGGAGGTATTGTTTTGCGTATTTGGTCATTTTTCATCCCTTGTTTTAGTATATAAGATATGTTTACTTTCTGTTTGTCACTTATTATTACTATTGCTATCATTATACGCGATCTTTTCTATTTTTTTCTATTAGCCTATTACCTATTATTCCAGGTTTGGCTTGCCTACTTGGGAGATAAGTCAGGCACTATCTGAACTTAAGAAATTGGATCGTGACAGCTTGGTATCAGAGCTTAGCTTTTGTTGGTATTGTTGGTACTAGAGTCGATGTTTAGTAGAGTCCTGTGGATCGGTAATGAGATGTTTGTATCCTATCGTCGGGAGACTATGGAGCATATTTAAGAAAAATCTCATTTTCTTGATCCATTTTTTGTGTGTGGTGTCTGAGTTGGTTTTTAAATTTTTATCGGTTCTCTCTTTATGAAAATGGCAAGGACGCTAGGATTGGGAGTTGGGGATTGGGACCCCGGATTCACTGATAGAGTTCCGATTAGGAGTCGAGGCCGACCCAGAGGTCAGGGGCCATCCCAGTTATTTTGATTCTAGTGGTCAGAACAACAGTCAACCATAGAGGGATACTACATCAGCATCATCGAGTCAGGGTGATCATTCCAGACCCACCGAACCTTCTAGACAGAGTAGGGTGTCCGGGGTATGTTATAATAGCAGAGTTGTTGTTCACTTCACTCGTACGTGTCCTCAGTATGGGATGATTGAGCCTTCAATTTTGACTGCACAGTCGATTAGGTTAGTACCGCCGTTAGGTAAGGGTGATGTGCAGAGTTATGGGGATGGTCCCTAAGGTTCTAGAGGTGGTCGGATAGGCACCCAGTCTAGTAGTGGACAAGGTTATTTGTATGTTGTACCAGATAGATTTGAGGGTGAGGCTTCGGATGTTATGATCACAGGTATGATTTTTGTATGCCATCATCCAGCTTCTGCTTTGATTGTTACCGATTCCATATTTTCATATATTTCTGATAATGTTGTATCGCGATTGGGTTCATGTTCAGAGTCTTTACTTGTTCAATTGCATATAGCTATCCCTCTAGGTGATTTTTTAGTAGTGGATAGGGTATATAGATCATGTTTGGTGATTGTTCGGGAGTTTGGTACTCAGGTTGATCTCATTGTCTTAGATATGATAGATTTCGATGTGGTTACAGGCATGAATTCATTATCTCCTTGTCATGCAGTCTTGGATTGTTTTGCTAAGACGTTATTTTAGTCTTGCCTGGCGTACCCCAATTATGTGGTAGGGTTCTATTAGTCGCATAACGATGGGGATTATTTTTACATTTCGTCTAGGAGACTGATATTGAGGAGTTGTGAGTCATTTCATGTTTATGTTTAGGATGTCGGTGTTGAGAGTCTACCCCATAACTCCATCCTAGTGGTTCATGAGTTTTTTGATGTATTTTCGATCGACTTACTTGGCCTTCCTCCCGAGCGCGATATGCGCGCCCAGTATTCCTACCTGTTTTAGCCCTCAGGTATTTCCTTATCTGTTAATTTCGCGGACGAAAGTCCTTTTAGTAATGGCTATTGTAATGACTCTCACGGTCATTTTTCATGTTTTCATACTTTTTGATAGGATGAGCTTTTCTATAACCGCCCTAAGTTATTATTGATTTTTGGGACTGATAGTTCGATTCTCAGGCTGTTCATTTCAGAATTTTAATAATATTTAATATATTATGGAATATTTGATTTAAATTGTCATTTGCTAAAAATATAATTTAGTACCCTTCTAGAATATAGCGATATAGGTAAAATTCTTTAAGTGGCGATACATTTATATTACTTTATAATAGATTTTTTATAATCTATTAATATTTCAAGCAGAGATAGTTAATTTAGAAATGTTATAATATTATTACTATATAATAGATATTTTTTTAGAAATATTTTTCTATTAATTATGGTATATTTAAAATATTATATTTATTTTTTCATGAATCTATGTAATACCCGAATATATATAACGAGATTAAATTTATTAATTGATATGCACATGTGACATATGTCACATTAGGTGTACAAGTCCATGTCCACGTGGGGTTAAGGAAAGTGTACAGCAATTGTGTAACTTTGATGTATATATCTTTATAGTCTTTACTAAAATTTATAAGTTATGAGAACATTTTCAAACATCTTCTGCCACATTTTTACATTTTATAGAAATGTTTGGCATTTGCCATTTTAAAGTGCAATATTCGCCCTTCTATATTATACAATTCAATCAACATTTCAAATCATATAGTAAATATTTTGGATTGCTAGATATGTGTATCCAAGCTTGGGTCTAGTGATATTATTCAGAGGCATTGTGGAAAGATATTTTTGCTTTAGCGTCCAGGTAGATTAGGTTTATCATATTTTTAGATTTGAGCTTATTTACTGAAATTGTGTACTATTATGCTTGTTCTAGATAAGTATTTATAGTTGCATATCATTTGATATACAAATATATATATATATATATATATATATATATATATATGCATACAACATGCCTCATTTATTCAGATTAGGACCACGTTCTAGTAAATTTTGGTAGTTTGTCTTTCAGTATAATATAGCGTCTATCACTTTAGGAAGTGAAATTAAATTGCAAGCCTTAAATTTTTCCCTTTCAAATTAAGACAATGTGTACGGTAATTAGACGTATTTTAGGTTTTGTTCAGGTTCAATATATATTTTATTTCTGTCATTGATTGTGAATTTCGGTACCACGTTGACATTGTTATGATATGGTATGGACTTTAATATTACAATTGATATGGTTCCTTTGAGTTCCGTTTCGAGTCCGGCATTTGATTATGGTTATGGTTCCTTGGAGTTTCGGTTCGAGTCCGGCATCTTTATATTTTCTTTGAGTTCCGGTTTGAGTCCGGCATCTTATTATAAATTTTGGTGTATTATATATATGGTCTATTGTTATTACCCACTATGTCCGGTTCGAATTTCGGCATGTGTCCACTTGTTATTATCTATCACTACCAGTTTGAGTTTGGTATCTGGCCTCGTGTTACTACCCATTGGTGTCGGTTCAAGTCCGGTGTACATCTGGATGACTATCATGATTTCTTGGGATTTGCTCATTACAGATTATTTATGTTTATTTCTTTAATTGTTATTTGTGTGTCCCATCGACTTATGGGGTACGGTTGGGTTAATTATCTTCTTCAGTGTGCCTAGCGACTTATGGGGGCCCAGCTAGGTTATTTTTATGTGCCTAGCAGGCTTATGGGGGCCTAGTTAGGTTGTGTTTGATTTGTCTGTAATTACTGCGTTATTTATTTTCTGTATCGCTTACATTTATTCCTTTATCTCATTGGCGTAGCTTCACGGTTATTTACCTTTTTGGCCCTTTTACTATTGATTTAGATTAGACCCTCGTATTATAGTTATACCTTTTCTGTATTGAGCTCAGTCGGCTGATGATGCCTATTGAGTACTCGTTGCTTTTTTACTCATACTACACTTCTGCATATTTTCCCTGACGCATATCCAAAAAGTAGCAGCTGACATTGACGTGATTCCTACCATCCAGTACTGATTCGAAGCAGGTTGAGCTTACTGTAGTCCGAGGCTGATCCTCCTCTATCTACTATAGTTTAGTCTTTTGTACTCGAGATTTCTTGTATATATAGGATGTATTTTGGATTCTAATTCGTACTCTGGGTATATTTTAGTAGTGACTCTAGTATCGACTTTACCAGGTCTTAGGAGGGATTCATTTGTGTATTTGGTCCTTTTCCATCCCTTGTTTTAGTATATAAGACATGTTTACTTTATGTTTGTTACTTGTTATTACTATTGTTATCATTATACGCGATCTTTTCTGATTTCTGCCTATTAGCCCGTTACCTATTATTTCGGGCTATGGCTTGACTTGCCTACTTGGGGGATAAGGTATGCGCCATCGCGACTTGAGAAATCGGGTCATGACATATATATATATATATATAATAGTGGTATATTTCAATAAAAACAGTGGTATATCTCAATAATATTATATTTCAATAAAAATAATATTAAATATTTCACAAAGAAAATAATAAAACGAGGATATATTTCAGTGAATAATGATTGATTTTTTAGTATATCAGTTTGTAAAACCTACTCAGTACTCCCTCTTTCCTACTGTTTCTTCATGTTTATCATTCTTATAGTTTATTTTTTCCCCAGAGTTTTTTTTTTTTTTTTACTTTACCCTGTTCATCTCTTCCTCTTAATCTAATAATTGTATCTGCTTTATTAATTTAGCGTTTTTCACGAGGAGTGATTCTTTCTGGGCATTTAGTTTCTTGAAATTCTCCATCATTGAAAAACAATGGTTACAGAAAATAATCTTTCCAGTCTCCTTTTGCAAATTATACTGAGGTATTTGATCTGAATTTTGTCTGAGTGAAGGAGATATATAGTAGTTTGGTCCTAGATATCCTCTAGCATGATTTGTGGCTTCGGTAAAATCATTAAAACCTTTAAAAAGAGGGGCTTTAAAAGCTTGTATTGAATCTAACACTTCTAACCATGTTTGAAAAATTCCGTTAGTTTTTCCATGAATGACTACATAGTATTTAAACCTAGGCCTACTCTTTTCTGCCAT
>NC_061121.1:23049950-23069327 GCF_002878395.1 Capsicum annuum | reverse complement strand
AATCTGGGGAAAATATAAACTATAAGAATGATAAACATGAAGAAACAGTAGGAAAGAGGGAGTACTGAGTAGGTTTTACAAACTGATATACTAAAAAATCAATAATTATTCACTGAAATATATCCTCGTTTTATTATTTTCTTTGTGAAATATATAATATTATTTTTATTGAAATATAATACTATTGAGATAGACCACTGTTTTTATTGAAATTCTGTTTACCTTAGGTCAATTAGTTTGAAGAATGAAACCCTAATCTTGACACTTTCTTGAGAATCTTGAACTTAGAGTTTGAACTTTTGATCTTTGAGGAAGAGTTAGAATTTAGTTGGGAGAGAAATTGTGTAATCTTTGGCATATAATGCCCTAATGACGATTTAATTTCCTGTTATTACAACTTGGGGCTATGGGGAAAAGATGATACTTCTCTTTGAAAATTAACTTCATAACTGAATCCCCATTTTGGAGCCCATCGCGGCGCGCCAAAGTGCTCATCACCATAGGCACCGCGAGGCGGTACAATCGCGGTGACCTACAGTTTTTGTGATCCAAACATAGCTCAAACCTCATCCAAAAAATTCAAAACTTTTCCGAGATATTTTCTTTACAGCCCCGTACATGAAATAACTCATAATCTACGTCTCGGAATCGGGAAGAACAATTTAGAAATTATTGAAGTTAAGGGCTTAAAATATGACTAAGTCTTTCAACAGTTAGAAAAAATTCAGGCTTCAAATGTTCTATACATGCAACTATGAGTGGAATCAAGTCAAGAATGATACGGGGTGTTACAATTATAATCTTATGAATAATTATTAACATAATATATATATATATATATATATGTATTTTTAATATTATAAAAACTATTTCTTTTAAATTATTAAATCAGATGCATATACAAATTATCTATAGTTTATATACATATGTACGAAAAATAATTTTAGGATAATAAGAAGCGTTGATAAAATTAATTTCGGAAGAAAAAAAGTATTTGGGGCGACAATAATTCAGTATCACAATTATTTATTCAAATCCAATTTTGTCTTATCAAATTCGGATCAAAAGACCCAAAAATTGGCTCAAACTCAGTCCAATTCTCACAACCACTTCATCAATCCACCTCACATAATATTCACCAATCACGTGCTATCATGTCAGCAAAGAAACACTATTCTCATCCAACAAACACAAATTGATCTAGTCCGTAAGTTTATTTCTAATTCGAGGGTCCAAAGATTTCAGCTTTATAAAAAAATTATATTTTTATATTCCTATTTTAAATATTTTTTATTTTAGATCAAATTTAAACCATCCGATTAACATATATATATATATATATATATACTTTTCTACTCTCCCACCTACTAAGACTCCGAATTTTGGAATGATCAAGTAGCCGAGGAAGTGTTAGATGATTCCGTAGACAAAGCCAAGATCCCCAAGTCGACGCAAATCAACACCCCCTCCAAACTAATAATTTTTCTTTGAGCACAGAAAAGAATGAATCAAAAAGGAGGATCAAGTCTAGCTTTTAGACAGGATCAATGCGGCTTATCACTACAACATGAGCCAAAATACTTTTTCCCTACCTTATTTTCTTTAAATACATTACATTAATCCTCACAAGCTCTAAGAATTTTATTTGAATTATTTTGCAGGTACGTTGAAGTCCCGAGTCAGAGGCGACCAAAATGAGGATCCTCATAGGAAATTAGGTTATTTCACTTCTTCCAATAAACTCCACCGATCGAAGCTAGATACCTGACAGAGTTGAATAACTTTGCCAATCGAAGGAACACCATTTAATTGCTCGAATAACTCCGTCAATCGGATAGTACCGTCTAACTTTAACAAAATAAACTCACACATTTCGAGGACTGTACATATGCAAACAAAGTAGATCTTCCACATTTTGAAGACTGTACATAAGCAAACAAAGTTGAGCTTCTGCATTTTGAGGACTGTACATAAGAAAACAAAGTGAAGCTTCCGCGTTTTGAGGACTGTACATAAGCAAACGAAGTTGAATTCCACCTTCGGAATATTATACATAAGCAAGAAAAATGACCTTCTGCCATATCGGAGAATGCGAATGAGAAATACGACTCTTCGCTATATCGAGAGTTGTGCACCAGCAAACAGAACACCCCACCAAAAATCAAAGAATATACATAAGCAAAGCAACACTCCGTCATATCGGAGAATCTCATTTCAGCAAACAGAGCACTGTCTACCAATCAGATACTTGCATCATAGCAAGCACGCCAGAAAGCCTGTTATCAATGCAAATGAATCTAAATCCACTAACGTGGCAGCAAGAAGCCCCAACACACTAGCATTGAATTGTAATAGAAATATCATCATCAAGTTTGAGTCGAAGATTGCCAGAATGCGGCTTTACTTTTAAGCAACTGTACCACCAGTCAGAGGCATTTATTTCAAGAAATCGCCCCACTAATCGGAGGCTTTACTCTTCAACAACTGTTCGCCAGTCGGATGGCTTATTCTTAAACTAACCTCTAGTCGGATGGCTTATTCTTCAACTGCGGTTGCCGCCGCTTGAATTTCTTTGTTCAAGTGAAGATATCTGGAGTTGAGTATACAAAATCCTTTCCCTCTTCTTTTCTTCTCGGTTAATTTCGTTGGATGCATCCACGTCACTGGAAATGTTGTTTGCTTTAACATGGTTTTAATAATGTATTCGCAAAGCTCTTGCTCATGTAGTATTCCACTTGTGAGTTTAGTGACCAAAACTTCAATTCCATAGTTTTTTTTTTTTTGGGCAAAACATAAGGAATATGGTTAAAGTCGTAATGACTCTATAGATTTAGTTGCGTTTTTTTTATTTACATGCCTGTAGCAATCCCTTATGGTAGCCTAAAAATTAGATCATAAGCATACATTTGTGGGTGTATGTGTTGTTCTGTGTGTAGCAATGTGTTTGTTTTTTTTGGATAATGATTTTCTATACATATTATATTTTACATTTATGTCTTTGTTATGTTTCTTTATTTCATGTTTCATTTATTTAGTAGAACTTGAATTGTTTTTTAATTCCTTATCATTTTCTTTTTTTAAAATGTGAAGTCGGGAGTCAGAGTTTCAATTGAAACTCCATTTTGATCCAATTATCGTGTCAGCTATAGGCTGATTGCAGAGCTTCGGAGTCGCAAAATTAGAAATTCAAACTCCGAAATGGAGTCTAGTATTCCTTAGCCGCTTTTTCCTTTAATTTATTCATATTATGTTACGTTTTTTAAGAATGATAACTAACTCTATTTTTGTTATTAACTTTGTTTAAGATAACTTTATTTATTTATCCAATTTTTTAGAAGGAAGCAAAAAAATTATTACCAGCAAATGATTCATAGAATCAACTCCAAATTGCAAGCATGGAAAGGGAAGTTATTATCATATGGAGGAAGAGCAATTTTAATAAAGCATGTTCTCTAGAGTATACCTATCCTCTATTTATCTGTTATGAATCCTCCATTAAATGTTCTGAATCAAGTTCAGATAATGATGACCCAATTTATTTGGAGTAGCTGTACAGGGAGAAAGGGAAGACATTGGTCAAAATGGAAGGATTTATGTCTTTCGAAAAAATAAGGTATGGGATTTAGACTGCTTCAGGATATCCCAAAATCCTTGTTCTGTAAATTATGGTGGTATTTTAGGACAAAGAATTTAGTGTGGAGTTGTTACAGGAATATTAATTACTGCAAAAAGATGCATGCTAATCTGGTGATGTGGAAAGTGAAAGGAGGATCTCAGGTGTAGAAAAAATGCTACAAGCAAGAGATCTTATTGAGCATCAGATTGGATGGAGTGTGAGACAAGGTACAGTTTCCTTTGGGCATGACAATTGGACAGGTTTGGGGGATCTATACACTACTACAGGAGAAGAATCAGAATGGAATGATTCCTACAAGAATGTGAAGGATGTTATAAATGATGAGGAGTGGAATGTGGAATTATTGAAGAATATAATTCCAGAAGAAATGGTAGAACATATAATCAATAATATTAAGGTACCAAAAAAAGATCAAGCAATGGATAAGCCATATAGGATTTTAAATGCCAAAGGGAACTTCACAGTTAAATCAGCATAGCAGTACATTCGATACAAAGAAGAAGAAAATAAAATCTATAAATGAATATGGGTAAAGGGTTTACCTTTTAAAATTGCCTTTTTCATGTGGAGGGTCTGGAAATTAAAGGTAACAGTGGATGATAGAGTGAGAAGATGGGAAACTCATGGTCCATCCAAATGTTGGTGCTATGATACACCACCATAAGAAACCATGCCACATGTGTTTCTGAGGTCAGAAATTGCTTGGTCCTATTTTTCTCCTTTTGTAGGTATAAAAATTCATGACCCTCTTTTTAAGGGAGGCTATAATCTTAGTGGTGGGGAACTGAAGTCAAGAAGAGTTTGAAACCATATTATAAAGTAATACCAAGTATTATAGTAAGGTAATTATGGAAGAGGAGGAACACTAGTAGTATGAAGGAAAGAAGGCAACTTCACAACTAGTGCATAATGTGGTAAAAGCAGTGCATATGTTGTTGAAAGTTAGAAAGCCTAAAAGAATTTTCTCAGGCAATTGGTCAGAAATTCTTAGGAAAGTGGGAAGCATCAAGCTTAGGGTGAAATATAGTAAAGTGATGTGGGAATTTCCACCAAGAGGATGGGTCAAGTACAATACAAATTGGGCGTCAAGAGGGAATCCTGGACTAAGTTCTTTACTTTTTGTTAGAGGGATGAGCAAGGGGAGCTAATTTATGCAGAAGTAGCTTAAGTAGAAGATACAACCAACACAATAACAGAAGTTAATGACAGTATTGAAGGCAACACAACATTGCAAGCAAGCAGGTTATAATCAGGTACTTATACAGACAGATTTCATGCTTATTAAGAAAGTATTGAACAGGGAATGGGATTGTCCATGGTGCATTACAGACAGTGTAGCAGAAATTAAGGAGAACATTCAGGACAAACAAGTAGTAATACAACACATTTTTCAGGGAAGGAAATAAATTAGCAGATTATCTAGCTAATCATGTTTTGGATACAAATAACTGCAACTATAAATATTTTCACATGATGGAATCTGCAGGAAGGAGAATAGTCAACAGTGATAAATTACAGAGCCCTTACTTAAGAGTTTCATCCATCAAAGGATAATAGGGCGAACAAGGCTAAAGGATACAGTTTTTTGCAGCTAATTAATTACAAATGCCTCTTTGGCAACAAAAGAGTGAAATCCTATCTAGTCTAGGCTATTTCAGCCTTCAAAAGGACTTGGCAAAATGGGAAGAGCTAGGGTTGGTTTAGAATATGGAAACCTAATTAGTGAATACACCACTATAGGGCAAAAGCGTGAAGCTTCCCTTGCACTTCACAACGATTTTACCTGTATAAATGATGGAGTCTGATGTTTTGGAGAAGTCGGAAAGGAAGCAAGAGAAAAATTACCCAGTGATGAGATTCAACAATCAAAGAAGAGCTCCCTCTGCAAAACAACACAGGTATGACCATCTACCAAAGAACACAGCTGAAAAAAGGATAAAAGAGAGAAATCTTAAAATGCATACCAAAATAAAAGTTGAAGAGGCGGAGGCTTTACTTACTCTTGAAAGCTGAAGAAAAACATGTTGATAGAAACAAGAGGACAACATTGATGATCTACAAGAAGAGAAGAAGAATGGAGTTCAAATGAGGAGGCAACATAGCTCAGGAGTCCTACTTTCTTTTTATATGTAATAACAAGGATTACGTGGGCTTGGGCTTAGGCATTGGGTCTCCTAGTAGATGTAGGATTTATTTTCAAGGTGTTTTTAAATTTGGGCCACTTGGTCCGATTTTGTAATCTAAATTTTCTCATTTTGAAATAAAGCCCAAAATTTGATTTTAAAAAAAGCTTTGTAATTTCTTTGTTATGTGCCGATCTTTTTAAAATAGGGTAGCGTTATCATATGTTTGCGATTAACACTTGATTAATCAATCCACAAAGGTAAATTTTCTGTAAAAAAACTAGCGAACCTTAAAAGTTTGGCCAAGTATTTAGTTGATTATCTTGACTAAAAGAATAATTTGTTTATAAAAATAGACGTAGTAATTCCCACATTTGCTTAAAACAAATTAAATTTTCGGTATTCATTTAGTAGGAAAGTAAATCACTATTTTTTAGGAGTTTATCAACTAATTTCAATTTGCTTTAACAAACCAAATAATTTTGATGTCGTATATTTCAACGCTCATTCGAGTTTTCAGGTTTCAAAGGGTTAGAAATGCAAGGAATATATCTTTATCCGTTACTACGTACAAGGTATATTATTTTAGATTGTAATATGATAATTATTTTCATCATTATTATTGTTCATTATTATTACCAACATTACTATTATTATCACTATTATTTATACCACAATTATTACTACTATATTATTATTATTATTACTACTACTACTACATTTATTTAATATTTTTTTTGTAATTCCAACATATTCATAATCTTTCACATATTTTTCACATACTCTTAAATATACACTTCGTAAATAAATTCTCACGCCAGAAAAATACTTTTATTTACTCAATAGTAATTTTAGTTATACACTTAACTTCATATATCTTTAGATTTCCCTATAGAATTATAAGACTTTACACTTTCTAATATATGTGTAAATTGTATTACCATCCTTTTTCATATTTAAAATACATGTATATTCTGCAATAATTGTATTACTTTCTTGTACACGGTAGCATCACGTTTACTGTTCTTAAGTTTTCTTTTATTTTTTTTTATAAAAATAATAAATAAAAAATATATATAATAAAGAATTTCTTATCACCATTTAAGAAATAACGAAACAATAATTTTTTTTCTAAACTGGGTTTAAGGACTATCTTCGGATAGGCTCTGAGGGGTGCCTAACACCTTCCTCTCGAGTAACCAAAATTGTTACTCAGAATCTCAAAATAATTTCGATAGACCACAACAGAGTTTTATATAAAAAAATAGTTGTTCCTAACTTTCCTAAAAAATTTGATGGAGACTTTAAAAGAATGATTTCCAAAAATCTGAGTCACAACAAGCCACCACATGTGTGTTATTTCGAATGGTTCAAAATAGGTTATTACCTAAGTAGACTTAGTTAGGATTATCATGCTTTTATTTTGTTATATGTTTTACATGTATTTATATCCTACTTTGTATGAAAGGACGTATGCCAAATCCAAATTTGTGTTCCTTATTTACTTGAAAATATTACTTGTTACTAATTTATCACTTTCGTGATCCTATCGAGTCTTTAGTCGTACATAATTCACACATTGTGGTTCACACGAAAAGTGTCTTACACTCCTCCAAACTTTTTTTGAATTCTTTGGTTTTAGAGTTGGTGCAATTTGGTTAGTGCGTCTTCTCACAGCCATTCAGTCCTACTCTCAAATGTTTAGAAAAAAAAATCTCACTCTAGAAATAGGTCATATTGCATACACCTTAGGTGAGACGGTCTAAGGCATCGTCATCACAATTAGGAAGCTACCCTTTTGTCAAAGGTTACAAACTTGTCGACATATTTTTGTGTAAAGATTGGTGTGAACGGTCAAAATTAAAACACATAATGGATTTGAGATAAATAACTTATCATATCCTTTAATCTTTCTTTCAGATGGAAACCAACCAAATCATACCAAACATCTAAATGATTGTCTCATCCCCTCGTGGCAAATATTAAGGACATTCATAGAGATAAAGTCAAAGAGCACTTAGGCTCTTTGGTGTCACTCATGGATATTCAAGCCAATGAAGTACTCATGGAGATATTGGTTTTGGGATTCGATCACCACAATATTTTATTTTGCAGACTTCCAAATCACCCCAACTTTAGAAGACATCAATATTCTCATGGATTTACCTCTTGAAGGGATAATACCGTTGGCCCCATCGGCCATGACCGGCAATGGTTTTTTGCATGCTTTGGGTTTAAGGGCAGACCAAGTGCCAAGGAGCATCAGAGATGGTTGGGTTAACTTGGGTTACCTATTTCAAAGATTCAGGTTCAAATGAGCTATGATCATCACCGAAAGGGCTTTGTCTATAGCAAAGCAGGGTGGGGGAGTGCTTGCACCATGGATTTTGCACTTGCCTTCCTGGGGATTATGGTCTTCCCTAGAATAAGGGGCCACATCAATATCAACTTGATGCCTTTGGTCTTTACTATGTTTACCAGTTTTGAGAGATTGACGATAGTGCCAATGCTGCTGACAGAATTCTGAGCTTTGTCTCCTTGCTTGAAAGGGGATAATTTCTTTGGTGGATTTAACTTGTTACCTCAATATTGGGCCGTGGAACATTTCTATCAAAGGGCACAAATCAAATACTACTCAGAGCACATCCACGATATGATAAAAATCTATGAACAGAGGTTGAAATTTTAGGAGGCACCACTATGACTAGAAGAATCGTGGGCTTATCCGATGTACCTCACAGGAGATGCCATCCAATGGAAGCTTCCTTGGATCATAGGAAGAGAATTTCTAAGAAGTTATACTAGTTATTTTATTGAGTTGATTGGACTGGAAGAAATCTAACTGTATGCTCTACTTAGAGTTCTACGTCAGTTCGGCATAGAACAACACAAACCTTTATGGTCACACAAGGCTCCAGCGGAAGTTACTTATGAAAGACAAGTACTTGGGCCAGAATTAGAAGACTACACGAAATGTTGATGAATATACTTTTACTAAAATTGTCCAAACAACTTGGTGCACCTTGGGGTATTATGCATGGAAACTATAAGGAGGCCCCATAATGCGACCATGCTAGGAAAGGATCCCTAGGCTGGTGGAAGATGACATAGTATGCCAGGTGGTGAGTAAAATACTACCTCACATGTGTATCACCACCTCCATATATCGACAGGTAGTTTCAGGATAATTTCATGACATGATGCCTCCAGACAATTATGATGACATAAAAGAAGGCACAAAAGAGGAACTCGGAGACCGATCCGAGAGAAATAAAGATGATTCGGACCACCCAGATTGGCTGATAAGTGGGGAAGATTTCTTAAATTACCACTTGGTCTTATTTCTGAGCCTAGGTGATGGTGATGATGAAGGCCCCACATGGCCTTAGATTTATGTTTCTTATTGTATTTTCCACATTAATATGCCCAAATTACAACTTTCTTACGAAAGTGTAAGCGGTCGCTGTCAAATATAGAACCTAACTGGGTTGGGTGTTGAATACCATAGGGAATACTGTACTCACTTAGTCATGTGGTTGTTATTAGACTATAGATCGAAGGTTCCAGAATAAAGGGGGTTTATATATGTTAACAATATTCTTTCTTATTTGTATCACACAAAGGTCCAGCTAATGAGAGTTAATGTAGATGTAATTTCAATGAGAATGAATTAACTAGAGTTATGCTCACCAAGATGTTCAAACAGCTAGGATTGTGAATTTGTGCTTGAATTCTAACTTATGTACTCACTTGCAAGAATTATTGAACTCTAAGAATTACCCAAATGTTTCTTAATCTAATGGGTGTTTCACCCTTTACTTTTCTCGAACTTAAAGGATTCATGCATTATTCAATAACACTCTCATGAGGGTTAATCCTGTTAAGACATCAACCCATTAACCCAAAGGGTAAACCTATCAATTTTATGTGAATTACTTCTTTTCCCAACATCCACTTTCTTGTCAGACAAGTGGTGTTCATGGGCTCACTTCTCAAGTTTGCAACCAAGAGATGGCATTATAATGACGAAAAATTCATGCAATTTCGATAGATGTTAGAAATCAAATCGATTCACAACCCCAAACAGTTCTCTACATTAAGGCTCTCATAATCCTAGTTATGGGAGTTTAGCTACTCATCTCCATAAAAGAAATCAGAGATCTAGTGATGTTCATAAATATATTCAAAAGAGTACTTACAAAAGTCATAGTATTATTCTTCTCAATCTTCAATGGACAATATAAAAACTAATAATCAGATCTCAATCTCTAGATTCCAATCTCAACAAAAAGCATTACACAACTCTCAATAGAGGAGAAAGTATGAAACTAATGACCAAAAATGCGGAATAAACCCTAATACTTGGTATTTATATGTTTCCAGAACAGGGATTTTACAATTTAAACTTGGAGTTGTCGCTTCATGCTCAACGGGTCGAGCGATGGTTCATCACTAAGGCGACGGTCCATCGCATAGACCATCGCTGGAGCTCCAGTGAGTCTATGTTCTATTTTTGGACGATGGGTAGGTCGACGGTTCATCGCAATATAGATGGTCCATCGCCTGGACCGTCGCATGACTTCTAGTGGTACTGCATTCTATTTCCTAGCGATGGTTTAGGCCAACGGTTCATCGTAGAGCCGATGGCCTATCGCCTAGACCGTCGCAAGATGTCCAGTGTATCTATCTTCTATTTTTGGGCAACGTTTTCGATAGATGGTTCATCGCAAGAACGATGGCCCATTGCCTAAGACGTCGCTGATCATTTTTCCTTTCTTTCGTCCAATTTATCCAATTTATTCCTCATATTCAGTTCTTATCCTAAAAATACTAAAACACCATGTTAAATACAGCAATAGTTGCTTGAAAACACACAATTATCCTAAGAAAAAGTTCCAAAATATTACGTAAAAATCCGTAACATCAACACTCTCAACTTAAGGCAATTGCTTATCCTCAAGCAACTCAGCACCAAATCACAAATATGAATAACATAATGACAGGCATTTGCTATGAACAAGTTTTAATGCAACCATTCACTTGTCATCCAAATCATATGGTTTAACGTGTCAGAGTCCATAATCGACATTATTTTAAATTCAATTCATCTACACAAACATGGATACAAGTATCTACAGAAATTAGCTAAACTAAGTGTAACTCAGGTTGCCCTCACAGACAAGGAGATCCACCACTCAAAATATTTTGTGGATACAAATCAAAACCCTCTCACTCATCAAAGAAGTTACTAACATAGCATATGTACCCATAGGCTTGCCTTTATCATCCAACACCCCCCTTATAATTGAGTTCCAAGATCAAGCAGGTCTTTTCTAGGCTAGTAATAAGGTATCCGGCTAGGTCAGGAAGGAGTTTTGGGCAAAAGTGACTAAAAACTAAACTTTAACTCTCTTTGTCTTCAAATTCTTCTTATCAAGTCCATTTTTCTAGCTCTCTTGCCCTTTTCTCATTCATTTATGCTTCACCATAGTAAACATACCTATTTTGTTTTTTTTATATATATATACAAACAAGCATTAGCCACCCTCAACTTAGGTTGATGCCATAAGTCAAGGTGCACATTGTCTTAACTAGACCAGGGCCAAATACTCTAATTCAAATTCTAGACCAACCATTCATTAGGCAGTTAACAACCCTACAATAGCCACCCTCAACTTAGGTATTTTACCTAAGTTTCAGTACACATTGCCCATTTCTAGTCTAGGGAAAGAGCTAGTAATCAAAAGCTGAAAGAGAGTTAACTAGAATACTAGGTGATGAAGAAAAATCTACAAAGGCTCAAAGAAGGGTTCAAACATGGATAATTATTTTAGGTGGGGTTAATTTTTGGCTAAGAGGACTAACAACACAAGGTGGCCTACTATCACTTCTCATCCCATCAACTAATAAACAGCATCAAATGAACCAGGCAAGTTCTAAGTTCTATACTATGTCAGAACTTACACAAAGTACTCATACGCACAGTGGCAACTGAGTCAAACTCACTCATTCTACTATTCTTAAGATGTGCATCACATGTCATGCTAATATACAAATTAATGCTAACTATAGACCCTACTAACAGTTAATCACATATCTTAGGAGACAAAAGTAAACAATCAAATGGAAATAGTCATAGCTTGATGCCAACATCTTTCATCATTCATATTTATAACAAGGTACTAACACAAACAACACTTTTATTTCATGGACCAACATTAGTAACATAACAGAACTTGAAAATAATAAAAATACAAATTAAACCTAGACATGTTGATTCTCCTAGATAGCACATGGTAGGGTTAAGAATATCGACAACACAACCCCCTATGGTACAAGCACATCCTGCCACCCTCATAAAAAAATCATGCCTTGTCCTCAATATATATAAGTTAAGTACAAAGGATGGGAAATACTTGTGGTGCCTCTTATTCATATGAGGTGTCTGTAAAGTATTGTGAGGTTGTTGTGTCCTCACCCAATGCAATGTTGACCCCAATGGTAATAGGGGTGCTCACAATCTCTTTCTTCAGAATCAGAGGTACAACATTTCTAGTCGGATCTATAGTTTGCCTCCTAGCTGAGGCAGAACTAGTAGACACTCTAGTAGTTTCATTCTCTGCTCTCTTCCTTCTTTTTTCTTCATATTTCCTTGATTTTCTTTTTGCTTTCTTCATTTCATGTTGCTCTCGCTCCTCTAGCAACATGGCTTTAAGTCTCTTTCTTTTAGCAGTTTTTCATATAGTTTTTTCATCAGTCTTGACTACTTTCTTACTCTTATCGTTGATCGGTTTCCCTATTAAGTCAATAAGATCTTTGTCTTCATCACTTTCAATCTGGACTGGATCAAATATAGGTTGATGTGGCTGCTGATTCATCTTGTCTACATTAGCCCGGATTTGTCTAACTTCCTCAATCTATTTTGCAAAATCTGAAATGGATATGGCATCCAACTTTATGTTGATTCACTCCTCCATGTTGTCCATTCTTAGGTGCATGTTCCTGAAAGGCCTTACTACTTCCTCCACAATTCTTTCAACAAAGTCTTTGTAATTTGCCCCCATATAGCCAACTATTTTTCAAACCTCTTTTGTGCTTGGACTGTCTTTGCAAAGTTCTCTTGGTTTGGCCTATACTCAGAATATTAGGGTGGAACTGACGTAGAGTCTGTGGTCCCACCCATAGGCATCGAAGCTGAACCTGCAGATATGGTTGGACACACGTACGTAGCAAGAGGTAGTGGCATACCTGAAGGGACTTCTGATGACTCAAGAATTAGTGCCGACTAAGTTTGCTGAGCTGGGGGTCTGTTGACTCGCATGTCGAACTTTGAGTCATCCCTACTCTTTTTAACATTCTACTTGTGTATTTCCTGGATCTTATTATCTATTCTGCTGATCAAGTCAGATCTTTGAATTTCTTGTTTTATAGTTGCTACTGCTTAATCAATATAGTAGAAATTTGATAATGAATTTTTTCATTTTTTCATCTACTTTCTTTCAATTGGATTAATACTTATCCGAGACATACTGTTGTTTTACTTTTAAAATAATTTTTTTGTTTGATGTGAAATTTATATTATAATAACTCTTACAATAAGTCGAACAGTTTTATGTTTAACAGGTATATAATTAGTTGAACAGTTTAATTTTTTTTCTTACATAGATGATAATTATCATACAATATCATACATGCTTATTGATAGAAACTGAAGTTTTTTTAATTATCTGATGTAATATCTTGCATCATACGCAGAAGAAGATGTATAATACAATACCATACATCAGTGTTTCTTTTATTTTGCTTTGTGATTACAGACCTCATTATGTAAAATTCATTATATACTTCAAAGTATATAACATCTAGAATATGCAATATAATCTTATGTATTTGCTGAAGTGTAATACATTAATGTACATAATGGGACGAATACATCAAATATGCGTCTTATGCATGTAAAGTTATGTGTAACATAATGTCATACATGTAGCACATGAGGTAAGATCTGGCATGTGCAGTAAAATATTGCATCATACATAGAAAAACTTGCATCATACATGTTCATAATACTGAAATAAAATTATGTAGAATCTTCAATAATACTTTTGATTATACATAAAAATAATGTATAACACTTTATCATATATATAGTACCAGTAGTTGATACATTAATATTTCCAACTTGTGCAACTATTGTTGAAAGCAAAATTAAAGTCAGATTGGGCATCTGAACCATCATCTGAGAAGTTGCAATATTCACTCCCTGTAGAGCTATCTGAATCCATTATAGAAGGATCCTACACAAAATTTTATACAAAATTGAATCAAGTAAAAGAAAATGCCTGAGTGTGTGATATTACAATAAAAACATAGGGGTTTTATACATGAAATTTACAATGAGGAAAATCAGGTGATTAAGATACCAACGACTCTGTGGATTATGAAAAACTGGTTTCTCAGTAAAAAACAAAACTTGCTTTGTTGTTTTTTTATTTGCATACCAAATCGATGATGTTCATTTGTGATTATCAATTGCAAATCGGTGATGTTTATATGGGATGTTCATTTTATTTTATTTTTGAGAATTGAAGAACGTAGTTGAAGAATTTTTTTTTCCTGAACGTAACTCAACAAAGAAGACAAATTTATTGTGATGTTTAAGAAAATTTTTGAATTTAAATTTCGGTTACTATATTTAATCATACACAACTTAATGATAGGTAATTAATGACGTTAATTAAGAAACAGAAAGATAATATCTTATTTCTCTTTCCTTAAATATTGGCTTATCAGTTTTATCATACATTGCAGCAATGTATGAGGGACGACCTAGCGTATAATTATATTTATAAAATCCAGAAAAGAGAAAGGCTGAAAGGATTTTTGGTAATTACTTTCAATAGGAAAGGAATTTATATGGTTTATACTTTAATCTAATGCAGCCAAATGGCTTATTTAAAGGGGGTACAAAATAAGAAAGCACAACTATATAAAAAACCACAAAGAAATATTGCTAGCGTGTTTCGAACCCACAACCTCACTAAGAAAACGAGCCACTTGAACTGGTGAGCTACAATGCTCATCATAGATAAGGGGGTTCATCGAAGGTTATTATCCTATATAATAAGTAGGGGTATACAGACCAAACCGTCAAGTCAAACCAGATCAAAGAATCAAATCAAACCGAGAAAAAAAAATTGACTTATGATTTGCTTTGGTTGGTTTGGTGTTTGAAAAAAAAAAAACCCGACCATTCTTGGCTTGGTTTGGTGTTAACCAAAAAAAAGTCAAACCGAACCCAAATCAAACCGACATAATATAAATACACACACACATATATACATACATACATATGCATGTATATAATTTAACTTTTTATACATAAAATATTAATTATAATCTACTTTTTAAATATTTTTTCAATTAGTTTTATTAATTTTCAATATTTAGAAAGTAGATGTATATGTATGTATGTATGTATGTATGTATATATATATATATATATTCATATTTGGGCCTTTAAGTTGTAATATTTATCCATTAATTGCTAATAAAATGATCTAAAATCCAATATAAACTTAAAACCTAAGGTTTTTACTGTTCATCTTATTTTTTTAGTTTCAAGAGAGTTTTTCGCTCCTCAATTTTTCATAATTGTGGTTTTTCATTAGCACATGAGTGAAAACATACTTGATCTAAACTTCAATCACAATATAATTGTAAAAAATAAAGATTATGAAAAAATAAAAAAATTGAAAAAACTGAAAACATCGAAAGAACTGACTAAAACCTAAACCGTAAAAACCGATTTTATGTTGGTGTGATTTGGTTTATAGTTTTAATAAACCGATATAATTAGTTTGTTTTTTCTTCAATAGAAAACCAAACCAACCCGACCTATGTACACCCCTAATAATAAGTCACAATAAGTAGCTAAAGTAGGCTGCTCATGGTCGACATGTCTGCTTCAGCTGCTTCAACTGTTATTTTACAATATTAGCCCTAGTTAATTATTATAAGTTATTTACGTATTAAAAAATTAATAATATTTAATAAAAAATTAAAATAGACATTTAAGACATGACTGCTTCAGCTGCTTCAACCGATAAGTCACAATAAGCAGCTGAAGCAGGTTGCTCATGGTCGGCATGTCTGCTTCAGCTGTTCAACTGTGATTTTACAATATTAGCCCTAATGAATTATTATAAGTTATTTACGTATTAAAAAATTAAAATAGACATCTATGACGTTGTTGTTGCAACCGTGATTTTGCTATATCACTCATAATTAATTATTATAAGTCATTTAAGTATTAAAAAATTAATAATATTTAATAAAAAAGATTAAATTGACATAAAATGATAAATTTATTTTTGATGCTTTAAATTAACTTGACGTCTTATATGGGATCACTTAAAAAAAAATCACAAGTATTTGTTATAATAATTTTACTATGTCACTTCTAATTAGTAAAATAGAAGAAAAAATATTATAAATAACAATAGTTAAAAACATAAATTATTTAAAAAAATATAATTGACTATCAATGCCACAAAAGTTTGAACAACTTAAAATATTGTTATACAAATATTGTTATACAAATTTCATCAATCTAAATATAATAATATATGCCTAACTTAGAATTTATCAACCAAGCAAATGGAGGTTTTAATTAAATGATAGAATTATACATAACGTAGAATTTTTAAGAATCAACATTGGGCCGTGCGTAGCACGACTTAGCAGACAAGTTCTTATAGAAAAGTGAGTATTAGCTGCTGGAAGCAGACAGCTGGCGGTCGACAAGCCTGCTTTCAGCTGGTTGCTTGCTCCGTGATTTTATTATATTATACTTAATTAATTATTATATGACATTATGTATTAGAAAATTAATAAATTTAATTTTAAAAAAGTAAAACAGATATTTATGACATGTTCGTTTCGACTGCTTCAATCATAATTTTACTATATTGCCCCTAAGTAATTATTATAAGTCATCTAAGTATTAAAAAATTAATAATATTTAACAAAAAAGGTAAATAAACATAAAATGATAAATTAACTCTTGATGTTTTAACTTAAATTGACATCTTATATGAAGCCCACTTAAAAATTTTGCACAAGTATTTTTAATAGCAATTTTTCTATATCACTTCTAATTAGTTATTGTGGGTCATTCAAGACGTCTCGATTTTGCTACTTCAATCATGATATTTGGTTGACTCTCCAAATTATATCAGTGTCGCTTAAATTGAAATAGAAAAAAAAAGTTATAAATCACAATAATTGAAAACTTAAATAACTTTTAAAATCTAAATTGACTATCAATATACCACAAAGGTTTGAACAAGAAAAGTATTATAAATTACAATAGCAAACAACTTAAAATAGTAACTTACAATATTGAAAAAATATTATAGATTACAATAGCTATCAGCTTAAAAAATCTAAAAACATATTAAAAACATAATTAATTATCTAATTTTATTTATGTCACATAAATTAAAACAAAAATAACATATATTGGGCCGGGCTGGCACGGGCCTTCGATATCTAGCATATACATAATATTTAAAATTGATCTTATATATACAATGTAATTTTTCGACTGAGAGGTTCTGGTGAACCCCCTGCTTCCTACATAGGTTCGTCCCTGCGGAAGATAATTATGTATCTTGACAAACTCAAAATCAGAAAAATCTATATCGGAAGCTAATTATGTATCTTTACAAAGAAAAATATATCTCCATTGGATGTATTATGTATCCCAGCAGATCTAAAATTTAAAAAAAAAAAAAAAAAAAAAAACATACCAGAGCTAATTATGGTTCTTTACAAAGGAAAAATATATATCTTCGTTGAATATATTGGGAATTAATTATGTATCTCAACAGACCCAAAATTGAATTTTTCAATATTTATGTAAAATATTGAAATTTTCTATAATTAAACTTTAAACTATCGAGATTATTTGGTTTGCCCCTTGTTTTATGGAAGTCACTTAGGCCCATTTGTTTGGATGAAGATTAAAACACCTAAATCTAAATGCATATCTACATAATCAAGATAATGTTGATTCTAGATCTGATGATGATGGTTGTACGCTTGTACTTGTGGCTAATAGTAGTAGTGGAGTTGATTAATCCTAGTAGTTGGTGGTGGTGTCGAAGAACATCTTATGACTTATCGTTGACAATGGTATATATTGATAGTAGTTGACAGTGATGTTAATGGTAATGGGAGATGATTGATAGTATGAATTGGTTGCAGCGATAGTAGTAGCTGAAAGTGATGATGGAGGTATTGGCAGTGGTAACGACTATGACAGTGGTCATATATAAATAAAATTATAATGGTCGGTGGAGATGATAAGTGTAGTACTAGCAATCACCACTAGTAGTTCATAGTATGATGATTAGAAACGATTTTAGGATCTATAGCATATGGTTGCACCATGAAAAAAAAGTAAAGAGTGTATTTAGTGGAAAGTGATCTCTGATCCTCAAGATAGATAACTTAAACTTTAATCAAGTGCACTATTTAGTCTTCTTATAGCATGGATATCAACAAATATTATTATACTAATTTTAGAAAAAATATATGCATAACATATTTAATTTTACAAAGAGACCACAAGTTTTTATGCCTCATTTTCAAAGTGTAAATTCCCTCTTGATGGTGATTGTTAGTAGTGATGGTGATGACGGAGGTTATTAGTGGTGAGATGTTAGTGGTTCGCAACAATTAGATAATGTTGTTGATAGTAATTATGGTGATTGTGTTTATAGAGATGATGAGTGATGGTTATCCTCAGAGTAATGGTGAAAATTATTAGTAAATAAATACTTAAATGCTAAGATAAAAATACACATAATAACCTAAGGGTGTTAAGTGGGTCGGGACGGGTCAAGCCGGAATCGGCCCGTGATAGTTAATTGGGTTGGTGGGTTGGTTCGGACCGGTTTGGGGTTAAGTGGGTCGGGCCGAGTCCGGGTTCAACAGTAAAAGTTTTAAAAACAATCCTGACCCGACCCACTTAACCCAACCCAATCAAACCCACCTAAACCCGGTTAAAAATTCGGTCAAACCCATTTAAAAACAACAAAAAAAAATTCCAATATACACTATATACACTACAATTATATACACTATATACACTGTATACACTCCAATATACACTATATATTTTTTAATAAATATATACACAATTACACATAGATACGTACCATTCAATATATACGACTATACATATACTTTGAATAAAACATATACTACAATAGTACAATATATATATATACACACAATAGTACAATATATATTTACACTACAATATATATATTTAGTTATATGCTAATTTATAAAACATATACACATGTATACATTAAATATACACATCTATAGAAGATATATACACAAATATATGCACCATTCAATATATATGTACTACTTTAAGTAAAACATATACTACAATATATGTATATACTACAATATATATATATATATACATATATATATATATATATATAGTTATATACTAATTTATAAAACATATACACATATATGCATTAAATATATACATCTATAGAAGATATATACACATATATACTACAATATATA
>NC_061121.1:22985295-23049850 GCF_002878395.1 Capsicum annuum | reverse complement strand
ATATATATATATATACATATATATATATATATATAGTTATATACTAATTTATAAAACATATACACATATATGCATTAAATATATACATCTATAGAAGATATATACACATATATACTACAATATATATAATAGTTATATACTAGTAATTTATAAAACATATACACATGTATACATTAAATATACACATCTATAGAAGATATATACACAAATATATGCACCATTTAATATATATGTACTACTTTAAGTAAAGAGATAATACATCGAAACCCCCTCAAACTTGTCGCCAAAACTTACTTTAGACCTTAAATTAATCGGGCAATTATATACCCCCCTTAACAACTTTCAACTGAATTAATTTCCACCCAAATTGTTGATGTGGCAAATTAAAAAAAAAAACAGCGAGTGAATGGCCTAAAAAACGTGAAAAAATGTGGGATCCACCTTTTAAATTTTATAAATTCTCTTTAAATATATATATATATATAAAACATCTTCATCACTTCTTCATCTTCTTCACTTCTTTACTTCTTCATCTTCTTCAACCCCTCCCCCCCAAACACATTGTTATGGTTGAGAATTTCTAACTGAAAGAGTTAATCTTCTTCATCTTCTTCAACTCCTCCCCCCTTGTCCCCCCTGCCTCAAACACATTGTTATGGTCGAAACTTTCTAACTGAAGGAGATAGAAT
Organism: Capsicum annuum; assembly: GCF_002878395.1. NCBI lineage: Eukaryota > Viridiplantae > Streptophyta > Magnoliopsida > Solanales > Solanaceae > Capsicum > Capsicum annuum. The sequence continues at coordinate 23,049,161 of NC_061121.1, read as the reverse complement.
TGAAGGTTGAAATAATATTTTAATGAAGGAAAAATCTTAAATTGATGTCTTTATGGTTGTTAATTCTTTGGTGGTGTTAATGGAGAAAATAAAAAAAATGGAGGGGGAGGCATTTTTGTGCCATGCGTGGGGTTGGAAGGGGAGAAATAATGATGTTTACCTTTGTTGAGAAGTATAGGGAGAAGAAGAGTGATTAAGATCTTAATAATGATTGTCATTGGGAAAAATATTTTTTTGGTGATGATGTAGAACTAAAATGCTGCCTCTTCTGTATATGAAGAGTAATTTAAAGAGAAATGTACTTGTATTTGTGAAAATGCAGGAGGTGGTGTAGTAATTTTTGAAATGGAAGGTGGTCCTCATCTCCGGCAATAATGGTGATGGTAGAAGAAAGTGTTGTGAATTGAGATGTTTTGAGAATTTGGGGATATTGAAGTATTTGGTGAAATGGAGATTGGACCATCCTCCTCAGTGGCGTTGTCAATGACGGCGACAGTGTTAATGGTAGTGGTGATCGGAGAAGATGAAGAAGATGGGCTATGGGTGGGGAGGGTGAACTGGCATGGGGTGGGGGTTATTTTCCTTTTTTTTTTTACTAAATTATTAAATAATATTTTTTAAAAAAATTATGATGTGGCGATGACATGGCATTGATATGGCGTTGATGTGGGCGTGAGCACAACGCACTCTCTCTTTGAGACTGGTAGTATAATTATAGGGTGGAAATTAATTCACTTGAAAGTTGTTAAGGGGGGTAAATAATTGTCCGGTTAGTTTAGGGTCTAAAGTAAGTTTTGGCAACAAGTTTGAGAGTGTTTCGATGTATTATCTCTTAAGTAAAACATATACTACAATATATGTATATACTACAATATATATATATATATATATATATATATATATATATATATATAGATATATATACTAATTTATAAAGCATACACACATGTATACGTTAAATATATACGTCTATAGAATATATATACACATATAAATGCACTATTCAATATATATGTACTACTTTAAATAAAATATAGTACAATATATACGCACACTATATATATAGTTATATACTAATTAATAAAACATATACACACATATACGTTAAATATATACTACTTTAGAAGATATATACACATATACGTACCATTCAATATATGTACTACTTTAAATAAAATATACTACAATATATACACACACACTATATATATAGTTATATACTATTTTATAAAACGTATACACATGTATACATTAAATATATACGTCTATAGAAGATATATACGCATATATACGTACCATTCAATATATATGTACTACTTTAAATAAAATATACTATAATATATAATTATATATATAATTATATATTAATTTATAAAACATATATACATGTATAGGTAAAATGTAGACGTCTATAGAAGATATATATACACATATATAAATTAATAATACTTGATAGTAAATTAATAATATATTAAAACTAAGTTATAATTAAATCCAATTTTTTTTAAAAAAAAAAACTTAATCGGGCTGGGTCAGGCCGGGTAACCGGCGTCTCCTAACAGGGTTTGGTCCGAGCCGGGTTAACCGGACTCAAATAAATGAAAAATCTGATCCGATACTTGGTACCCTAAACCCCTAAGGTTTACCGGATTGGATCAAATTGGGCCAATTTTTGTAAGTGGGGTGGGCTCCCGGCCCATTTGACAAGCTTATAATAACCTAAGGTCAACCTCCTTTAATTGTGAATAAATAAACTCAAAATTTCGACTCCCGCTCATGTCATCGTCTGTCAAATAATTATTAGTTACACCTCTATTTGTCTGATTAAAATTCTTGTCACTTTAGATAGAAGGAATGCATATTACCTGTAATTATCTAATACACCTATATGTAACGTCAACTATTTATTTTTAATTCAACATATTATTATTATTTAATAGATATATTTTTTTCAATTATGTGTGTACTTTTTGTATGGATGGGAAAATACAAAAATAGTCATCAAGTAAGTTTTGAGTGCTTGAGGTCGACATGGAATTGTCAGCTTACCCACCAACTATGCCAGAAAGGATTGGAATTGACACTTCAAATTAAAAACCATTTGGAAATATCACTATCAATTTTGTACAAACATAATATACAAAGTGATCACTAATGAAAATGATGGAAACATATGAGTTTTAACTTATTTCCCTCTCTTGGCTACTAGGTTAAGCTTCCTTTTTCTATGCCTCTTTCAATACATGCATGCTTATACTTTTCTTTTTTTATAGATAAGGGAAGAGTTAAAGTTCTAGTTACGAATTCAATAAAATTCAACAGTTTCGATTGAAGTTTTGTAAAAAAACTCAACATAAGCTATTTTTTGTGAAGTTCGGAACCAATAAATTTAAATTTCTGAATTTGCCTCTATGTATAGGAATATTAATAGATAAAAATATAATTTGAAACAGAGAAATGAGAAACAAAAAAATGTTAAGATGTCCTATCTCTTTCCAAATACTACCCAAAAACTGAGCAATTTCTTCTATAGTTCAACAGTGTTCAGATAAGAGCATTTGGCATTTTACCTGCTCTTCTTCAGGATCCTCTAGATTAGGAGCAGTTGGTCATTGCACTGGCACAACTAGTCCTATCTCTAAAATCCAAAGTTCAAATTTGAATAGACACACAAAATGTATAATTAGGTGTTGTTGTTGCCTAAGTTTTGTCTTGTTCGTAAATTTTGAAGTTGAAATTTGATGCTTGAAAATTTAAGTTTTTGAAGTTAGTGATTTTTGAAATTTGAAGTTATGTTTAACATGCATTTTACTTTAAAAAACTTTGAGGTTCTCTAATTAGAAGTCCCAAAAACCCCAAAAAGGGATCTAAGCCCTTTTTTAGAACTGAAAATACTTGAATATCATATTTCGAAATCTGATCAAATTTCAGGATCACACACATATTTAAAAGTAAATCTTAAAATCTATTACCCTAACATATGGCCAAACGTTAGATAAGTCTTTGCGAGCAAAGCTACTGAATACACATGCTAATGAAAAATAATAAATTAATATTCGATTGAATAATTGAGGTGAAAGAAAATACAACCGTTAGGGTTGTTTAGCTGAAAAAGAATTATTTTGCGGGTAATTAATCTCAGGATTAGTTATCCCATCATGGATATGCGATAACTTATCTCATCACTATGGTATAAATATAGTGGGATAAATAATCTCGGAACTAACTAATACCCCCAACTAAACGCGCGATAAAATAATCCTTTATTTTATTCCAAAACTGTTTATACCTGTAACACCCCGCATTTTTCGAGCTAGAAATCGAACCGTCGTTCTTACGTATGTAAACCATAATCCCATGATTTACTTTTGAATTTATGTGTCATGATTTTTATCCTAGTGTGGGAAGTGTTGTCGAAGTGAAAGATGCTCATAGAAATCATGAAACACCCCGTAGTTGTAACACTCTTTTAATGCTTCTAAAATGACCCCTAGGACCCCCGTAGCGATGGTAGATCATGTGTTGACGTTGTGGGAGGTGTTGGGGGTGTTCTAGGACCTCAAAACTAGGTAGGCGTTGCAAACTAGGGCTTAGGCGATGTCTAGGCATCACATTGCCATCACCTACCTTCACTGGGGGTAAGCAATGGCCTAGGCATCCCCCACCTTGGGTTAGGCCATGGCTAAGGCGTTGGCTACCCTGGGTTAGGCCGTGGGCTAGGCGTCACCTACTTGTGGTTAGGCCATAGGATGGTGTCTCCCACTTGAAGTATTAAGGTATAGGGGCTCTGTTTTTGAGTTGATTCAAGGGCAATAAGGTCTTTTTGCATCCAATAACCGTCCCTAAACATACTTACATGAAATCAAAGTCCCTAAATACGTTTTAACTCTCTCAAATCCCTAGTTCATCCTTCCAAAACACAAGAGGAGAAAAACAACTTAGGGTTTGCTTCATTCAAGCTTAAAGGTTCAATCTTTTCACGATTTCTTCATCATTAAGGTATGTGGGACTATCCTAAAACTCCATGGACATAAGTTTTTATAATTTTATCAAGTTTAAGGATTTATAATCATGATACAAAGAAGGGTTTTGATGTTGTTCGAAAAACATGTCATGAAATCATTTTGACAAAAGTTTATAAATAGTATTGAACACTTTTTCATGGAATTAAATTATAGCCCCTTATATATATATATATATATATATATATATATATGCACGTTTTCAGTTTTTGAAAGTTTAATTGAGAGCATGACAACGAATTCCCTCTCTTGATATGAAATATATTGTCTATTTGATATGTGGGTTATTTTGAATGCGTGAATTTGAATTTTGAAAGTAAGTTCCTTAATATTAATGTGGTTGACATGGTTTATGACATGATGAGAGGGAAAAAGTCTCCTTATTTAGGAGTGTTCATTTTGTTGATAGAAAGAAATACACGTGTTTTAAAGAAAGATTGGCCACCACATGATAATGTGTATCAGAAGAATTGTTTTGCATACGTCTGCATGTGATTTGAGTTAAGAATATCCTCATTAACTTTTTGAATCGTTGGGGGTGGTCATCTAAATGACTTCTTTTATAAAAAGGGCTATGATTTATTATATGATATGATATAGCTTGCAAGTCTAAGTATGACGATACCTATTATGGATTGCCCTTAACATGAATGAAGCAAATATTGTAAAAGTATGAAGTATGGTTTTAAAGAATCAAAAGGTGGCTTAAATAGAGCTACTTGGTTACCCAAAGAAGGCCTGAGTTCAGACAACTCTTAGCCCGAAATCATGATTTGCCGATACGGGTCTTTATGTGCTATTCGGAAGGTGGAATAGCATGGTATGTCGGTAAGTGGGAATACCTTTTCATGATTTTTCCCATCTTTGTGGCAAACTTAGATTAAGAGCTTGGACACTATGTTATAGGCGGGATCCACATAGCCCGTGGATTACCATGTATGTAGGGTGATCCATCTAGCTCAGAAGTAAGATAAAGAGTGAGTCATGGTTTTAAAAAAAGTGTTTTGAAGTTCATTAAAGTATGCCCATGTGTTTTCACTTATGCATTATGTTCATTGTTTTACGAAATGCTCTCATTATGTTGTATAAAGACACGTTATTTTGGATTATTTCATATACCAGTACATTTGTATTGACCCCTTATATTTTAAAATCTAAGGCTCAGTCCCGAGATCCCGCTAAGTAGTAGATTGGTTTGTCAGAAGATTACAGTTGGCGAGCCTCCCTTATTTTGGAAGGCCTTGTTCAATGAAACATTGTCATTGATATTATTTCACAGTCTGGCCGGAGGCCTTGTCTTAATTTTTCAGACAGATGTTATTGTCATATTGTTAGAGATTTTGCAGACTAGTGTTACATATTTGAAATGTTTATAAACTCACATTAGTATTGTTTAGTAATAACAAGAAGATAACCATGTTTTCATTTTGTATTCCATATTTTTATAGTATATGAATTATGCATATGATTGCCAATTAGGGGGGCTCTCGGGCCTTTATGATTTGGGATGCTCATCGCGGCCAGGGCCTCGGTTTGGGTCATGACAAACTTGATATCAGATCACGATTCATGATCTCAGAATATCTGCAAAGTCGTGTCGAGTAGAGTCCTTTTATGGGTGTGTAGCACGTCACACTTATAAGGAGGAAGCTACTAGACGTTTAGAAATGTTTCACTTTCCTTCATGTTCTAGATCGTGCCGTTGTGTTGTCCATTTGAAAGTTATCCAAATCCTTTCTTTACTCTGATTTATTAATTAGGTCTCATTGTTGAGTCGATTCAAGAACGATAGGCTTAGAGTCTAAATGATGTGGTCCTTTCTAATTGAGTTATAAAATATTATGAAATAGTATAAGGACTTGAGAGGAGTCCGTTAGTGCTTCAAGGTTTATTGATTCGAGTGTATACTTTATCCTGATAAATCACGCTTTTCAGCATGAGGTATAGAGTGTATTTAGTCCCCTTTTATAAAACCCTTGTTGCAGATATCATGCTTAAGGGTAATGATGAGTGGAAAAATGTTGAAACATTATTTGCACCCGAGAAGTAGTATGTGATAAAGTTTCATAACCTATGAGCTATAAGATGGTCCAAAAGTTAGTGATATTAGGTCACAAGCTTAAAAGTCAGAATGAGGGTAAATTTTGCATAAAGAATCTAGTTTAGTTGTATAACCATTGATTTAGGGATGGGTTGCAATTTTATAGTGATAGACTAGTGTGGTAGCAAGATTTGTAGATTGTATGGTAATCGGTGGAGGAAGTGATTGAGTATGATTGTTATTTATTCAAAATAAGGAAGGAGCTCAAAGTGGATAGTTATGATGGTTAGAGAAATCATTTATAGGTTGTGAATGAAAAGGAATAGATTAGTCAATAAGTTATGGGTAGAGACTCTTTGGTGTATATGAAACTTGAAGATATTGGGGATGCATGTATGAGTAAGTAAATATGATATGAGAAAGTGGTATATGTTGATAAGATCGTAATGGATTATGTTATAAGATTAAGATCGACTGTCTCTATTATGTTACTTTACCTCCTTGATTGTCTTTTCTCTAGTCGTTGTAAACTAGTACTATGTGTGAGAAGGTATGTAGTAGATTTTGAGGTGTAGTAGTAATGTCGTGGAGAGGATGAACTTATGGGCCATATTTAAGTGAAATAAGAGACTTAGGTTGATATTTTTATTCGATTGATTAGTGTAGTATATGGCATGCTCCATATGATTGGTGTTGTTGGAAAATAGGCTTGAACTTTAGATGTGGATTGTGGTAGTGAAATAGTAGCTTAAGGTTAATGATGCATGTTTTGTGGGAATGAATTAGTAGGCTTGATGTGAGGTGTAAAATCGCCTAGGTTGGCAACTTACGGAATAAGGAGTGAAAAATTGTGATATATATATAGTCATGAGGATTAATGTTAAAAATAATGAATTATGGTTGAGTCATTAAGTGGATAAGGGCGTAAGTATGAAAGAATAAGTTGAACCCCGAGGTAGCATGTTGTTAGATAAGTTGTGTTGTGTATGAGTGTCACGTGTACCTAGATTTCATTCTCGAATCTTTTAGTGTGGAGAAGTCTGGGGAGTTTTTGAATAACGTTATTTAAAGTTAAATTGAGGAAATATGGGTAGGCAATATGCGTCTTTGGAATTGTTTTACAGATTTTGTTAAGTTGTAAGTTATGTGATTAGAGGTGTGATGCTAGTATCCTAAGAAGTTGAAAACAGAGCGGTAAGTGTTAAGAAGCATGGATGTCTAGGCCCATGATAATATTAGTCATAAGTCGATGACTTTAGGGATTGGAGAAAGTTATGATTAGTGTCCCTGGAGGGAGAGGTCCTAGAAAGAAATTTGTGTGTTTTTATTAAAATTATTGAGGGGAGTTGCGTTCATGTGTATAATGATCCTCCATTGTGTTGAGAGTTGTGGTTATAGATTTGATGAGGGAATATGTCTGCAAATCTAGGATTGTGACTTTGATCTAAGGGGCTGATGGTGAATTAAACTAGTTCCCAAATTTTCTCAGTGTGGCAAGTTGTGGGGAGAAATCATGATAAACCTATTCCTATTCAAGCACATTCCTTCTACTTCAGTTTAAGAGTTCGTTCTCCTAATGTCTTATGTATTCAAGTCCTGCCTATGTATAAGGTCTGAGTTCTCTATGTAACTCATGTAATGTTCCGACCTCCAAACTAGAAGCAATGATGTCTCAGTAAATCTAGTCTTTCATGTATTCAAGCTTTATGTTATGTTGTTCATGATCTATAAATCCGTGTCCCAAATCATGTTTGGTTCTAAGAAACTATGTTTTCATATGTTACTGATCCATTTTATGTCGGGATTAGCCTAAATATAAAGTTGTGTGAACTCATGACTATTTCAACTCTAAAAATGAGAAGCGATAGCTTCGAGTAGAAGTCCTTGCCTCAGTCATTGAATTCATGAATTCCAAACTTATGTTATACGACTTGTGATGTAACCGCTCATGTTTCTTACTATGGTTTGTCCTAAGCACTCATGTTGTGTTGTGTTTATGCCGAACGACTCTCTACTAATGATCCATACACTTGAGATATGAAGCACTTCGTGATTTGTCGTATCTTCAACTCATGTCCCACCTTAAGTAGTGCATTAAGTATATGTTATAATTGGATGGTGTCACTCTCTTTTATAATGCTTATGCTCGAGTCTCTCAATGACCCTCATTATGTTAGTATGATGGTGGTTGTGGAAGCGTAGTAATGTTTTAGGTGAGGGAGTAGATGTTTTTCAATGTAAAATTTTTTATGTGATATCTTTTAGCTAAGGTTATTGGTGAAGAGGGAATAAAAGAGATAAACTTTCGTTATGTGAAATAGTGGGAAGAAATATGTGGCGAAGATCTTTGTGAGAGTGATTGAATTTACTGGTCTTAGTGGGGAGATCCATGAAGTGGGTGTAGTAATGATAGGCTTGAATTTGTGATTGGTGAAAAAACAAACCACCGTGCTAAGTGGTTAGTACTCCCTGAATTAAAAAGTGAGAGTATTGGATGGTAATGGTAAGGTGAAGTGATATTCTTAAAGGGATATAGAATATGAGGTCCCATAACTTAAGCTAGCACCTTTTTCTCCGAGTTAGGATTCAACATAAAGGTATTATGCAGCGGGACTCAAACTCTTGTATTGAGATGTATGATGGTAGAAATGTAAGATGGAAATAATGAAGTATGTTATTTATTGTTTGGGGCATAGACGAGTAGTTTCCCTAAGTTTAAGTATATTCGTTGTATCTTGTAAGAGAGAGAATGCTTCTATTCCTATGTCCCACGAAACCTTCTATCATGATTAGTTCTGATGGAAATCAGGCCTATGATCACTAAATAAACTCATATCTTAGGTGGTGGTGATTATGATCCCTAAAACTCGTGTACAAGGTCATCTCTATGTCAATTCTTAATATCTCACGCTTCGTTCTTACACTTGTCATTAGGGAGTTATCATGAAACTCTTTTGATGCCTTTGTATATTCCGTTGAGAAAAATAAGATATTCAATGCGAGGTTACGTTCCATACTTCATGCTTTTATATCTTCAACAAGTTCCTACCCATCATTTGGGATGAATGATCCCAAGGGGGGATAATGTAACACCCTGCATTTTTTGAGTGAGAAATCGAACCGTCGTTCTTACGTGTGTAAATCATAATTCCATGATTTACTTTTGAATTCATGTGTCATGATCTTTATCCTAGTGTGAAAAGTGTTGTCAAAGTGAAAGATGTTCACGGGATTCATGTAACACCCCATAGTTGTATAATAACACTCTTTTAATGTTTCTAAAATGACCTCTAGGACTCCCATAGCGATGGTAGATCATGTGTTGACATTGTGGGAGGTGTTGGGGGTGTTCTAGGAACTCAAAACTAGGTAGGAGTCGCCAAGTAGGGATTAGGAGATGGCTAGGCATCGCATTGCCATCGCCTACCTTCACTGGAAGGGTTAGGCATTGGCCTAGGCGTCGCCCACCTTGGGTTAGGCCATGGCTTAGGCGTCGCCCATCCTAGGTTAGGCCATAGGCTAGGCGCTGCCTACTTGTGGTTAGGCCATAGGTTGGGTGTCACGCACTTGATGTATTAAGGTATAGGGGCTCCGTTTTTTAGTTAATTCAATGGAAACAAAATCTTTTTGCATCTAATAACCGCCCCTAAACATACTTACACGAAATCAAAGTCCGTAAATACGTTTTAACTCTCTCAAATCCCTAGTTTATCCTTCCAAAATACAAGGGGAGAAAAACAACTTAGGATTTGCTCATTCAAGCTTAAAGGTTCAATATTTTCACGATTTCTTCTTCATTAAGGTATGTGGGACAATCCTAAAACTCCAAGGGCATAAGTTTTTATGATTTTATCAAGCTTAAGGATTTATAATCATGATACAAAGAAGGGTTTTGATGTTGTTCGAAAAGCATGTCATGAAATCGTTTTGACGAAAGTTTATAAATAGTATTGAACTCTTTTTTGTTGAATTGAATCATAGCTCCTTATATATACATATGTTTTCAGTTTTTGAAAGTTTAATTGAGAGCATGACAATGAATTCTCATTCTTTATATGAAATATATTGTATATTTAATTTGTGGGTTACTTTGAATGCATGAATTTGGGTTTTAAAAGTAAGTTCCTAAATATTAATGTGGTTGACATGGTTTATAACATGATGAGAGGGGGAAAATCTCCTTATTTACAAGTGTTCATTTTGTTGATAAAAAGAGATACATGTGTTTTAAAAAAAGATTGGCCACGACGTGATAATGTGTTTCAGAAGAATTGTTTTGCATATGTCTGCATGTGTTTTGAGTTAAGAATGTCCTCATGAATTTTTTGAATCGTTGGAGGTGGCCATCTAAATGACTTCTTTTATAAAAAGGGCTATGATTATGATATGGCTTGCAAGTCTTGGTATGAGGATATCTATTGTGGATTGCCCTTAACTTGAATGAAGCAAATGTTGTAAAAGTATGAATCATGATTTTAAAGAATCAAAAACTAGGCTTAAAGAGAGCTAGTTAGTTACCCGAAAAAGACTTGATTTCAGATAACTCGTAGCCCGAAATCGTATTTTGCTGATACAGGTCTTTATGTGCTATTCGGCAAGTGGAATAGCATGGTATGTCGGTAAGTGGGCATACCTTTTCATGATTTTTTCCATCATTGCGGCAAACTTGGATTGGGAGTCTGGCCGCCGGGTTATGGGTGGGATCCACATATCCCACAGATTACCATATATGTAGGGTGATCCATCTAGCTCAGAAGTAAGATAAAGAGTGAGTCATGGGTTTAAAGAAGTGTTTTGAAGTTCATTAAAGTATGCTCATATGTTTTCACTTATGCATTATGTTCATTGTTTTACGAAAGGCTCTCAATATGTTGTATAAAGATATGTTATTTTGGATTGTTTCACATACCAGTACATTTGTATTGACCCCCTGTATTTCTGAATCTGAGGCTCAGTCCCGGGGTCCCACTAAGCAGTAGATTGATTTGTCAGAAGGTTACAGTTGGTGAGTCTCCCTTATTTCGAGAGGCCTTGTTCTATGAAACATTGTCATTGATTTTAATTCACGGTCCGATTTTTCAGACAGATATCATTTTCGTATTGTGAGAGATTTCGCAGACTAGTGTTAGATGTTTTAAATGTTTATGAACTCACATTAGTATTGTTCAGTAATAACGAGAAGATGACCATGTTTTCGTTTTGTATTCCGCATTTTTTATGGTATATGAATTATGCATATGATTGTCAGTTAAAGGGGCTCTCGAGCCTTCATGGTTCGAAATGTCCGTCACTGCCAGGACCTCGCTTCGGATGGTAACAATACCTTATACCTCACGCTAACAAATCCTTATAGTGAAATTAGAACTCCTGTCAGTTAATTTTAAAGATCCCACAAAATTGATGGAGAGAAGAAAAAATATTTTATATTAAAGAAAAGGAAAGAGGGAAATGAATTATCCTTAAGTTAAAATAAGCAGCAACATTCCGACAATTTTGTTTGAATGATTTAAGCAAGCATGGATGGTAAGACATCTCCATCACTGCAGCAACTAGAGCTGGCATCTCACGTGAATCTTCCAACCACCTATACATTATTCTTTTAATTTTTTCTCAATATTTATATCGAAATTTAATTACTACACTCTTAACTAATCATTTTGAGTTCAAGTCTTGTTAGGAGCGTCACTCCTAGAATGAACTTCGAATTAGTTAGAGCTTCAATGCGAATGTTTCTTCGATGTTCAATATTTGTTTTAGAGTTTAATTAAATTCAAATGGTAGTAGGACTACTACACTTTTAGCCAACAATTTTGAGTTCGAGTCCTATTGGGAGCGTCAATCTTAGAATGAGTCTTACAATGTGCGATCCAATTTAGTCGGAGTTTCAATGCGGATGTCGAACACTGAATAAGAAAAAAATTCAAATTCGTTCATTGCAAAGTCAATTTCAGAAAGCGATGCTCTATATAATTTTTTTTTTTCATTTTGATGAATTTGAATCGAGACATCTGATTAAGGATAGAGAAATTTCAACTATCTCACAAATTTAAAATGTCCAACACGTGTCAGTTGCATTTTTTTTTCCATCTATTTTTCTTTTTCCTAGACTAGTTTGAAAATCCCAAAAAATTTTACTATGCATGAGATACACGTATTAGGTGGCAGACAATAGTTGTATTAGATAATTCATACTTTACCAAGTGGTGCTTGGGTCCCACTAAAAGAAATGAGCCAAAGTCTTCTCATTCTTTATCTACTTCTCCGATTAGTTTTTTATTTTTATTCATTAAACTATACCTTTTAAAACTTGAAACAATTTTTCGCAAAAACAAAATCAAATCAAATAAGTCATATTAAATATAGAAATCAATCAAATTAATTGAAAAAAAAATTATTACTTTGATTTTTTTTTGATTATTCAATTTTAGTCATTTTTAAAATAAATATTATAAAATCAGTAACTCTTTAAGAAAGACAGAAGTACAAATATTTAATCAAGTTATTTATGACACTTATTTTCAAAAAATTGTACACATTGTTAAAAATTTTAGTCATTTCTAATGAATGAATATAAATAAATTTCTTACAACAAATTTTTATGCAAATAATAAAATATTTAGTTGTATATATTTTGATGATGGTATTTGAATTAAACAATTATAATTAATTAAAGAAGTACACATTATTTTGAATATTTAATATATTCTTGGAAAAATTACGTGGTCACTATTTAACTTACCATAACTATTTAAATTTTTAATTCTTAAATAATTATATAAATTCATGATTTCAGATAAAAGCTTGGATAAGAATTTGATATATTCATGTAAAATCTAAGTAATGTATTTGAAAGAATGTGATGCATGAAATCCAAACGAGTTGAGACTTATGTTATTTTCACTAAATTCTTAGCATCATTAAAATAAAAAAATACAAATTAAACTAGAAGTAATGACAAAAAATTAGGTTACTATAAAGATAAACACATGGTTTACAAACTAAGAGCGCAAAAAATTAATATGTAAACTTTTAAAAGAACTATATAAAATATGCATATGTACGTGTAATTATAATTTTTAAGTATGCATTTATAAAGTCTATTTGGTTCGAATTTAAATTTATTAAATATTTTCTCCCTAAAATCAAAATCAAAAGATATTGAGTTTCTTCAACTTTTAGTTTTTTTTGAATACCCTTAATTTCTCGCCTTACTCTTCCAATTTTTAACATTCGAACGGTTAAAATCCAATACTGTTAAATTAATTCATTTTCTAAGTAATTTTATTATTTTTTAATATCATCAAAATCTATCAAAACCATCCCCAAAAAAAGAACACAACTCATTTTGACAATAAATACGTAAGTTTGCAGCCATGAGCACGTAATTAATAAAAAAAATCAATGCACGCTCCTTCAAATCATTTAGCTGCTGCCATTTTCAAATTTTTTAATATAGATCTCTAGTTGGATTAGGAGTAAGTGCTTACCCCGCAAAAAGAGTAAAGTGAATGTAGGGTAAAATCTGTGTCCCACAATGGACACCTGTCAAACACAGAAAAAACTGACTCAATCAATATCTCATACAGGATAAAAATTTTCTACAATCCCCTGTAGAGAATCATCACTATATTATTCGCAAAATCACCTTCTGGATTCTTGTACTATATCGATTTTATAAGTTGGACATTTCTATTTATATGTTTGTCATCTGGACCCTTGAATTGAAAGTGAGTGATAGTGAATATTGAAAAAAATTAGTGAGTTTCGCTTGAAAAAAATTAAAAATTTTGTGAATTTTTTAAAGATATTCAAATTTAAAAATAAAAAATTTATTATGTTTGTATATATGAATTTATAGTTAAAAATTTAAATTAGTTGGAGAAGAATTTTAATTATTTGGAATGAATTTGATGTTTAATTTGTGAGTAAAAATAAGAACATGATTATTCAAATTTTTCTACAATTATAAATTTTTTTTATTTAATTAAATTAATTTTAATATTTAATTTGTTATTTGGCATTTTAAAAATGACTTGAAATTTAATGTAATACATTTTAAAAATTTTTATTTTTAATATTTTTTATTTTTTTATTTTTTTTTTAAATGACGTGGCAGATGATGTGGAAGATGAGGCTGACGTGGGAAGAGTGTGTTACACTCACCAAAAAGAGTTTAAAATATTGTTTTTTAGTAGATTCGGAAATCCAGATGACAAACATGTAAGTAGAAGTATCCAACTTACAAAACCAGAAGGTCATTTTGCCCTATATTTTTTCCAAAAAGATATTTTCAGACTTCGATCATTTATAAATTTCAATCAATCACTTTTGTCCATTGAAGGCCATCCTAACTTAATAAAATCAACAACATAATCCCTTTATTCCTAAATTTTACAGTCTTTCACTTTTCTCATATTCAAATTACAATTTTTCTTTTCTTTTCTTTGAAAAAACATAAATATATTTGAAGCTATAAAACGTAGTCGGTGCAGGAAAATTTCCATATGCATTCCGAGGAAAAACTAGACTCCAGGGTCTATAATGCGTAATTTTACCTTAAATATTAAAACAATAAATCACAGTTGGGTTAACATATAATAAGTCTAATTTAAAAAAAAAATAGCGAAAGAAAAGTTTCTTTTGCTTTCCACGCATGCGCGTATAAGAATGTGATAAACATATTCTTTGCTAGATTAGCTTTGAGAGGAGAAAAATATTTAACTCAAATAAGTTTAGAAGATATAAATTGTGTGATTGGTTAAAGACTTAAAGTGTGTATTCGATTTATCCAAGTAACTTCAGGATGCATATAATGTCATTTCTGGTGGAATCATGACTATAAACAATTATTATTTTTATGACAGAATTGAGAACACAACGTGAGTTTGTCGTGGATTATGGTTACTGTACTTTTTATATGATTAAATTCCAACAAATATTACCGCTAGTCTGCTACTGATCATTTCATAGGTCCACGTTAAGGGTAATAGTCTAAAAGAGAGAATAATAAAAGTACATATGCAACTATAAGTCTATGCATGAGCGTGAGCTAGAAGGTAACTTATTTCTGGTTAAATCGAATTCAGTAGTTTAGTTCAATTTCAGTCGAATTAAGTAGTTTTAGCTCAACTTTAATCGAATTAAAATTAGATATATATAAAAATTGAATTCAGTTACCAATACTTGATATGCTATCTCGGTATTTGGTTATAAAATTTAGGATTATTTATGTTGCGTTAATTTGATTGATTGGAGGGTCTAGTTAGTTCCAAAATTATATATCCACCATTTATAACATAATAATGGGACAATTTATTTTATAGACATGGTGAGATAACTTATCTTAAAATAGTAAATCACAAAATAATTTAATTTCGGAATAACTTGTTCCCGATCAAACCACCTATAAGTCTATAACTATAAGTCATGATGACAATTTAAGTTAATTAAGAGATGTACATTTGATTGTGTTGGCCAAGTAATTATTATAGTGTAATTCCTTAACAATTGTGCATTGATTAAGAAGTACTTTTATAGTTACATCCTAATTCTTAGGGAACAGACATGACTAAGCATAATCTAAATGGAGTTTAAAACAAAACAAACACACTAATTGGATGACCATGATCATCATAACAATGTACTTGAAGTGGAAAGTAGTCATAATCAATTTGTGGAGGGCCATATAGAATTAAGTACTGAGATTTACATGCAACTATACCTAATAAGCAAATTAATCTATGTATAATTTAAAACAAATCAATGGCTAATTTGATGCCCATGATCATGAAGATGTACTTGAAGAGGAAAGTAGTCATAATCAAGCTGTGGAGGGTCATAATTGATTAAGTATTGAGAATAACATGCAACTATACACCTATCAAATTATCTTTCTTTATATCATAGTTAGTCAAATAAAATATTAAATCATGTTGGTTGTTGGTAGTTCAATTGTTATAATCTTCTACATATTGTTCAAGTCATATGCATCTATAGTAAATTCTTAGAGACTGCTTTTGTAAAAATGCCAAAATAAAAAATTCTATGCCTCTCGTCTCAAATCATCTATCATCATTTCTAAAACTAGTTATCTCTGATTATTCATTATTTTATAATTTCAAGATAAATTAATTATATTTTCTGTTTCAGCCATAATAGTAAATATTTTTGAAGATTGCGTACAAACAACTAAATAAAGTAAATATTTAATGAAAAACATTATTTTTTAAGATATAAATAAAAGTATATTATAATTAAATACATGCGAAGATCTGACAAAAACAAAAAAAAATACATGCAAAGGTTTAAGTTGGTAATTCTTTTTACATTCTCACCTTCTCGGAGTCCAAGTATTATAGAATCTTGTATTAAAAAAATCTATATAAGCATGATTATATGATCAATCGCATCTAAACTCTCTTAATTAATATATTTAAAAAAAAAACATTTTAAGAAACAGAAGAAATAATTTGAGATGGATGAACCATTACTAAAGAAATGCACGCATCTTGTACATTAGATAAAAAATCTGGGTTCTATCATACTACTAATTGGAAAGAGACACATAAGAATTGATGAAAAAGAAGAAAACCCACTTAAATTAGCTTTCAATCAAATCGACATTAAAAGAAGTTCCTGAATTCCCAACACATTGGTTGATTAAATATGATAAAAGTTGAACTACACAATGATTGCTCAAACGAGATATTATACATGGAGCTACTTGACTTTATTACTCTTTTTTTCCCTCTTAAATAACTACTGATATATTAAAATATGTTTTTCTTTCTCTAAAATAAACTTCTAGATTTTAATTCTATAAAATCATCAATACAAATTATGGTGGAATAGTTTGATATCTCTTCATTCTTAATTAGTAATATTTTATTGAGACGTTGCGCCAAAAAAAGTCTTATAATTAATATGCAAATCCAAATTCAATTTTAATGAAGAACCCCCAAATAGCGAACAACAAACAAAATTCCTTAAAATTACTTTAGTATACTATCTTCCTTTGCGTCTTTATAAGCAGCACTACATGTGGAGTCTGAATGAATGGACTTTATATTTGCTTCAAATTTAATAATGGAGTCAAAATTTTCACTAAAACATTTTAAAGTAAAAAAAATATATATATAAAAAGATTAAAAAAAAATTCAATATTTATTATATATATCTATATAAAAAAAATAATTTTATTATTATATAAAAAATATAATTCTTCGAAAAGGGAATTCTAATGTACCCGTCGGCCGTACCTGCTCGACCCCTGTCAGCCATAATAAAAAGTCTGCCAGGAAATTAAATTTTCTCACTTTTAATTTCCTTTTCATCAAATAAAATTACAAATATTTTTTTAGAAAATAATTTTAGATTAAGTTACAATGATACCCTCAGAAAAACAAAGATTTACTGTCATGATTAACATTAGCTTTTCCAATTCCCATAGCCCACTCATAATTTCCCTTTCAACTTATTATGTTTGTTGCTTAAAGTGACTTGCTTTCCCTTAGCTTTTCCCCCCTTCTTTTGACTCAAAAAATATATCAGAAGAAACTTCAAACAGCAAAAAGCTAGTGTATGGTTATAGTTATAACCAAATGAATTTTACTTTTATACTCTGTTAAACTTGTAAAATTTAATCTCAATCATAACTTAACTAATGAACTTGTTATAACGAATTAAATTATGTTGATAATATGAAAAGATTTTTTCATTTTGGTTAGGATACAACATACTCCGTATTTACCTAAACTTCAACTGATTCCTCACTTTATAATTTCCTCGATCATTTTTTTCTATTTGTGCTACGATGTAATTTTTTTTAAAGGAAGATCGGATTAGTAGCTCAGTTAGCTAACTACTTGAACTTTCACTTTATTGGTCAGAGTTCGATTTTGTACTTTGTAATTCGTTCTTCGATTTCTCATTCCCCTACCCCTAATACTCCTTATATAATCATTATTTTCTAAAAAAAAAAAAAAAGTACCCTATACCTAGCTAGTGTGATTCCATATACGAGGAATCTGAAACGGATAAAATATATGCAAATTTTATCCCTACCTTGTAAGGTAGAGATTATTTTCAATAGAAAGAAAGACTAGATAAAGAGACCCACAAAATCCTTTCTTGAGAGTCATCCATTAGAGAATAAAGATAGATAAAAAAATAGATAGATAGATACATCATATTAGATGTACCATTACCACTACTACTAGATGTACCACTACCACTACAACTAGCTATCTACCTTAGCTCCCACTTTCAAACACATCCCACAACAAAGAAACAGACCACCACTTTAATTTTCTTACAATGGAAACTGGCCATCATCATCATGATAATATTATAAACTCCCTCCAAAGGCCAAATTTCCCCTTACAATTGTTAGAAAAAAGAGATCAAGATCATACAATATGTTCAAATTCATCTCTATTTCATCCTACTTTACACATGACCACCTCTAGTACTTATGATGCAATTTGTGTTGATGATCAAAAACCAAAAAATCAAGAAGAACCAAACAAGATCAAACAAGCAAAGAAAGGCACAACAAAAGACAGACACACAAAGGTCGATGGTCGTGGTCGTAGAATTCGAATGCCAGCAACATGCGCAGCTAGGGTTTTTCAACTCACTAGAGAATTAGGTCACAAATCTGATGGTGAAACTATTGAATGGCTATTACAACAAGCTGAACCTGCTGTTATTGCTGCTACTGGTACTGGTACAATTCCAGCTAATTATTCATCACTTAATATTTCTGTAAGAAGTGCTAGACACCATACTACTAGTGCCAGTAATTATCTAGCACATAATAATTTCGGTCATGTTCATCATGACCAAAATTATTTTAATGGGATGGGGTTATTTTCGTCTGAAAATTCATTTTTCCCCAGTGGGAATTTGAATGTACATGCCATGTTACAAGCGAAGGAGGAACTATGCGACAATAGGGACCAAGTTGATAATAACGATGATAATATTGGACGAATTAAGCGGAGGTCAGAAGGTCAAGATTTACTGCAAAATCACCAAATGGGTAATTTGTTGCAATCTAGTACTTATGGGTCAATTCCAGCAAGTCATCAAATTGGACAAAATCCTGCAACAACATTGTATATGATGACAAACAATACTAGTACTACTACTAATAATAATTCTAGTCATCATGACACTAGTAATTGTTCTATGTGGGCATCTCCTAGTAACAATATTGATAACTCAACTATTAGAGGAGGGCTATTGAATTTTATGAATTTTCATCAACCTATTTTGGAAACACGTGGCGGTGGCGGGACGGCAGCGGAAGGCCAATGGGGGATGTTGACGGCGGCGATGAACAATTATAGGCAAAGTGATCATGCTAGTGGTTCTAATCTGCATAGTGGAGCAGATGATCATCATCATTCCTGAAATGTATGTATTATATTTTTTGTTTATGCGAGATATTTTGTGCACTAGATTGTCTTTTTTTTAAGATTTTATTTTTAATATCTTTGATAGTGTACTTGTATGAGGAAATTAGATATAGTAGTTATATATTGTAATTTCTACTAGTAGATTGCATTAATAACAAGGAAAAATAAATTTCTTGGAATATTGAGAGCAAAACTTTCTTTTAATGGCATTTCTCTATGAAAATTTTAGGGTTTGGTGAGAATTCTGTAAAGAATGTTGTTTTTAATTTATCTTTTTTTAAAAAAAAATAATTGCTTTTTGTTTTTTCCTTTCAAGTGTTGACTACTTTAGTTTTGAGAAAGTTTTCGAGAATTACATTCAGCCAATGTTCCTTAGTCAATATGTTTTCGAATTTTATTTTTGATATGATGATGAAATTAAATAAGTTGAGCTTAGACCAAAAAGAAAAATGGTCTATGAGAATTATTGCAATTGATCTTAGTTTGTTTGAGATTGAGACGTAGTTATTATTGATCATGAAATGGGTTGAGTTTAAATGAGAAATATGGTCATTAAAAATTCATACAGTGGACACAACTTTTTGGGATTGAAAAATGATTATTGTTGTATTTTGAATTCTATATTGAAATGGGGATGAAATGAGTTAGAGTCTGGGACTGAAACATATTAATTATTAATGATAGAATGAGAATTCATGTAGCAGACGATCCCAATTTATTTGGATTTGGGACATAGTAATTGTTATTGTTAATAAAATAATGAGTTGAGTTTAGACAGAAAAAATGATCACTGCAGATTATACAACTAACACAACTGATTTGTGATTATTAGGCATAATCATTACTTTCTTCATTTCATAATAAATGAATTGTTGAATTTTGTCATACAAATTAAGAAAAAAACATTAAAAGCATAAATTTAACACAACTTTTTATTTTTACCCAAAAAAAAATTGACCCTGTGATAAATTTTAAAAAAAATTTAATGATTCATTTATTTTGAAACACCAATAAATATCTGAATAATTCACTTATTCTGAAACAGCTATATATTGAATTCTATATTTTCCTAGACAAGCAAACACTAAATAAAGTAACCTGCATAAGTAAATAAAGTCGAGTGTCAAACTTTATTGAGAAATTGTCAACTATTTTAAGAAAAGGTGGGCCGGATTGAAAGGGCACTATTAATTAGGTATAAATAACATAAATATCAATCTTTTAAAAGTAATTACATATTTTTTTATTTTTTAATTACTTTACTTTCTCTCCCTATTAATATATATAATATAGTCGACAATTGACATATACATAGCATTCTGTGTATATGTGAGATTTTTATAATATGTTTAGGGAGTTGAGATTTTTTGTAATATTGAAAACATAAGTTGTGTATTTGTGTAATTTTTTGATTAATTGTTGGAAAGGTCTCATCACATTACTAAACGAAAAAATTACCTAAATAAACTTATTAGATTGTTTATTTCAATATATAGCCCTTTTTTTTTTTTAATATTTTCAAGTTATAATAATTTTCATTAAAAAATATATATTTTTTCATTTAAAAAAAATCCATACCAAAATCAGCACAAAAAATGAAAAATATTATTTTAATATAACTAAACAACAATATTTCTTCCTTAAATATAATTACCATTTACTAATTGGTACAAATCACATTCCCAATTTTTATTTTTTTTCATTTTTTGTCTCCTTTTTTAAACATCAAGATTTATCTTCCATCTTCATACACGTTCGTTATTTTTTTTCCTACAAGATTATATTATTTCAGTAAAAAGATTTCGTAAGTTATTATTGGTTTATGCATCTTTTGAGAATTTTTATTTAAAGAAAAGATTTCCCAATCTGCAAAACAAAATAAGAACAATACATATAAATATGAGTTGTGATAATTTACACTTAATTATGATACATCATGGAAGAAGAAGAGATTCTGCAGGTATGTTAAATTATTTAGCAATTTGTTATTTTACATTCAATATTTAAAGAATTCGATAGTTTTATTTTAAATCATTTAGAGAGAATATATTTTTAAAAATGTATATATATTTCTCTTCAATGATGTAATGTTAAAGTGTTGAAAGTTAAATAATAAGATGGTGAAAATATCTTGAAACAGTAAATGATATAGTACAACTGTGTATGATTATGAGTTGCATAAGATTATCGAAAGTTATATAATGTGTGTTGTCACAACAGGTAGGCCAAGATACTTTGGTATAATCTAACGATTCTTTCATATATGATCTTTTTCGTGAATTCGACATTAGTGATCAAGGTCATCCTTTCTTCTTTTCATTCCGAAAAATAATAGTTGGCTGATAGGTGCCCAGCCCAAGTCCAGACGGGATTATGTATAATGCAACTATAAACTATAAAGTTTTAGTAGAAGTAATTGCAATACAGCTCAGGATAGACACACATTCAAATTAGTTTGAAACAAAGTACATAATAAGTGATAGTGTCCGTCAAGGTCATACACAATGACACAACTGTGAAGTTCTTTCTGAATTAAAAAAAATAATTGATGATTTTTTTTTATAAATATCCATTGTATGTTATAACTAAGGATATATTATTAGAACCATTATAATTTACCAAAAAATTAATAGTTTGTTTTAAAAAACAGAGTTCTAACGAAAGATTTTCAAAACAGACGAATCTATTTTTCAATGATTGCGTTAGTTTAATAGGTATAACTCTAGATTTCGAAGAAGTTGAAGAATAACATGTTCAATTAATTGATGATGCAACACATACCAAAATTAATGATCAATTTCTGGAGATTTATAGTTATTCTTGATAACTGATTATAAGTGTATAATTTATTTGAATTTGCTTTATCAGTTATGATATTGACTGAGTTATAATAAATGATTTTTTTATCATGAATTATTTATATGATGTTGTTTTTATCATTTTCAATACTCTGTTTATACAGTTTCAATGTGTTGTTGGCTCTTTCATTATGGTGGTAGAGTTTGTTTATGTATACTTTGATTATTAGTTGTGTGTAGCGATATAATAATTACACTAAACTAAAAAAATAATCTAACTAATATTAATTATATGTGATAGCGAAAGACATATATGCGTTTATTAAGATAAAATATGTATGCAAAGGCGATTAAAGATTTTTCTCATCTACTGCATGTAATTTGAATCCAATGGTTTAATTGCAAATTATTAATATTGCAAAAAAAAATATAACATACGAGGAACAAAGTCCATACAATATTTAACTTGAACTTAATAAGATTGTTTCATATAAAAGATCAAAAAAATAAATAACAATAATATGAAACTTGGTAACAAAAAAGTCATTCAATCACTTTCTAATAAGTCATAAAATATAATTAGTAAAGTTTAACACAATATTAACAGAACAAAATAATGTCTGAACCTACTACATTCAAATAACAAAGATCCAGAAAAAAACACAATAACTAAATAAAAAACGTCTACTATAATCTTGTTTTGTGATTGGAATGATCGTGTCCTTGAATTTTTGAAATAACTTTATATTTTGAAACTGCTATGCTTGCTAGTAACATTTTGCTTTCTCTATTTGATATCATCAAACACATTAACCTTAATGTATGAAGTGTACTAGTGACTATCTTTTTTTTCCCCTGAAATTAAAGATATAATAATAATGTTATGTTAATTATACAATAACGGTCAAACTGATAAAATTGAAATCAATAAACTTTACATTTGATAAGGACATTAAACCTGTATTTTTTAAAAAAAAATTGGACATATAGCAGACAACAAAAACATATTAATAATTAAACCCAAAAAAATATGAAATCTAATTAAAATGCATTCCATTATAAACAAAAATATTGGTTCAAATCATAATTTTATTCCATTATAATACAAAACTCTACAGTTAATAAATAAATTAAATCTATATTTTTTGTAGAATTTTTGACATATAGCAGACAACAAAAATAATATTAAGATCTGAACCAAAAAATTAAAAAAAAAATATTCTGAAATATAATTAACATACATTAATAGAAGTACCCGCGTGATTCACGAAATATTTTTATAATAATATGCGTTGAAAATGTTATCTAATTCACATTGAAATAATATAATTAAATAATTTTTATTGATCACACTGATGTATTTTAAATTGGCCTTGAAACATTAAAAATAGTGTTAATAGTGAAATTACAATTGATACTCTTAATAACTAATCACAATTACAATTATTTTAGATGTTTTGATATGAAAAAAAAATATTTCTTTAATCATATTTTATTTAAGGAATTTTAAAATAATTAAATATAAAATATAAATAATTATTAATATTATTTTTGAACTCTTATATTTATATTTTAATCAAATAAGACATAATTACATTCCTTACCTTCCATTTCAAATTTTAATATTTTTGTCTATCAATTAACTTCACAACTAACTATACTATTTTTAAAAAGTTACATCTTTTAATTGCATCTCAAATACTAAAAGCACTCACTTGTATTGATTACAAAATTTTCAATTTCAAATTTTAAATTTCATTTAGTTTCAATTCAAAAATTAAATACATAAATTTCATTTAGTTATCACACTTACCCCTACCCCCAAAACCCATTCGACCCCCTACCTAACCCTACAAAAATAATTTTTATTTTTGATTTTAAAAACAAAAAAACTTTCCATCCTTCTGTCCTGGCCCCAAAAAAATTTAAACTTTTTTTTAACAAAATTTCCTACTACACAACTCCAAGCCCCACCTACACTACCACTTCGTCTACCCCACCCACCTAGCTCACCCTTTACCCCACCCCAATCGTCATAATCTTCTACTCTTTCTCTCATCCATCACTTTACCTTTATGCAATTTATTATTGTGTGTTAAATATACAAAAATGCTATTAGAAAATATTTCTTAAGTTACTCATAAAATATCAATTATCAATTTATTTTAACATATATGCTATTACTAATGTCAAAAATCACATCAAATAAAATTGTCTGTTTGTAAGCTCAAAATCAACTAATAACTACTAATTCGTATTTTTATTATCTTAATTTTTTTTTTTTTAAAAATTACTCGATTAAGTTCAACCATGTTATATCACTTCAATTAAATTATGCTTTTTGTTGTCTATTGAAAATAACTTGAGATGTAGTGAATTAATTCATCATCAAAATGAAACAAATTATATAAGCATACACCATCAAAGATGATGATAAAAGCACATACAAATATTAAGAGTAAACATTTAGTAATATATTTTAAAAAAATTTTGTGAGAAAATTGATATTTGAATTCATAAAAAGAAATCGTCATAATTAATTTTAATAAACGTGAAAGCAATAGAAAGAGATGACGGTGGAGATATATGATTATGATGATAAAAAAGAGTAGTCACAACAATATTAATTCTTAAATTGAATCATCAAAAAGAACAATTACTTATATTAATTTAAATTGGTAGACCTTGAACATTCACAGAGAAAGATAAGATGGAAATGTTATATCATTTCTGCATAAAAAAAAAAGTCAATTCAAGAACAACTTTTCAAATGAAGAACAAAAAAAATGCAATAAATAAATTCATGAATATAGTTAATGATAGAGAAATATATATAAAAGAGGCCGAGTGATAGAATTTCATTCCTATTCAAATTTCATTTAAATTCAAATTCAAATATCACATATATTTGTTAAAAAGATTAGTTTGTTATTCTTTCTTATCTTTACATTTTTCAAATATAATACATATTTACAATCAATATATATTTGAGTTGAGATAAATATTGAAATAAATAAGACAATAATAACAACAACAACAACAACAACAACAACAACAACAATAATAATAATAATATAATATATTATTATTAGAATTGTTGTTGTTGTTGTTTAATTATTTTTACTTTACACTACTATGATGTATTACTATTACTGTTATTACTATTATTATTATCTATTCATTATTATCTGAGATAAATATTAAGATCAATCATGTAGCCAAAAAAAAAAAGTGTAGCATGATTACTAATTAAGCACATCTAATAATCTATTATTTTCTTGTAAATTATAAGTTTATCTTTGAAATAATATTTTTATCTCCCATTCAAAATAAAAAAAAATTTATAGAATAACTAATATCTTAGAGGAGTGATTATATAATAATAAGAGTCCAATTAAAACTATTTAGTATGATAATTATCTACTTCTAATATACAATTTTATATTTTTTTAATATTATTTTAAATTTAAAGTCAACAATTTATTACTTTTAATTATCTTTGCCATTTTACCTCTCTGCAAAATACAATGCAAATTTATCTTATAATATTATAACTGAAATAAAAGAAATATTTGAAATCAACCCATATATTTTTTACTTGTAAATAATGTATCATTATTATTACTGTTATTATTAATATCAGTATTAGTATTAAAATGTATTAGTATCAGTACATCTACTACCAATTACTACTATTACGTTTGTACGTTTGTAGCAGTGCTACTACTGCTACTATTATAAATTAACTTCTAATTATTATTATTATATTATATTTAATATTTAAATATATTTAAAAGAGATAAATTTATGATATAGTTAGAGATGTTTTAGGACTCTTCAATTATGACTTTTTAATTTTAAGTTAATGAATTATTTTAAAATTTTCAAGGCCTACTATTTTCAAATTCAAATATTTTTAAGTTTTTAATTTAAATTCAAATTTAAAAAGATATAACATAAATAATATTTAATAGAATTAGTTAGACAACAATAATCCAATTAAACTCTTTAATGTGATAAATAACTATCTTGACAATGATCATTGCTATTAATTATTATTCTTATAATTGTTACTACAACTATTACACTACTATGTATTGCTATTTCTGTTACTACTATTTTCTTTTTAAATATTATTATTATTATTATTACAACTACTACTTATCCTATTATTATTATTATTAGTAGTAGTAGTGGTAGTAGTGATAGTGATAGTAGTGGTGGTAGTGGTAGTGGTAGTAGTGGTGATAGTGGTAGTCGCAGTCATAGTCGTAGTAGTAGTAGTCGTAGTTGTGGTGGTGGTGGTCCCACTACTACTACCACTACTAGTACCACCACCACCACCACCACCACTATTACCATACAATATATTATTTATAAAACTATTGTATAGATTCTTATTATTTTTACTACTATTACTACTGCACCGCATTTTATTTTTAAATTAAAAGCAATACAACTTGTGTATTACTATTACTATTATTTATTACTTATTATTATTATATTATTAAAATAAATATTTAAATTATAAAAGAGATAAGTTTGCAATAGTAATAGTCTATTAGAACCCTTCAATAATAAGTTCTTAGTTATTAAGATAATATATTTCACGTTTAAATACTTGATGTTTCAATTCAAAAGTTTTATTACAATATTTTTAATTTTGCCCTAAAACCGCCACGTGTCTATTTTAATTAGTTGCCACTTGGCATCTTGTCTTGTTTTAGTTTTGCTTTTATATATATATATATAGATGTCACTATAAAAACAAAAAAAATCTGATTCAATATAAAATTTATACCATTGTAATACAAACCTCTACAGTTAATAAACAACTTAATCCTATACTTTTTGTAGAATTTTTGGCATACAAAAGACAATAAAAATAATATTAAAATTTGAACAACAACAACAACAACAACAAATTCAGTGTATTCCCATAAAGTAGGATCTGGAGAGGGTAAGATGTACGCAGACCATACCGCTACCTCCGAAGAAGTAGAGAGGCTATTTTCGGTAGACCCCCTGCTCGAGATACAGAACAGTAACAAAAGGATGAATACCACAACAAAAAATTCGTGATAAGAAGTACTGTCACTAGAAAACAGAGAAAATACGACATACGATACATAGGGCAACACGAAAAAGAGAAAATAAGAAGTACGCAAAAAAATACGAAGGACACCTACCTAGTTGTAACATACTCGCACATACCAAAGACACCTAAGAATACTAAGATTCCTAATATTACTAACCCGGCAACACAAGGTCTCACCTAATCGCTTGCTACAATCCACACACTCACACTAGCTTTTTACCCTTATCCGCGACCTCTACACCTTTCTGTCTAGGGTCATGTCCTCAGTAAGTTGAAGTTGCTCCATATTGTGTCTAATCACCTCCCTCTAGTATTTCTTTGGCCTACCTCTACTCCTCCTGAATCCATCCAAAGCTAGCCTCTCACACCTATGAACTGGGGCATCCGCGCCCCTCCTACTCACATGCCCAAACCATCCTAGCCTTTCTTCCCTCATTTTGTCCTTCACTGAAGTCACTCTTACCTTCTCCCAGATAACTTTATTTCTAACTCTGTCCCCTTTAGTAAGTCCACACATCCAACGCAACATCCTCATTTCCGTCACCTTCAATTTTTGGATGTGAGAGTGCTTGACCGGCCAACACTTCGGTCCATACAACATGGCCGGGTGGACTGCCACTTTATATAATTTTCCCTTAAGCTTAAGAGGCATCTTGTTATCACACAACACTCTCGAGGCGAGCCTCCACTTCATCCAATCTGCTCCAATACACATAGAAACATCCTCATCAATCTCCCTGTTCCCCTGAATTGTAGACCCAAGATACTTAAAAACATTCCTCTTACAAACCTCCTGGGCATCCAACCTCACCACCACTTCTTCCTCCTACCTCAAGTGACTAAACTTGCATTCTAAATACTCTGTCTTGGACCTACTCAACCTGAACCTCTTAGACTCAAGGGTTTGCCTCCAAACCTCCAATTTGTCATTCACACCCCTCCTCATCTCATCAATCAGTACTACATCATCCGCAAATAACATACACCAAGGCACCTCGCCCTGAATACTCTGCGTCAACACATCCATCACCAGCGCAAATAAGAAGGGACTAAGGGTCGAACCCTGATGCAACCCTGTCTCGATTGAAAAATGCTCAAAGTCTTCTCCTGCCGTCCTCATCCGGGTCTTTCCTCTATCATACATGTCCTTAATAGCTCGGATGTAAGCCATCGGGACCCCCTCACCTCCAGGCATCTCCACGGAACCTCCCTCGAAACTTTATTATATGCCTTTTCCAGGTCGATGAACACCATGTGTAAATTCCTCTTCCTTTCTCTACACTGCTCCACCAGTTTCCTCACCAGGTGGATTGCCTCTGTTGTCGAGTGGCCAGGTATAAAACCAAACCGATTCTCCAATACGGACACTACCCTCCTCAATCTCCTCTCAACCAATCTCTCTCAAATCTTCATAGTGTGACTCAACGGCTTAATACCCCTATAGTTGTTGCAGCTCTGAATATCACCCTTATTTTTATATAACGGGATCATCGTACTCCATCGCCAAGCCTCAGACATTCTCGCAGTCTTGAAAATGTTGTTAAACAAATCAGTCAATCACCTTAAACCAGTCCTACCAGCATACTTCCAAAAGTCCACCGGGATTTGAAGTATTCTAAAATAATTAACATAAAATAAAATATTAAGTTTTCTGAAATCTAAAATAAAGTATTCTGAAATCTAATTAACATGGATGCCACTATAAAAACAAAAAAATGGTTCAATATCAAGTTTATACCATTATAATATAAAAAAATATTAAGTCAAAATTCAAATTATATTAACCTTACAGACTTTTCTTGTTTTCTTCGTGTGAACATTCTTATCAATAATTTTGCCAACACCGACATTAGACTTGGACCTTGTAACTCGAGTATTTTGTTGATTTTTCTTTTTGATTTCTTCATTTTTTGAGTGAAAATTTCTTCTTCTAAATCAGAATTCAAATCTTGTTCAATTACAATTTTTTTTTCTCTTATCAATCCTCTTACCTTGTGGAACAATCTTTTTGGCTACAAGTATTCTCTGCATGTTCAATTGCAGCTGCTTCAATAATGATGAACTTTTTGAAAAATCAATTTTGATTGGCAAAATTTTGCTTTGATTATGTAAAATCGTAATGGAGAAGGGTAAAACACCCCAAATCAAAGAGAAGCAAAAAAGAATAATCAAACTATTTTCTTGTATTCATATAAAACTTTTTCTATTTTGAGTACAATTAAATTTATTTTTTCGGATGTCTCAATAAAAAAAACAAGAACACTGATATCAATAAAAGTAAAAGTCAATGGGATTAGAGTTTTGAAAGTTGGGGAATACCAACTTCATACCACGAAATATCAAAAGAAGAGAAAAATTTTAAAAAAATTAATGGAAAAGAAGAAGAGTCTTATCGGTAAACTAAAACTGGAAATCGTGTAACTATAGAACTACAAAATTAATTGTTAAAGTAAATAAAAATCAAATACAAAGTATTATTGTAAAAAAATATATTTACCATATTTAAGTGCTTTAATTGTGAACAGATTTTGTTACTTAATTAATATAATTAAAAAAAGAAATAATTATTGATATCAATAATCAAACTTACCATAATTATCAAAAGATTTAATAAAAGTGATACATACTAAAGGCAATAATTTAGGATATAAAATGAATATTAAAAATAAAAAATAATTTTCTAACATTTTTCTGAAAAATTATTCTTAAAAGTTGTTATAACTTGCAATAATTTCTTTAGTCTAGTAATTATTGAAAAATGTTGTCATAAGTTGCAATAAATAATCTAATAAGTTAATTTAGGATAATTTTCACTTACTAAATAAGACTATTATTATATATTTACCTTATTCCTAAATATTTGTCAAAAATATCCAAGAGTTTGGCCAACTGGTTCAGTAAAGTTGGGTTGAGCACAATGAGGTCTCAAGTTCGATTCCCAAAAGAGACAAATACCAGGTGATTTCTTTTCATTTGTTCTAACCTCGATGGACAAAGTTATCTGATACCTGTTGCTGATAGGAGATGACAAGTATCCGTAAAATTAATCAAGGAACAACACAAGCTGATTCAAACACCAAAGTTATCAAAGAAAAAAAAAAAGGATATAAAGCTCTTCCATGATGGATTGTTTCCCTATAGTTCCTTCATATTTCTTAGTTTTCTAGAAATGGAAAACAACATTTTTAGTGGGTGAAAGCTCTATGGGAAGCTATTAATGTCGTAGGGGTAGGCGTTCGGTATTCGGTATTTTTAAATTTTGAGTTTGTTAGTTCGATAATTGGTAATTGAAAGTAGATATAAAATATATTTTTAAATTTTGAGTTTGGTAGTTCAATAATTGGTAATTGAACGTAGATAAAAAATACCATACTTTTAAACTTCGGTTGGGTAATTCGATAATCCATAAAAAAGACATTGATTTGATACGATATTTGATAATACCATATTAAAGTTGGAGAGAAAGGCTAATAGAAATAAATTCAATAAAGGTGAAACACATATTGCTTTGATACGCAGTTTGATATGTGATTCTCTTACACTAAAAATATATGAGAAAAAATTGATATGTTTCTGGAAGCAATTGTTTATTTTGATCAATTCTTTTCAACAACTCATAAAGCCAATTGTTTCAAAACTCTCATCAATGAGAAGTAACATTATACTTTACCTTCTTTCCAATTTTAGTGAAACTACACTTTGAAAGACTAGTGTAAAATTAAATAGACTAAAAAGAGTTTGAGTAGAGAAAACTTTGAATAAGTGCAAAGGGTTTTTAGCTTGTTGGATGTGTTCGTATATAACATTTTACAATCTAGGATAGTATTGATTATTTATAATTAATTATATATAGAATCTCTATTTAATAAATAATTCGATATTCGTTAAGTATCGAATACCAAACGGTATTAACATCTTGACTAAACACAAATTTGAATATCGTAATTTTAAAATGTTACTCTCAAATACTGTACTAAATACAAAATTATTGAATACCGAATATCAAAATTTTCAGTTCGATTCGATAATTCAATTTTTAGTACTTTATGCCAGCCCTAATTAAAGGAGCTCGAAGCTCAAGTTTCAAAAATCAATTTGCGGCAAATAAACTTTATTTTGCGCTGGTGATATCTCAAAAGAATTGAAATATTTCGGGGGTGGGGTGGGGTGGGGTGGGGGGGGGGGGGGGGGGGGAGGGGAGAGGTTTCAAAACTAAAATTTGGAACTATTTGGATAAAATCTAAACTAGTTTGGGACTGAATATCAATCCATTCATTGAAGTCCGATGCTACAATCGAGTGTATTAAACTTATATGGATATTGTATAAAAGTTGCATACCATGTTATTATAGTTGTATTAGATTTTCAGAAATCAACATGAACTTTATACAAAATTTATAGAGAAAAGACATCAAAATATTTTTAAACTTGTCCACAAAACTCACTTTAAAATTTTAACTTTACAAATAATTATTTTTCTCCCTAAACAACATTCAAGTGAATTTTATACAATCCTAATGGCTGACGTGGCAAAATTTTTTAAGTTCAATGCATAATGACAAAAAAGAAGTGAAAAAAATAAGTAGGACCTACTTTTAAATTTTCAGCTACCAACTTTTCTTTCGTTCTTCTTCCTCACAAGTCACACCCCACCACTCCCTCTTTTCTCCTTCCTCTATTTTTTTTTTCTTTTCACTCTACCCATCAAACATCTCCAATCAAATATGTATCAAAATATTGTCATGTGGACTTCTGCAATAAGGTCATCTTCTTATAGAAAAATCTTCAAGAAAATTCAATTTATTCCATCAAAATCAATTTTACTCAATAGTCTGAATTAACTCCATAATTGTCATATTTTTGTTTCTTTTTATCCTTATACTAAAACTCAAAATATTTTGCATTACTATGTAATTCTTCAAGAATCAAATTTCAACGATTTGGATTAAAAATAAAAAATAATGGACCTCAAAATATAATCGAGTTCGAATTCAAAGGGAGGGTGGGGAGGAAAAATGGGGTTTTCAGATGATGAAAAAAAGGGCTGGGGTGGGGTTGAAGAATAAAAAGAGTGGTTGGCGGCGAGCTGCAGATAATTAGGGTGGGGGGTATTTTGTTTTAAAACATAATTTATTACGTGGCTCCGATGTGGCGTATGTATAATGAACTTTCCGTAGTGAGAGTGATGTGATATTCTAGAGGTGGTGTGAAATTCATTTGAAAGTTCTTTAAGAGAAAAAGAATTATCTGTAATGTATATTACTAAAGTAAGTTTTGTGGACAAGTTTGAGAACGTTTTGATGTCTTTTCTTAAAGGAAAAAAGGTCAAATTTGCCTCTTTACTTTGAAAAATTGGCTAAATATATTCTTCGTTATATTTTGGGGTCAAATTTACCCTCACTGTCATACTTTTAGGTCAAATTTACCCCTCTACTTTGAAAAATTGGCTAAATATATTCTTCGCCATACTTTGGAGCTAAATTTACCCTTGATTTCATACTTTGGGGTCATATTTACCCTCATTATTAAGAAACTTGTCATCTGTGCCCTTCTCTTAATAGAAAATCTCAAATCAACATTAAATTGCCCAATTTTTAAAATAAATCACACCCTAATCTAATTCGCCCGATTCGACCCACAAAAAATACACAAATATACTCCTCCCTGAGTTCTGTTGGTTGAATTTTTTCAACGAACAAAAATACTTCTCGTTCAACGTGAATGCTGGTAGGCTGTTTACAAATAAAAAAAATGTAAAACGAAATGGGATAACGTAAAAGCATGAAACTAGAGAAAATGTCTATTACAAACTCTGCTCTTGTTTGATTATATTCAAATTTTAAAATTTGGTATGCAATTTTATGTGCATCGAGATTCTAGAATCAATGAATAAATTTTCTGATCAAATGACTTGATGAAATTTTTTTATAAAACTAAATTGCATATAAAGATATATATGAATGAAGAGATGTCACGATTGACACATAGGGAGACTTCTTACCTCAACCACCCAGAAAAATATCCAATGGGCATAATCTATTGTATTTGACTGTCAAGTGCCATTTTTCATGAGCTTCACACTGATGCAGATCCATGAACTGAGAGAGGGATATATTTCTTTTGTATTTACACTGATGCAAATTATTTTTTCATGAGCTATGCTACAGGGACGAAGCTATAGTGCCTTATGGGGGTTCGGGCGAACCCAGTAGCTTTTACGTAGACCCTATATTTATACTACTAAATTCTGAATATATGTATATTATTATATACTGTAAACTCATTGTCAAACATTGTTGCTTGACCCAGTGGTTGTTGGGTCAGTTTTAAGGCTATCTTTGGCCCACAGATGTGGGTTCGAACCCCAGCAGCATATGTTTAGTTTTCCTTGATTTTTATGCTTTTTTACTTAATTCAGAACATACTTCAAATCCTGGCTCCGCCTCTGCTATGCTATAATAAATATCCAGTGGCTTAATTTCGTTGAAAATTTTTGACCAACAGAACTAAAGAAGGTATATTTATTTGTGTCTTTATTGTGGGTCGAATCAGGCGAATTAGATTATGATGTGATTTATTTTAAAAATTGAAAAATTTTATGTTGATTTAGGCTTTTTTGTTAAGAGAAGGACATATATGAAAATTTTCTTAACAACGAGGGTAAATTTCATCCTAAACTATGACATCAAGGATAAATTTGACTCCAAAGTATGACTAAGGGAATATTTAGCAATATTTCTAACTATAAGGTAAATTTAGATCTACAGTATGACAACAAAGATAAATTTGCCCCAAAGTATGACAAAGGATATATTTAGTCAATTTTACAAATAGAAGGGTAAATTTGACCATTTTCCCTTTCTTAAATTTATACAGTTATGTACATTTTCATACATGAATCATATGAGTAAGATTTTATGCGCGATCTTTTTTCTAGAAACCTAACATGAACTTTATACAAAATTTGAACAGTTACATATTTCATATGATTTTCTACATTTTTCGTACATAAAAATTGTAAGCGGAATTCTAAATTTGAACGCGATATACATATTTAATATCATATTTTATACAGTTTTCATACAAGAAAAATGTGGCTAAAATACTAAGCCTTGAGCTAAATGTACATATTTCATACCGATTTTCTACAATCTTCGTAGACGAAAAATGTGAGAAAAATTCTGCGCTTTAAGCAAAATTTTATTTATGTTTTGGAAAACAAGTCTTGCTATAATAAACGGAAATCACCTTTTATGTTTGGTAAATATAAGTCCAAATTTTGTATATATAGAAAAAAAGAAATTCTCCTATTTTTTATCATCTCCTAAGATGGAGCCCACAAAACTTAATTGATTTAGCCTAAGTTGGTTCATCAATTAAGAGGAGAAATTCTGGCATTCCAAGAATATATGATTGCAACATGAAGATCAAGAGGTCGTTTCGCCTCTTGTCCCCGACTATGGGAATATGTTCTCATACAATCTTATTTCATGAAATCAATAGGGGATCAACAAGGGTTTCTACATAGATTTCTGCTGCAGCGCATTCCTTAAACTGATCAACAACCTCTAGTTGTCTAGTTGAACCATCATATATCATGATAACTGGAGGAAGTAAAAGTAACGATCTATTTTTATTTGACTGGCAAAAAGGTGCAGAGAAAATGGGTGAAAAGAATATGAACTTCCCAAGATCTTTAGGATATTGACGGTGAAAATGTTTGTCCATGATACTTTAACTCCATAATCCTTCATAATCCAGACATCAAAATTACTTCCTTCATAACAAATAGGACAAAGTATAAAAAGGTCACTTCCCACCACTCCTAGAGTTAAAGGATAACTGCCTTTTCCGTAACTGGTCGGAAGCTCCACCTTTTTCATGTCTCGTCTGGTAAATCAAGAGAAATGATGTTGCACATATTGAACGTATCAACATCAGCAGATAAAGCCTAATAAAGTTGCCCTGAAACTTATTGATCGTTCTCAAAGAATCAGCCTTCAAACTATAAATGTTGACTATGGTCTCATACGAGCCATCATCCTCAGATATACACTGAATAACTACCACTTTATAATCGCCATGTGACTCATCATATCCAAAGCCATATTTGCAATAGTAAGAGCAATCCTTCCTCAATTTCTCTCCAAATGTAGGCAATTTCTTTGCCTTCTTAATTGTGGAGTTCCATAGAATTGGCTCTTCTATCTTATTGTATAGATAAATCAATCCATCGATAGAACCCACTATCCAAGTATAAATAGTGGGGTTTTCCAAGGGAGAATCTATGTCAAATAGTTGAGTGCTTTTTTCATTGTATAATAAGGAAGGAAGACAACATACATGAAATTGCCTGTGGATTCTTGAAACATAATCCTATGATTGCTGCATTCATTGTCATTAGATGTTAATTTTAGATGGGTTTCTACAAACTTAGGATTGGATATTAGTTGAAGCCATGATTTTGAAACGCACATGAACTTCAACAGAGACTTTGGGGGAACCTTTAATAGGATCTCTATGATGAATTTATGTGGAAGAATAGGAATTATTGAATCAGCCATAAGTTTAATGGATCTTGTGGCAAAGCTGATCAAGTAAAGAAGTAGCAACGAAGGAGAAGGTACAAACTGGTTTGACTCACCTAATGAAAAAACATAAAATAGAAACATATAGAGTAAGGGAAACGGTTGATGGATTTTCTCTTTGTGATAATCCCATAGCCATGTCTGAGATCCCGAAGCTACGTGGTGAAGAGATTAATGTTTTTGGAGAGAAATAGACTACAAAAACATCTTCCACCTTTTTAAAAGAAATTATTTTCTGGATTTTGTACCATTGATGATTATTTGAATAAAATAAAAAATGAAAAGCAGTGGAAGAATCTACCTAAAGGGGAGCCATGATCACAGGGTTCAAGCCTTGGAAACAACCTTTATTAGAAATGCAAGGTAAGACTGCATACCATAGATACTTGTGGTTGGGCGCTGCCCCGGATCCCGAGCATAGCGGGAACCTCGGTGCACCGGGCTGCTTTTTTAGGGGAAGAATCCACCTCTGATCATTTATTTCTCAATAATCTAATATACTATTTATAGGTTTTGGGAACACGTTTCCTCTAACATTCTTTGTATACAAGTACGAATAAACTATATGAATCCGTGATATCCATTTTGCATCATTTGGGACTTGTTTTATTCCGATACTCAACAATATCGTGTTCTCTTCACACTCTAAAGACAATCAAATAGCTAACTATACAATGAAAAAAGGGCTTTGCTAGAGTACGTGCCCTACTTATCAATGAATTTAACGTAAGAGTTGCCTTTGGATGGAACGGGTTGCCTGACATGTTCCAAGGAAGCAGTAAAACATGAAGTAAAGAACACAATAATTTTTATATGGAAAACACCCGGCTCAAAAAGGTGTAAAAAACCACGACCAGTACTT
Source organism: Capsicum annuum (assembly GCF_002878395.1). Classification (NCBI taxonomy): domain Eukaryota; kingdom Viridiplantae; phylum Streptophyta; class Magnoliopsida; order Solanales; family Solanaceae; genus Capsicum; species Capsicum annuum. Next base: position 23,012,331 of record NC_061121.1, on the reverse strand, counting down.
CTACAGGATTTAACCACAACTTCACTAAATAATTTTGAGCCTCAACAACGACTGATTACAAGACTCTTGTAACCAACAACTAGGAATTATAAACTCCAGTTTCTATACCTCAATAACTAGGAATCGTAAACTCTAATTCCTATAACTCAACAACTAGGAATCATAAACTCTAATTTCTATAACTCAACAATGACGCTTGACTGTTGAACCCACTTCTAGTTATCCCAAACTTGAAGTTAACTCAGCTCAGTATTATTCCTAAACAATCAATCTAGGAAAGCAATAAATTACAACTCAATAAGAACAATACATTTAAAATGACTCATGAACTGTAAAGTTTAATCCTGTGAAACAAGTTCGTCAATCTGTTCCTTTGTACTGGCAGCATTTGAATCTTCAGTCAGATTTCTCTCAATTTTGAACTTTCTCAATTTGCTTGTGTTTAGCCTTTTCTCTCTCTGTAAGTGCGTAAGTTACTCTGAATGATACATCTTCCATTTAAGCACAGCTCTCCAAAGATTCATTCATTATTTCAAACTCTTCCTTTAATCAGAACTCTCATTGCATAGAGGTCTACTTCAAGTGAGACTCCTTCTTCAATTCCAGCTCTTGTCTCCTTAGTGTTGTAATAAAATTCCAACTCTTTAAATCAGCTTATCTTCAAGTATTTTACTGAACCACAACTTCTTCAATTTCTCATGTGATAAGTAAATTGAGTATATCAGAATTAGGCTCGCTCATTCATTCCTGACTTTAAGCAATCTTTGTCTGCATCTATCAGTGAAATCTGAAACCTGTCTTCCTATGCTTGGACCAGCTCAGGTAACATGGTCCATTCATGTGTCAGTCATCAAAAACTTCATTGATCTAACAAAGAGTCCTTCAATTTGTATGTTTCTTATCTTGCGTAGACTTCTTCAATCTGCAGAATCTTTCTCCTTCTATGCATAGGACTCTTCAGGATATGCTCAGAAGTGAAACTCCTTCTTTTCATAGGACTCCTTTTTCAACTCAACTTGCTTTCCCTTATCATCAAGTGTTTGAATCAAATTTAATTTCTTCAAATTAGCACATGTTTATTTTCTTGAGTTTATCATAATTAACCACTCATCTGATTCTTTATTTCTTCCACCCTTGTCTTTAATCATCGATGATTTTGCTACAAGTTTCAGCTACATTAGACAGTGCGTCTGTGAACCAGCTTGACTGACATGTTTCATATTATATTATTAGTTTATCAATCATCAAAACTACATCGTACCCAACAGGCTTATACCAAAACAAGTTTTTAAAGTGGTTGTTTTCAGGATTCTGGTTTATAGAAGATGTTTGCAACACTAGTAAAAAGATAGCACTACAGGTCTGTTACAAAATACATGGAGAAAGCAAAGAATACATTACAAGACTTCTTCGTTTCGATCCATGCAGTCAGCAACCATTGATTAGCTTACACTTCCTGAAATTCAATAGTACAAAACAAGTTAAGGTTGCATCTCACAAAATTTTGGTAAAAACATTGTAAAGCACTGCAAAAATAGCCATCTAGATGCGAGAAAATCATCATTATTGGTAAGCAATGATGTCTGAGCAGCACTATGTTGAAACTTCAAACCTATTGCAACGCTGCGCGCCACATTTTCCATATATATCAGTCCTGTTCCCTTTTTCTGGGGTATACATCATGAATAATGTACAGAATTTCATCCTCTGGATGTCTTTTGACGAAAGTAATAACTTGATAAAGAATTAGTCCGCCAGGACGTTTTCAAGAATATGCATAGAAAAGAAGAATCTCCCTTTTTCTTTTTTGATAACTATGGCCGGCCATCTTTCTCGCACATCGACTAAATCCACGAGATATCTGACACCTGCCCCAGCAACAAATACCTGCACTACTAAAAAAAATAGTTATTTTGACCACAAATTTGGTCGGTTTTTTATCTTTTATTTTATTTTAAAAAACGCTTTTATATTTTAAAATTTCAAAATAATCATTTTAATAATTTTTATATTAATTATTATTTATTTATTTTTAAAAAAATTAAAAATCGACCACTTGTGGTCAGTTTTGGAATTAACTTTCTTTTGAAAATGGTCGGTTTTATTTAAAAAATATTATTAAAAAGTATTTTTAAAAAGTGACCACTTGTGATCGGTTTTATTTTCAAAATTGAATTTAAAATATTTTATAAAAGTGACCATAAGTGGTCGGTTTTGGAATTAAAAAAAAAAGAAAATAATTTTAAAAAACCGACCACTTGTGGTCGATTTTATTTAAAAAATATAATCAAAAAGCATTTTTAAAAAGCAACCACTCGTGGTCAGTTTTATTTTAAAAATTAAATTTAAAATATTTTATAAAACCGACTACAAGTGGTCGATTTTTGATTTAAAAAAATAAAAAAAAATAATTTTAAAATATCGACCACTTGTAGTCGATTTTATTTAAAAATTATAATTTAAAAGTATTTTTAAAAAGCGACCACATGTGGTCGATTTTATTTTAAAAATTAAATTTAAAATAATTTATAAAAGCGACCACAAGTGGTTGGTTTTAAAATAAAAAAATAAAAAAAGAAAATAATTTTAAAAAATCGACCACTTGTGGTCGATTTTATTTAAAAAATTAAAAAGTATTTTTAAAAAGCGACAACTTGTGGTCAGTTTTATTTAAAAATTAATTTTAAAATATTTTATAAAAGCGATCATAAGTGGTCGGTTTTTTAAAAGATTTTCAGAAAAACGACCACATGTGGTCGGATTTTCTAATAGATTTTCAGAAAACCGACCACAAGTGGTCGATTTCTAATAGAGTTTTCCAGAAAACCGACCACATGGTCGGTTTTCACTTTTTTTTTTTTTCCAGAAAATCGACTACATGTGGTGGGTTTTAATTTTTTTTTTGAAAACTGACCACATGTGGTTATTTTTTTTTATAAATTTAAATAAAATCGACCACATTTGTTCGATTTTTTGATAAATTAAATAGTTAATTTAAATAAAAAATCAACCACTTGTGGTCGGTTTATTTTGAAAATTTATTTTATTTAAAATTTTTTTTAAAAAAATAATATTGAATTTCAAAAAAATAAATATATTTTTTAAAAAACTGACCACACGTTGTCGGTTTTCAAAAAGCTACCACGCTTTTTGGTCGGTTTTCCAGTTTTTTTTGGTAGTGCTGGTAACTCTGTCCACCAAGGAATAATCACTTACAGTTTTTTTTTTTTGCCTTTATTGAGATTTGATCCCGAGACCTAAGTTCTCAATCCACATCATTGACTCTTAGGCCACACATTTGGGTGCGAAAAGAAGAAAACTCTGAACTGTTCATACTTCAAGATAGACCCATCAGATCACATCCTCGTGAACGAACATCTTATTATCCACTACCAACACTGTAATAGATAAAATAAAATGTGCTCATACAAATTACTACATACAAACAAAGGAGTGAAGAAATTAATAAGGTGGGATGGAAACTATGGGAGATCAGGGTCAAATCCATTTAAGAAAACTAGGCAATCTCTTCTCATATGTCTAAGCTTGATGAACAGACAACAATAAAACACTCACACCATGTATGGATGTGCCGCATCTCAAAGTTGTATCATGATAACATAGTTTTAAGCCAAACTATTATTCAATATGGCATTGAAATTGTCTAATTAACCTAAGTGGTATCATTAGTGAACAATAGATAGAATGTGACCATATTTCCTCTTCTGTGATGGACAATCTCAAATCCCCTTTTCCCACCATCTTCTATTAGTCTATTGATGGTCACTGTTCCAATAAGAAAAAAGAGCAAAGATACAAGGTTCCTTTGTTTTTTACCCCTTCGAATTTTGAGTGTCTATATGGAGCATCATTCGGATGACATTTTTTCCTTTTTATTAAGGGCATAATTTCTAACATTAATGTTGAAAAGATTACACAAAATGGACCTGGCAAAAGACTCTAGCAAGTCCAGAAATTCTGAATGCATTCCTAGCATTCTCACATAAAAAGCACCATCCTGCGTTAAACACGCTCGGAGGGCAGCAAACCCCTTTGGCACATTAGTCTTCTGCCAATTCCCAGTCAGTTTTCTTCTAAATTGAAGACTAAAGTTGACAATTAGCTCACAAAATTGTTGTTGCTTTAGAAATTTAAGACTAAAGTTGACAATTGTTTCCAACTATACACTCAACATTAAAGAACTAGTTCTTTTAATAATGCTTAATTATCAAAAAGCATTTAGTAAATAGGGAAAAATTTGTAAACTGTATGTTTGTGTCTGTCCTTTTTCTTAATAGACGTGAAAAGTGATAAAGTGGCAGTTAAAATGGAACAGATGGAGAATTTTCTTTGTCAAAAGTGTATTTTTTAAACATCGATGTCTGACGTGGCAAAATATGTGCTTTAAAACCAGTTTCAAGCGCGTGAAAAACTTAGGTTTAACCATATTTTTTCACTTTATTTATTGAAAAGATTTCTAACATTTCACTCTGATCTTTTTCACAATTTCCAGTGATTATGTGATCGGAAAAAAGGTCAGTCCAACCTAAACTAACTGAAAAATGCGTGAACTGTTGAACTCCTCCACTTGTTTCTTTCTTTCCTCAAAATAATAATTACTATTTCAGTTCGTTATCCAGAACAAGTTCGAACTTGCTAATATTTTTAGTCGAAAAGTTACAATTACTTACTCACCCACATCTATCAAATTCTTTCTTGTTTCGATTGAGTCAGAAGAGGACACAAATAATAATACAAGTAAAATTAGTAACAATGCAAAGTTGTTGATCTTTGTGAGTGGATTTCTTAGAAGAGTCTTTATCCCATATTTTGCGATGGATTTGCATGGAAAACTTGATTAGCCGGGTAATGAGTTGTTTAGTACAAAAGATTCAATCAACAGTAGAGCTAAAAAATGAAGAAAAAATGGGGGAGATGGCGGGACGACCTGGGGGATGGGAAATGAAGGGAATGATCAAGGGGATGGGGGAGTGGGGTTTCAATTTTTTTTTTATATTACACACGCCATTCAATAATTGGTCTATTCTATACATCATAAGCAAGTGTATTCCCGCACTTGGTCTTATGTATGCGGATGTTTAAAAGATACACTTCTGCGAACGTTAAGTGTCTATCTGATCTTAAGTGTCTGTCTGATCACTCATTAACTTTGAGCGACTATCCTACAAATTGTGCCAAGTTTATGTGGTTGTCTCGGTACTGTTAACAATTACAATTTTAGTATTATGTATAATAAGCAATTAATTTCCTGCTCTGTTGTTTTCAATAGAAAATCTCAAGTTCTGTTAATTTTTGAAATAACCTAAGTCATCCCGTTCTCTTTAAAAGAAAACTACAACTAAAGAACCCTTGAATTCTTCATTACGATGTTTCATGTTCAGTGTATGCGAGGAGATACCAATAAATGTTGTTACTCTCTCCTTTGTTGGAAAGTATACAGATAAAGTAAAACATAGTCCAACAACTTTAAGAACTACAAGCTATACATATATATTCAATGTTCTGTTATCTAAGCAGAATTCTTACAACTTATAAGCATAGTGATTGTGAGGCTTCCAGGTCAGATAATGTTAGGGGGTTCACAAGGCTTTCGACATAGATTTCTTCAGCATGGGCTCTGTCAACATCAAGCGTGTGCTTTAATTGTCCGGTTGAACTGTATATTTCATGATGGATGAGTGAAGAAAAAGCAAAATCTCGCCCTTATTTGACTGGAGCATATGTATATAAAATGTGTTAATGCATGGAAAATACACATGTCGCCTAGCATGATATTCGATGGCGATCAGTTTTGTCCAAAATATGCAATCCTTCAAAATCCACACATCATTAGTTGTAGTAGTAGGATCTAGCTGACAAGTATAAAGCATAGAAAGGTCACTTCCCACGACTCCCAGTTTGAAATTAGAATAGTCTTCTCCACCAATGGGGACCTCTAAGCTTCCCCATGTCTCGTCTGCCAAATCAAGATAAATGATGTTGCACACATCGTAATCATCAAGACCAGCAGATGCAGTCCAACAAAGCTTCCCATTGACAAATTTACCTGTAGAAAGTGTTCTTTTCAATGTTTTTCGGGTACAAGAATCTGTATTTAGGCACAACAACTTTAACACAAGTTTAAGTCTAAAAACAAGAATACCTATGAAGTTACACAACACCTTCAACACAAGATAAAAAATGATCTATCCAAGAAGTGTGTTATAATTTTAGAAATAAGATGAAACAAAAAGTTAAAGCCAAGACCTCCGAATTCATGGAGTGTCCTTAAGAAAATAATCTCCCTCAAATACCCAAGGTTATGAAATTTTCTTCCCAGGATAAAATGACTTTCATTCCAACAATAGCGTTACCTCAAATTATTGGATTCGTCGAACTCACTCAACAGTTAATGATCACAATGAGTTTTTGAAGAGAAGAAGATTGTTTTAGCTGTCAAAAATCATGTCTATACCTGAGGAATATGTCAGGTATTTATAGCCTTAATGTGTCCCATCAGAAAGAAAGTATTGGTTCAAGAAAAAGACATCTTTTCAGTACATTCACATCACCTGTGCCCAGTCTGTGCTGGAATTGCGCCCGATCTGCGACCGTAGGTGACATTGTCCAAATTCCAGTGGCTTCTGCGTTACACCTTCTACCGCAGGTTGCCAGGTGCGCGCACAGATCACTTATTTGCGCAAAACAGTGTGTCCTTACCTCGAAGGGTCGCATCGCTTCGAGGTGCGTTGTGCATGCATATGCCCAGCGTCAGAAATGTGCCCGCATATAAAGAAAAATAATTCTATCAGATTCTTTGGATTAAATTTCACTTGTTCTTTAAGTTTCAAATAAAATTTGTCTGAAAAGATAGATCTCATAGATTGATCATTTGCCAAATCCAAATCCAAATCCGAAGCCGAGGCCGAGGCCGAGCAAGCGACGATAAAGACGGTGCGAGGCACCTCCGTGTTGTTGCCTCACTATCCAAGTGGACATATGTTTCTCAATATAAATACATAAAAGCTTCTTTCTCCCACCAATATGGGAGAATTTAGTAGACTTTTTTATTTGAGCATACTTTCTATTTTAGTGTGGACTCACTTTTCCTTCACTATTTTTCCTCTATTTTTCATTAATTCATACACCTTGAACCCAACAATCCGCCACATGAATGGGGAATGACTATCTTATGAAGAATTTACAGACAAGTATGTGATCATTTAGCAAATACTGATTGCATTTGGATAAGTGGGTTTCCTTTTGAACTTTCTGTAGTGAACATGCATCGGATGCACTAGGTCAATCGGTAGATTTGATATCTTTGAACCATCGATCTTTAATGTACACTTAGACAACACATGTTACACAATGAGCCTTTTACCGTTTATGGTTCTCACGATTTTGTTCCTTTTCAGCCATGAACACGTCCCGATTTCATTAGAGTTTAGAGAATAGAACTTTACTAACATTCTCCTTGAAGAGGCTTCCACTTCGCCATCACATAGGTGATTTCTAAATATTCAATCCTTCAAATTAAACTATTTCGTCAAATCTGCCAAATTTAGATAATCATTAAAAGACTTCACACAATCAATTTTATCCTTGTTTACTAAATGTCGTCTACATCATGAGAATGAGTTGGGTATAATGACATTGTTGAACCTGTAAGACACAACTTTGTTTGATCTCTTTGAACCTAGCTCTTGGGATCTCCAGTCTGCTAGGTAGAGTTACCGCCATGCTGACTTGTCTTAGGCCTTAAACCCATTCACTTGGATGTCCTCTCAACTCCTTCTCTAGATAGTTTTTTTGTAAGTGGATCAGACACATTATCCTTTGACTTTACATAGTCAACAGTGATAATTCCACTAGAGATAATTTCTCTAATGGTATTTATGTCTCCGTCTTATGTGACGAGATTTATCGTTGTACATCATGCTCCCTGTCCTACCTATTGCAGCCTGACTATCACAATGTATAAATACTGGTGCCAATGGTTTGGGCTAATAAGGAATATCTTTGAAGAAATTCCGGAGCCATTCTGCTTCTTCACTGGCTTTATCTAATGCAATAAATTCTAATTCAATTATAGAGCAAGTAATACATGTTTGTTTGGACAATTTCCAAGAGACTACTCCTCCACCTATTGTAAATACGTATCCACTCGTGGATTTTACTTTATTTGATCCGGTGATCCAGTTTGCATCACTATATCCATCAAGTACCGCGGGATATTTATTATAATTCAAAGCATAGTCTTAGGTGTATTTAAGATACCCCAAAACTCTTTTCATTGCCATCCAATGAGTTTTGTTGGAATTACTCATGTAATGACTCATTTTACTAATAACGCATGCTATGTTTGGTCGTGTACAAGTCATTATATATATTAAACATCTCAATATTCTTGCGTACTCCAATTGTGAGCCACTTTCACCTTCATTCTTTCGAAGTGCGGAGCTCACATCCAATGGAGTCTTGGCAATACCAAATTTCATGTACTTGAATTTGTCGAGTACTTTTTTGATGTAGTAAGACTGTTTACAATGCCAATCCTTGAGGAGTTTTATGAATTCTTATTCCTAATATCACATCCGCCACTTCAAGGTCTTTTCTATCAAACTTGCTCTCAAGCATTAGTTTTGTGGCCTTTATATCAGAAATGTCTCTACTGATGATCAACATATCATCCACATATTAAAAAACAATGACTTGGTGATTTGGGGTGTATTTAATGTAAACACATTTATTACATTCATTTATCTTGAACCTGTTTGCCAACATAATTTGATCAAACTTCGCATGACACTGTTTAGGTGCTTGTTTTAGTCTATAAAGTGACTTAACAAGTTTACACACCTTATTTTCTTTTCCTGGAACCACAAAACCCTTGGGTTATTCTATATAAATTTCTTCCTCTAATTCTCCATTCAGGAATGCCATTTTTACATCCATTTGATGGATTTCAAGACCGTATACTACCGCTAAGGAAATTGACATTCAAATCGACGTTATCCTTGTTAATGACAAGTATTTATCAAAGTAATCAAGGCCTTCTTTCTGTTTGAAGCCTTTTACTACAAGTCTTGCCTTGTACTTGTTAATAGTACCATCCATTTTCATTTTCTTTTTAAAGATCTATTTAGAACCTAAATGTTTATTTCTAGGAGGAATATCAATAATTACCATGTATGGTTACTTAAGATTGATATAATATCACTATTGACTGCCCCTTTCCAAAAGGATGAGTCAGAAGATGCCATCGCTTCTCTAAATATTTGAGGCTCATTTTCTAAGAGAAATGATACAAAATCTGATCCAAATGAAGCTGGCGTTCTTTGACGTATACTACATCTTGAATTCTCATCATTATGTACATCCTCACTTGGTGTATCCTGAGGTCGTTTAGAACCCCCACTAGACTATTCATGTCTAATTTTATACGGATAAATATGTTCAAAGAATTCAGCATTATCCAATTCAACTACGGTATTTTCATTGATATCTGGATGTTTGGATTTATGAACCAAAATTCGACATGCTTTACTACTTTTAGCATATCCTGTGAACACGTAGTCCACCGTCTTAGGTCCTATCCATACTCTTTTAGGCATAAAAACTTAGACCTTTGCTAGACACCCCCACACTTTAAAATATTTCAAGTTAGGTTTCCTTCCTTTCCATTTTCATATGGAATTGATTGTGTCTTACTATGGGGCACTCTATTGTGTATTCGGTTATCTCTAAGAATAGCTTTCCCCCACAAGTTTTGTGGTAAACCTGAACTTATTAGTAAGACATTCATTATTTTCTTCAAGGTTTATTTTTTTCTTTCTGCAATTCCATTAGATAGAGGTGAATACGGGGTCGTAGTTTGATGGACAATTCTATTCTCTACATATATTTGTGCAAACGGAGGTTCATATTCTCTGCCCTTGTCACTTCTTATTGTTTTGATCTCTTTTTCTAACTGATTTTCAACTTCTGCTTTATATTGCTTAAACACATTATTGCTTTATCCTTACTATTTAGCAAATATACATAACAGTATCTAGTACAATTGTCAATAAAAGTTATAAAATACTTTTTCCCACCATGAGATGGTGTTGACTTCATATCACAAATATCAGTGTGAATTAAGTCTAAGGGATTGGAATTTCTTTCAACGGACTTATACGGATGCTTAGCATACTTTGATTCCACACTCGTTTGAGATTTTTATTTATTGCACTCAAAGTTTGGCAAACTTCTAAGTTAACCAATTTACGTAATATCTTATAATTGACATGTCCTAATCGTTCATGTCATAAATCATAAGACTCATGCAAGTAAGAAGAAACTGAAGTTTTATTGATTTCAACATTCATTACATTCCTTTTGAATAGGCCCTCAGTGAGGTAGCCTTTTCCTACATACACATCTCCTTTACTAAATATAATTTTTTCAGAAATAAATACATATTTGAATTCATTTTTGTCAAGAAGTGATGCAGAAATCAAGTTCTTACGTAACTCCGGTACATACTAAACATTGTTCAAAGTCAACACTTTGCCTGATGTCATTTTCAGGCATACTTTTCCTGTTCCTTTAACTTTTGTAGTTGTGGAGTTGGCCATATATATCTTTTCTTCGCCTTGAGCTGGAGCAAAAACAACAAACAACTCCTTATTTGCTCAAACGTGGTGGGTGGCATCGGAATCCATCCACCATTTTTGAGGATTTCCTACCAAGTTGCATTCAGACAACATAACACATAGATCATCCATTTCTTTCTTGGATTCAGCCATATTTTTGGTCCTTCGGGAAGAAAACATAACACATAGATCATCCATTTCTTTCTTGGATTCAGCCATATTTTTGGTCCTTCTTTTTCCCTTTCTTTGGGGTACGACAATCCGTTGACTTGTGGCCAATCTTGCCACAGTTAAAGCATTTTTCCTTGAATTTCTTCTTAGGTTGATTCCTTTTCTTTCTAGCTTTCTTCTGCTTTTTGGTGTTGCTGTGGTCGACTTCTATAATATTTGTTCCACTTATTAGAAAGTTTCCTTTCGACTATTTTTTTGTGGATTTGCTATCTTGTTCAATGCACAGTCATACTATTAAATCTTTGACTGACATCTCCTTTCGCTTATGTTTCAAGTAATTCTTGAAGTCCTTCCACATAGGTGGTAACTTTGCTATTATCGTCGCGACTTGCAACACGACGTTCATGATCAAACCTACAATAAAGTTTATGTGAACATCAAGAACATTTTTAATATGTTCAACTAAGGTATTCATCAAACTCATACCTTCCGTGAAGAGATCGTGGATGACCACTTGCAGTTCCTGAACTTGAGATACAATAGGGTTGCTGTCAATCATTTTAAACTCAAGGAATCTTGCAATGAAGAACTTGTTGGTTCCAACATCCTCACTCTTGTATTTTCTTTCTAGAGCACCCCAAAACTCTTTTTCCACCTTCATTCCATTGTACACGTTGTACAATTCATCTTAGAGGCCATTTAGAATGTAGTTCTTACATAGGAAATCGGAGTGATTCCACGCCTCCATAATGACAAATTTATCCTGGTCTAAATATTCCTTAGGTATCTCTGGAGCTTTTTCAGATGTGAATCTTTGAAGACACAGAGTTGTAAGGTAGAAGATATCTTCTATTTCCACCTTTTGAAATCAACACCCTTGAATTTTCTGGTTTTCTTCGCTGGTGCCATTGCCTGCGGAGCACTCGTATGACTCATTGTGGCAATATTAGTTGCTTCCATAGTCATTGCAGCACCATTAACTTGAATTTCAGTAGTCATTTTCATGTCACAATAAGACAGTAACTTTAGTATATCGAAATACTACTTATAAAGTTGTAGCAACTTTAAACACCCCTTGTTAGTAGTTTAACGATGAAGTTTGTATAACTTTCAATCGTCAACCGAGTGTTCTTTTAACTTATGATAACGATTTTATTTCTTCCAACCACTAGTTAAGTTCAAACGGAGTAGAAAGCTTAAAGTTTTAATCTTCAGAAGCCAAAAGTATACAGATTCTGTAAAGTTATTTATTTCCTTAAGATTGTTATTTTCAATATTTTTTGAGTACAAGAATCTATCTTTAGGCACAACAACTTAAACATACGTTCAAGTCTAAAAAAAATAACACCTATGAAGTTACACAACACCTTCAACACAAGATAAAAAATGATCTATCCAAGAAGTGTGTTATAATTTCAGAAATAAGATGAAACAAAAAGTTAAAGCCAAGTCCTCCAAATTCATGGAGTATCCATAAGGAAATAATTTCCCTCAACTACCCGTGGTTATGGAATTTTTCTCTCAGGATAAAATGGCTTTCAATCCAACAATAGCGGTACCTCAAATTATAGGATTCGTCGAACTCACTCAATAGTTAATCATCACAATGAGTTTTTAAAGAGAAGAAAATTGTTTTAGCTGTCAAAAATCATGTCTATACATGAGGAATATGTCACGTATTTATAGCCTTAATGTGTCCCTTTGTAAAGGAAGAATTAGTTCAGGAAAAAGGCACATTTTCAGTACATTCATGTCACCTACGCCAAGTCTGTGCTGGAACTGTGCCCGATCTACAGCCGCAGGTGACACTATCTAAATTTCAGTGGCTTCTGCGTTACACTTGCACTGGACCTACTGCCGCAGGTTTCCAGGTGTGCGGTAGATCACTTATTTGCACAAAACAGTGTGTCCTTTACCTCGAAGGGTCGCATCCCTTCGGAGTGAGTTGTGCATATGTTTGCCTAGCGTCAGAAATGAGTCCGCATATGGAAAAAAATAATTCTATCAGATTCTTTGGATTAAATTTCACTTGTTCTTCAAGTTTCAATTAAAATTTGTCTAAAAATATAGATCTCACTGATCAATCATTTGACAAATCCAAATCTAAATCCAAATCCTAGGCCGAGCGAGCGAAGATGACGACGATACGAGGCACCTCTTTGTTCTTGCCTCACTATCTAAATAGAGATGTGTTTATCAATATAAACACATGAAATCTTCTTTATCCTACAAATGTGGGAGAAGTTAGTTGACTTTCCTATTTGAGCACACTTTCTATTTTAGTGTGGACTCACTTTCCCTCTATTTTTTTCCCTTCATTTTCCATTCTCACATACACCTTGAACCCAACAATCCCCCACATGAATGAGGAACGACTATCTTATGAAATTTTTTTGAATAAGCATGTGATCATGTAGCAAAGACTGATTGCATCTGGATAAGTGGATTTTCCTTTGAACTTTTCATAGTGAACATGCATCGGATGCACTCGGTCAATTGATAGATTTGATATCTTTGAACCATCAAACTTTAATGTACACCTAGATAACATATGTCACACAAGCAGCCTTTTACCATTTAAGGTTCTCATGAATTTGTTTTTTAAGACATAAATACGTTCCGGTTTCATGAGAGATTTGAGAATAGAACTTTACTAACATTCTCCTTGAAGTGGTTTCCACTTCTCCCTCACATAGGTGATTTCTAAATGTTCAATCCTTTAAATTTAATTATTTTATTAAATCTGTCAAATTTAGACAATTATTAAAAGACTTCACACCATAAGTCTTATCCTTGTTTACTAAATATTGTCTACATCATGAGAATATGTTGGGTATAATGACGATGTTGAACTTGTAAGACACAACTTTATTTGATCTCTTTGAACCAAGCTCTTGGGATCTCCAGTCTGCTAGGTATAGTTACCGCTATGCTGACTTATCCTAGGCCTTAAACCCATTGCCTTGGATGTCTTCTCAACTCCTTCTCTATATAGGCCTTTTGTAAGTGGATCCGACACATTATCCATTGACTTTACATAGTCAACAATTATAATTACATAAGAGAAAAGTTCTCTAACGGTATTATGTCTTCATCTTCTGTGATGAGACTTACCGTTGTACATCATGCTTCCTTCCCTGCCTAATGTAGCATAACTATCACAATGTATACATATTGGCGTCAATGGTTTGGGACAATAAGGAATATTTTCCAAGAAATTCTAGAGCCATTATGCTTCTTCACCGTCTTTATCTAATGCGATAAATTCTGATTCCATTGTAGAGCGAGTAATACATGTCTGTTTGGATGATTTCAAGAGACTGCTTCTCTACCTATTATAAATACGTATCCACTCGTGTATTTTACTTCATTTGATCTGGTGATTCAGTTTGTATCACTATATCCTTCAAGTACCACAGGATATTTATTATAATGCAAAGTATAGTTTGGGTGTATTTATGATGCCCCAAAACTCTTTTCATTGCCATCTAATGAGTTTTGTTGGGATTACTCATGTACCGAATCTATTTACTAATTGCGCATGCTATGTCTGGTCATGTAGCATTCATTATATACATTAAACATCCCAATACTCTTGCGTACTCCAATTGTGAGTCACTTTTACCTTAATTCTTTTGAATTGCAAAGCTCACATCCAATAGAGTCTTGGCAATACCAAATTCCATATACTTGAATTTGTTAAGTATTTTTTCGATGTAGTGAGACTGTGATAATGCCAATCCTTGGGGATTTCTATGGATTCTTATTCCTTAGATCATATCTGTAACTCCAAGGTCTTTCATATCAAACTTGCTCTCGAGCATTCATTTTGTAGCATTTATATCAAAAATGTCTCTACTGATGATCAACATATCATCCATATATAAATAAATAATGACTTGGTGAGTTGGAGCGTCTTTAATGTAAACATATTTTTCACATTCATTTTTCTTGAACCCGTTTGCCAACATGACTTGGTCAAACTTTGTATGCCACTATTTAGGTGCTTGTTTTAGTTCATAAAGTGACTTAACAAGTTTACACACCTTATTTTCTTTTTCTGGAATTCGGGTTGTTCCATATAAATTTCTTCCTCCAATTCTCTATTTAGGAATGTTGTTTTTACATCCAATTGATGGATTTCAAGATCATATACCATCGCCAAGGCAATTAATATTTGAATTGATGTTATCCTTGTTACTGGCGAGTATTTATCAAAATAGTCAAGGCCTTTTTTCTGTTTGAAGCCTTTTACTACAAGTCTTGCCTTGTATTTTTTAATAGTTGTAACGCCCCGAAATCTAATCCTGAGACGTCACTGAAGCCTTTTACTACAAGTCTTGCTTTTTATTTGTCAATAGTTGTAACGCCCCAAAATCTAATCTTGAGATGTCACTGAACCTTACTTTAAGATAATCTAATCAAAAATTAATGTTGTATTATACCAAAACTGAACTGAATAAACTGTAGATACTGTCTGAATAACAAATACTGAAAGTCTATAATTAAACTCATTGTGCGACAAACCTCTACTACTAAAGAAATAGAGAGCCATTGGGACAGACCCCAATTGACTCGGGCTAAACTGAAAATGATAACTTAATTACTATGAAAGCTGGAAATATAAAAAAGTAGGCCCTCAAATCATGAGGACTCACCAACTATGAAAGTATATATAGAGATGCTCGAACTACTCATGCTGCTGATACTGAGCACCTGAACCTATATTATAATACAATGTAGCGCATAGACATATATGCGGATCAACACTTTGAGGATGTACTGAGTATGTGAGGGTGTAATGCATAAGTAACCATCATCATGATTAGAAAGTAAATATATATGGATGTACATGACTCACATAAGCTTGATTATCTAAAATATCAAAATATAAAATCATGTATAATAAATCATACTTGTAAATCTAGTGAGGTATAACACTTAGTCTTATAAAAGCTTTTCTATCATTCTTTTCTTTTAAAGCTTAGAAGCTTTTGGAGCTTTTAAAATCTTGGAACTTCGGGACTTAGGGACTTTGGGACTCAGAGAGTTTCTTCTAACTGACTTAAACCATGTGAGTTGACATGGAGTCTAACATCTTGCCCACGTTGGAGAGTGCTATTCTATCCTTTCCATTGGAATAAAACCTTAACTTTAGTGATTACTAACGTAGCCCACTATGGGCGTTTAGAACCTACAATGGCTTGTAGATCTGGGGCATAAAACTTTGGAATCATAACCAACTTAGTGCTAAATACTACTCCCATACTTATTGCTCAGAACTTTTAGGAAATCCATCTTAAAATATCACAAGGGTTTATAATAAAAACCAATTATACTTCTCTTTGCTTTAAATCATAAATAATGTGGATTCCTATCTTAGCTTAGGTTAGGAAGATCAATCTTTCTTTAAAATATGAATGCTTTCTTGTTAAAGTATGATAATAATATACTCTTCATGAAATATCAAAATTCATACTTGGGTTTAAAGCATATGTACTTAAATGATCACAATTTCATAATGAGCTTAATTCTCAACAATTATCTTGGACAAAACTTGAAAATATCAATTCACAATAGGGATGTACGGTTCATGATATATGATGTGCTAGCATTCTGTTAGCACATTTAGGACTTTTAACTGGGAATAATTGTAAGTTCTTAAGTGACTATTGTTGTTTTTGATTATATTTCTTATGATTTTGTAGGAACGTCAAGATGGATGAAAACTCATGAAAGCTATGTGAAGAAGGATGATTTTTGGTAAAATATGCAAGAAATTAAGTCTTAAAGATTTCATCTGATGACATAGTCTAATAAGCTATTAGATTTGTGATAAGCTATTAGAATATGTCATCACATATAGACAAAGAACAAGAAAGGTGAAGCATTTCTGATGATATTTTATAATAAGTCGTCAGATTTGTGATAAGTCATCACAAATGTCATTACAAATATCGTCAGATTTGTGATAAGTCGTCAGAAATGTCATCACACATGGGTAGAAGGTCTGAAGAAATTTTGTGATAAGTTATTAGATTTGTGATAAGTCATCACAAATGTTGTCACAAATGTCGTTAGATTTGAGATAAGTTGTCACAAATGTCGTCACCCAAGGGGCGAAAATCTGAATTTTTATTTTTTTCTTAAGTTACGGCTATAAATAGCAGCTTTTAGGGTTCATTCATCATCTTGAACTATCGGGAACTCATTCCAAAGGCTATTTTACTTTCATTTAGTCTCTAATTCAATTTTTCAATCCTTTGATTTAGTTGTGGGAAATTCTTATTGTACTTGGAGGGGAATCAACTTTAGATTTCATCTTTTGTAAGTTTAATTGCTTTAAATCATGAATCCAACCATTGTTATCTCTTTCTATCTTATGATCAACTAAAACCCACAACTAGGGTTGTGGAATCTATGACTATTCTTTAATTTATTTAGTAGTTGGTTAGAGTTCGAGTGATTATGGGAATATCTTGATAATTATTTTGCATTAATTATTTTTTATTGGTTACAAACAATAGGCTTTGCTTACTGTTGATTTGCTTGAGATTAGAAATCAACCCGAGTAAGAAGTGAATTATCAATGAGGATTTGGGAAGGTTAAGTTCTCATCTAATGATTAATACTGTAAAAATATTGATCAACTTGAGATAAAATCAGTATGAATAGAATGACTTGTTAAGTTCAAGAATTAGAGAGTTCAACATCTAGGTAGGTTGAGAAACACTTAGATGGACTGTCGAAACTGATAATCTAGTGTTTCCCACAAGTTATGAGAATCTGATGCCACAACTATTATTTAATAGGGATTAGTAATCATAGTGATCACAACCCTAGTTTATTCCTTATCATTGATTTGAACTATTGAACTTTTGTGTTTGAGTTTTGAAGCAAGTTACAACTTTAACATCTGTTTGATCATTGAAAACCCCCATTTTATCTTTTCATGCCAGTTGTTTGAATTTAACTTGTAGCTTTAGTTTCAAACTAGTTTAATCTCCACTTATAGTGTTCCCTGTGGATTTGACCCAGACTTCAAAGTTAGGTAAATATATTGACGATGATCGCCTTGCACTAAATTGACGTGTAAGTTGAGCGTTATCAAAAATGGTGTCGTTGCCAGGGAACAATTTGGAATTGGTTTGGAATTTTAGTTTACTTTCTTGAATTCAAACTTGTAAATATTTGTTTAGTTTATTTTTTTATTTTATTTTATTTTTATTTTTCTCACACCTTTCTTGAGATGTCAGCCTGGATAGATGGATTTTTGAGTGATGACGAGTCTTGTGACGATTCTTGTTGTTATTGTGGGGAACCATATTTTGAGGCTTGCTGTCCAAATTTACCTAACAGTGCATGGACTGGACCTTCACAATATAATGTAGATACTGTCTTACTTACTATAACTTAGTGTTTGGCTTGTGGTCAAAGTGATCATACTGAAGATATGTGTGCTGTCACGATTCAACCAAATAAATTGATGAAACGAATTTTAGAGAATCAAGAACAGTTATGGGCAGAGCTAAAGGAGTTACCACTCCCACCGTGTTTATAGTGTCTAAACAAAGAAGAATATGAGGAGGACATTAGCCAATTTAAGGAGAAAACTCAAGAATCACAACCACTCAATTGCCATCTTGATCTTGAGACTGATATTGAGAAGGTGAATAAAAGTGAGTGTGTAGTAAAAACTATAAAGTTTGAAGTAGGATTGATTGGGCCTCATTCAAAGCACTTTTCTATATTATCTTTAGATGATATCTTGTCTGTGGAATTATTTAAAATAGTAGAAGAGTTTAAAGATGAGGAAGAAGAATCCTATATTATTGATTTTACATTAGACAAGCAACAAAAAAACATACCTCACTTTAAGACCGAGTTGTTTACCATGCATCATCCATTACTCGACTTCTTAATCTTTGTACCACCACCCTATGATTGAGGAAATAAGATGGTCTCTAAGTTAAGGGTAAAATTCATATCCTCAAGGTAGAGGAAAAAGCTGAGTCGGGTCGTGCCGCAATACTAAATTAGGCGCTTCTTGGGAGGCAACCCAAGGGATTTTGTTGTTTGTATTTGTATTATATGATTGACATCAAATCTTCGCACCTATGGTGCCATAGGTATGTTTCTGACTCTCTTGTTTTGGTTTGATGCATTGGGGACATTGCATGATTTTACGTTGAGGGTGCGGCTACTTATGGGAGTTGATGTCCTCTTGGGGTTTTTGTTGCCGTGCCTCTTTTCCCCGGAGTCTTGTTCCTAGTAGAGCCGGTATGTTTAGGCGTATTGTGTTTGTTTTGTGATGTGTTGTGGTTAACTGGAGGAAAAATAAGTATCTAGGCCAGTTGACATATTTTTGTTGATTTTTCTTGGAATGATAAATACTTCTCCAATTGTCTATCTGGTACCTGTGTGATGTGCATCTATATGTGACTATTGTGAATATTTTTATGGCATTAGTATTAGGGACATGATAATCACTGCTTATAATTGCATGAACCGAATGCGTAGTAGCGTGTGATGTACCTTTATGCCATGTGTGTGTGAGATACTACCTAGTTCCTGTTGTGTGTTAAATCCAAAACTTGCCCAGTTGGTCTTGCCTTGGTTGTAGGATAGCGGTTAGGAAAGGATCATAGGCAGTTGTTGATATTAGTCCACTTTTAGCTTAAATGACCTTCCATGTGTGAATAATATTCCTTGATCCTGATTTTGAGCCTAAATGCCTATTCTTTTTATTATACCTATCACCTTCTCATTTGTGTCACAATGAATCTGTTTTGGCCCTGGTCCTCCTTAGACATTGTGCACTTTAGCTTAGGCAAATAGCCTAAGTTAAGGGTGGCTATCATAGGGATGCGTGATATAAAGTGAGTATGAAGAAGGGTAATATAAAAAAATGCAAGGCGGGGTGTGGTAGGAAAAGAACTAGAAAAGAAAAGTTGTAAAAAAAAATTGATGAATGAATAAAAACTGCACCCAGCTTGAATGTGCTTTAATCAAGAAAGGGAGAAATAAGGTAAAGGTTGATAAGTGAGACCCCAAAAATAGTGTAGTTCTAAGGAAGCTTAGTTACTTTAAATATCCTTGTGTATCATACCAACCCCAAACGTACATTACAAGCTGAAGAAAAGTCCTATAGTGATCCTAACTTAACTGTCTGAAAGCTTTGCTAATGAAAATAAGGGCAAACTTATGGTATTTGGCATATATTGACTGGAACTTCTTTCTGAGAGTGAGTGCCTCTTGACCGTCCCTGCATTTACATGTTTGATTTCATATATGAGTGAGGAGGGATTTTTTTGTTGTGAGGGCACACTGGTTATGTTGCTAGTTTCTAACTTGTTTGGATAGTGTAATATTAGTACACGCATGGTTGTTGTTGCTGAATTGATGCCATATCTTGATTCCTATATGTCGCACTATTATTTTTCATTAATATACACAATTCGGTTAAAGTGATTGAACTTAGAGAGAGTGATGAGTTTTGAGCTAAAATTAATGATCCACTGTCATAGGTATCTTATGTTTCTTTTGGTTAAGCATCGTAGTGTTGTGTCATGTAGTTGCTTGAGGACAAGCAATCGTTTTAACTTGAGGGTGTTGATGTGCTAGCATTCTGTTAGCACATTTAGGACTTTTAACTCGGAATAATTGTAAGTTCTTAAGTGACTATTGTTGTTTTTGATTATATTTCTTATGATTTTGTAGGAAAGTCAAGATGGATGAAAACTCATGAAAGCTACGTCAAGAAGGATGATTTTTGATGAAAGATGCAAGAAATTAAGTTCTGAAGATTTCATCTGACGACTTGGTCTGATAAGCTATCAGATTTGTTATAAGCTATCAGAATATGTCATCAAATATAGGCAGAGAACAAGAAAGGTGAATCATTTCTGACGACATTTTGTGATAAGTCATCAGATTTGTGATAAGTCATCACAAATATTATGATAAGTCATCACAAATGTCGTTAGATTTGTGATAAGTCGTCAGAAATGTCATCACACATGGGCAGAATGTCTGAAGTCATTTTGTGATAAGTTATCAGATTTGTGATAAGTCATCACAAATGTCGTCAAATTTGTGATAAGTTATCAGATTTGTGATAAGCTGTCACAAATGTCGTCACCTAAGGGGCGAAAATTTGAATTTTTAATTTTGACTTTTTCTCAAGTTACGACTATAAATAGAAGCTTTTAGGGTTCATTCATCATCTGTAACTATCAAGAACTCATTCCAAAGGCTATTTTACTTCTCTTTAGTCTCTAAGCTTGTATTTTAATTTTTTAATCCTTTGATTTAGTTGTGAAAAATTCTTATTATACTTGGAGGGGAATCAACTTTGGATTTCATCTTTTGTAAGTTTAATTTCTTTAAATTATGAATCTTACCATTGTTATCTCTTTCTATCTTATGAGCAACTAAAACCCACAACTAGGGTTGTGGGATCTATGACTATTGTTTCATTGATTTAGTAGTTGTTTAGGGTTCGAGTGATTATGAAAACATCTTGCTAATTCTTTTGTATTAATTATTTTCTGTTGGTTGCAAACAATAGACTTTGCTTACTGTTGATTTGCTTGAGATAAGAAATCAACCCGAGTAAGAAGTGAATTATCAATGAGGATTTAGGAAGGTTAAGTTCTCATCTAATGATTAATGTTGTAACAAGATTGATCAATTTGAGATAAAATCAGTACGTATAGAATGACTTCTTAAGTTCGAGAGAATTAGGGAGTTCAACATCTAGGTAGGTTGAGAAGCACTTAGATGGACTGTCAAAACTGATAATCTGGTGTTTCCCGCAAGTCATGGGAACCCGATGCCACAACTATTATTTAATGGGGATTAGTAATCATAGTGATCACAACCTTAGTTTATTCTTTATCATTGATTTGAACTATTGAACTTTTGGCTTTGAGTTCTGAAGCAAGTTAACACTTTAACATCTGTCTGATTATTGAAAACCTCCATTTTATCTTTTCGTGCGAGTTGTTTGAATTTAACTTGTAGCCTTAGTTTCAAACTAGTTTAATCGCCACTCACATTATTCCCTATGGATTCAACCCTGACTCCAAAGTTGGGTAAATATATTGACGACGATCGCCTTGCACTAAATTGACGTGTAAGTTGAGTGTTATCAATATAAATTCTCAATTCAAAGCATAAATAGGTGGGATAAACATGCAATTCAAGGCTTAAATCACTTATATCTTCATAAACTTAAAACAAGATGCTTTGGGTATAAACCCCAACTTGTAAATTATGTAATCTTTAATAAATTCAAGTTTTTGGGCACAAAAATGAAAGATTTATCCTTGTTCAAACCCCACATACCTTGGATGATGAACTAGATGAACAACCTTGCTTTTGAGACTCTATTTGTTCTCTTGAATGATCGTTCTTGGAATTCTTATGTTGGAAATCATAAATCTTAAATTAATTTGAAAAAAGGATGGTGGAATCTTAGGATTCTTGATGTTGATTGTTGGAGCTTAGGATTTTTGGTTGAGAGAAATCTTGAGAAATATATCATAAGATGCTTGTAATAGCCCTAAATCTTGTGTTTAAACGGAATTGAGGGCTGGGAAAAAGTCCAAAATACCCTTTTTGACGTCTGAACAAAACTAAAAAAATGTAACTGGGTCCCAATTTAGTGGGCCACCATGATGCGCCACTATCGCGGTGGCTCACTGGAAACTCATGAATGGGAAATTGGGGTCCTCTACAATACGGAGATATCGTGTTGTCCTACTGGATTTTGACAATTAGGAAGTAGAACTTCAACACGACACACCACCATCGCGGTGCCTTATAGAAATGTCATTTTGTCCTTCAGCGCGATGCGCCCCTTTTGCGTTGGGCTACTGTACTTCGACAATTGGGAAAATGAACCTCTCTGCGATGGGCCAAAATTATAGAGGTCCACTAAAAATTGACGAATCTGAACTTGGACCTCGTCGCAATGCGCCAACATCGCGGTGGTCCACTGGAAAGTGACAATTATGAAATTTTCCTTCACCGTGATGCAGTGACTGCCCAATTGGCATACAGTCAACTTAAAAATGCTTTAATCCCTTAACATTCTAGGAATGAATTTAAGCTAGAAAAAGTTTTGGGTATTATAATAGTACCATCCACTTTAATTTTCCTTTTGAAGATTCATTTAGAACATAAAGGTTTATTTCCAGGAGGAAGATCAACAAATTCCCATGTATAGCTACTAAAGATTGAATCAATCTCACTATTGACTCTCTCTTTCCAAAAGGATGAGTCTAAAGACGTCGTCACTTCTTTAAATGTTTGAGGCTCATTTTCTAAGAGAAATATTACACAATCTGATCAAAACAAAGGTGACATTATTTGACGTGTACTACGTCTTGGATTCTCATTATTTTATACATTCTCAGTTGGTTTATCCCGAGGTCGTTTAGACCCCACACTAGACTTTTCATGTCTAATTTTATATGTATAAATGTGTTCAAAGAATTCAACATTATCTGATTCAATTATCGTATTTTTATTATTATTCGGATGTTTGGATTTATGAACAAAAACCTACATTCTTTACTACTTTTAGCATATCCTATGAACACGCAGTCCACAGTCTTAGGTCCTATCCTTACTCTTTTAGGCATAGGAACTTGGACCTTCGCTAGACACCTCTACACTTTGAAATATTTCAAGTTTGGTTTCTTTTCTTATGATTGTGTCTTACTATAGGGCACTCTATTGAGTATTCGATTAGATGTAAGGATATCTTCCCCCACAAGTTTTCCAGTAAACCTGAACTTATTAGTAAGACATTCATTATTTCCTTCAAGGTTTGATTTTTTATTTTCGTAATTTCATTAGATTGAGGTGAATACGGGACCGTAGTTTGATGGACAATTTCATTCTGTACACATATTTACGCAAAGGGAGATTCATATTCTCCGCACCTATCACTTCTTATTATTTTGATCTTTTTCTCTAACTGATTTTCAACTTTTAATTTATATTGCCTAAACACATCTATTGCTTTATCCTTACCATTTAGAAAATAGACTTAACAATATTTAGTGCAATCGTCAATAAAAACTATAAAATATTTTTTCCCACCATAAGATGGTGTTGACTTCATATCACAAATGTCAGTGTGAATTAAGTCTAAAGGATTGGAATTCCTTTCAACAGACATATACGGATGCTTAGCATACTTTGATTTTACACATATTTGATATTTTGATTTATTGCACTCAAAGTTTGGCAAAACTTTTATGTTAAATAGTTTTCACAATATTTTGTAATTGACATGTCCAAGTCATTCATGCCATAAATTCTAAGACTCGAGCAAGTAAGAAGAAACTGAACTTTTATTGATTTCAACATTCATTACATTCATTTTGAATTGGCCCTCAGTGAGGTAGCCTTTTCCTACATACACTTCTCCTTTACTAAGTATAATTTTTCTGGAAATAAATACACATTTGAATCCATTTTTGTTAAGAAGTGATGTAGAAATCAAGTTCTTACGTTACTCTGGTACATACAGAACATTGTTCAAAGTCAACACTTTACCTGATATCATTTTAAGGCAGACTTTTCCTATTCCTTCAACTTTTGCAGTTGCAGAGTTGGCCATATATATCTTTTCTTCGCCTTGAGCCAGAGTAAAAACAACAAACAACTCCTTATTTGCCCAAACGTGGAGGGTGGCACCAAAATCCATCTATCATTTTTGAGGATTTCCCACCAAGTTGTATTCAGACACCATAACACAGAGATCGTCCGTTTCTTTCTCGAATTCAGCCATATTGTCTTGGTCCTTCTTTTTTAATATTTTTGGGGCACGATAATCCGTTGAATTATGGCCAATCTTGCCACACTTAAAGTATTTTCTCTTGAACTTCTTCTTTTATTGATTGCTTTCCTGTCCAGCTTTCTTCCGTTGTTTGGTATTGTTGTGGTCGGCTTCTACAATATTTGCTCTACTTATTATAGAGTTTCCTTTCGACCTTCTTTTCGCGAATTTGTTGTCTTCTTTAATGTGAAGTCTTACTATAAGAACTTTGACTGATATCTCCTTTCCTTATGTTTCAAGTAGTTGTTGAAGTCCTTCAACATAGGTGGTAACTTTACTATTTTTGCCACGACTTTAAATGCCTCGTTCACGATCAAACCTACAATAAAGTTGATGTAAACATCAATAACATTTTTAATATGTTCAATTAAGGTATTTATTAAACTTATACCTTCCACGAGGAGATCGTAGATGATCACTTGCATTTCCTGGACTTGAGATACAACAGGTTTGCTATCAATTATTTTAAACTCAAGGAATCTTGCAACAAAGAACTTCTTGGTTCCAGCATTCTCAGTCTTGTATTTTCTTTCTAGCGTTCCCCACAACTCTTTTACAGTCTTCGTTCCACTGTACACATTGTACAATTCATCATGAGGGCCATTTAGAATGTAGTTCCTGCATAGGAAATCAGAGTGATTCCACGTCTCTATAACGGGAAATTTATCCTAGTTCGAAGTTCCCTCAGGCACCTCTGGAGCTTCTTCAGAAGTGAATCTTTAAAGATATAGAGTTGTAAGATAGAAGAACATCTTCTGTTGCCATCTTTTGAAATCAACACCCGTGAATTTTTTAGGTTTCTTCGCTGGTACTATTGCCTGCGGAGCACTCATATGACTCATTGTGGCAACATTAGTTGCTACTACAGGCATTGTTGTATCATTCACTTGGCTGTCACTAGTCATTTTCCTATCACAACAAGACAATAACTTTAGTGTATCGAAATACTACTTATAAAGTTGTAGCAACTTTAAACACCCCTTGTTACTAGTTGAACGATGAAGTTTTTATGAATTCCAATCGTCAACCGACTGATCTTTTAACTTGTGATGAAGATTTTATTTCTTCAAACCACTAGTTATGTTCAAACGGAGTAAAAAGCTTAAAGCTTTAATCTCCAGAAACTAAAAGTATACAAATTATGTAAAGTTATTTATTTCCTTTCGATTGTTATTTTCAATGTTTTTGGGGTACAAAAATCTATATTTAGGCACAACAACTTCAACACCAGTTCAAGTCTAAAAAAAAAAACACCTACGAAGTTACACAATACCTTCAACATAAGATAAAAAATAATTTATCCAAGAAGTGTGTTATAATTTTAGAAATAAGATGAAACAAAAAGTTAAAGCCAAGTCCTCCAAATTCACGGAGTGTCCTTAATGAAATAATATCCCTCAAGTACCCGAGGTTATGGAATTTTCCTCTCAGGATAAAATAGCTTTCAATCTAACAATAACGGTACCTTATATTATTGGATTCGTCGAACTTAATAACGGTACCTTATATTATTGGATTCGTCGAACTTACTCAATAGTTAATGATCACAATCAGTTTTTAAAGAGAAGATGATTGTTTTAGATGTCGAAAATCATGTCTATACATGAGGAATATGTCAGGTATTTATAGACTTAATGTGCCCCTTTAGAAAGGAAGCATTGGTGCAGGAAAAAGGCACTTTTTCAGTACATTCACATTACCTACGCCCAGTCTGTGCTGGAACTGCGTCCGATCTGCTACCGCAGGTGACACTGTCCAAATTCCAAAGGCTTTTGCATTACACCTATGCTGGACCTTCTACCGCTAGTTGCCATGTGCGCGTGCAGATCACTTATTTGCATAAAATAGTGTGTCCTTTACCTCGAAGGATTGCATCCCTTCGAGGTGCGATGTGCATGTGCTTGCCCAGCGTCAGAAATGTGCCCGCATATGGAGAAAAATAATTCTATGAGATTCTTTGGATTAAATTTCACTCTTTCTTCAAGTTTCCAATAAATTTTCTCTAAAAGGATAGATCTCACCAATCAATCATTTGACAAATCCAAATCGAAGTTGAGGCCGAGCGAGCGAGGACGACGATGACGCTAGGCACCTCCTTGTTCTTGCCTCACTATCCAAGTGGAGATGTGTTTCTCAATATAAACACATGAAAGCTTATTTCTCCCACCAATGTGGGAGAATTTAGTACACTTTTCTTTTTTAGCACACTTTCTATTTTTGTGTGGACTCACTTTCCCTCCACTATTTTTCCTTCATTTTCCATTCACACATACACCTTCAACCCAAAACCCCCTACATGAATGGGGAATGACTATCTTTTGAAGAATTTATGGATAAGCATGTGATCATTTAGCAAAGATTGATTGTATCTGG
>NC_061121.1:22969993-22982295 GCF_002878395.1 Capsicum annuum | reverse complement strand
ATCTGGATAAGTGAGTTTTCCTTTGAACTTTCCATAGTGAACATGCATCGGATGCACTAAGTCAATTGATAGATTTGATATCTTTGAACCGTCGAGCGTTAATGTACACCTAGACAACATATGTCACACAACCAGCCTTTTACCATTTATTGATCTTACAATTTTATTCATTTTATCTATGCATATGTCATAGTTTCATGAGAGCTTAGAGAATAGGACTTTACTAACATTCTCCTTGAATCGGCTTTACTTCGCCCTTACGTAGGCAAATTTCTAAATGTTTAATCCTTTAAATTAAACTATTTCATAAAATCTGCCAAATTTAGATAATCATTAAAAGACTTCACACCATAAGTCTTATCCTTGTTTACTAAATATTGTCTACATCATGATAATGAGTTGGTTATAATGACAATGTTGAACCTGTCAAACACAACTTTGTTTGATCTCTGTGAGATCTTGGGATCTCTAGTCTGTCAGGTAGAGTTACTGCCATGCTGACTTGTCCTAGGCCTTAAACCCATTCCCTTGGATGTACTCTCAACTCTTTCTTTAGATAGGCCTTTTGTAAGTGGATCTGACACATTATCCTTTGACTTTACATAGTCAACAGTGATAATTCTACTAGAGAGAAGTTCTCTAACGATATTATGTCTCCATTTTATGCGATGAGATTTACTGTTGTACATCATGCTCCCCGCCCTACCTATTGTAGCTTGACTATCATAGTGTATACATACATGTGCCAATGGTTTGGGCTAATAAGGAATATATTCCAAGAAATTCTGGATCCATTCTGCTTCTTCATCGATTTTATCTAATGCGATAAATATGATTCTATTGTAGAGTGAGCAATATATGTCTGTTTGGATGATTTCCAAGAGACTGCACCTCCACTTATTGTAAATATGCATCCACTCGTGGATTTTACTTCATTTGATCCAGTGATCCAGTTTGCATCCCTATATCATTCAAGTACCATGGGATATTTATTATAATGCAAAGCATAGTCTTGGGTGTATTTAAGAGACACCAAAACCCTTTTCATTGACATTCAATGAGTTTTGTTGGGATTACTCATGTACCGACTTAATTTACTAATAGCACATGCTAAGTCTGGTCGTATACAATTCATTATATACATTAAACATCCTAATACTCTTACATACTTTATTATGGGGAACTTTCACCATTATTCTTTTGAAGTGCAAAGGTCACATCCAATGGAGTCTTGGAAATACCAAATTCCATGTACTTGAATTTGTCATGTACTTTTTTATGTAGTGAGACTGTGACAATGCCAATACTTGGGGAGTTCCATGGATTCTTATTCCTAAGGTCATATCCACAACTCCAAGGTCTTTCATATCAAACTTGCTCTCGAGCATTCATTTTGTGGCCTTTATATCAGAAATATCTCTACTGATGATCAACATATCATCCACATATAAAAAAATGACTTGGTGATTTGGAGTTTCTTTAATGTAAATACATTTATGACATTCATTTATCTTGAAGCCATTTGGCAATGTGATTTGGACAAACTTTCCATGCCACTGTTTAGGTGCTTGTTTTAGTCCATAAAGAGACTTAACAAGTTTACACCCATTATTTTCTTTTTCTGGAACCATAAAATCCTCGGGTTGTTCCATATAAATTTCATCCTCCAATTCTCCATTCAGGAATGCTGTTTCTACATCCATTTGATAGATTTCAAGATCATATATCACCTCTATCGTAATTAACGTTCAAATCAATGTTATCCTTGTTAATGGTGAGTGTGTATCAAAGTAATAAAAGCCTTTTTTCTATTTAAAACCTTTTACTACAAATTTTTCCTTGTATTTATCAATAGTACCATCCGCTTTTATTTTCCTTTTGAAGATCTATTTAGAACCTAAAGGTTTATTTTCAGGAGGAAGATCAACCAATTCTCATGTATGGTTACTTAAGATTGAATCAATCTCACTATTGACTACCTCTTTACAAAAGGATGAGTTTGAAGATGCCATTGCTTCTTTAAACATTTGAGGTATATTTTCTAAGAAAAATATTACAAAATCCGAACCAAGCAAAGTTGACATTCTTTGATGTGTACTATGTCTTGGATTCTCATCATTATGTGCATCCTCACTTGGTTCATCCCGAGGTCGTTTAGATCCCTACTAGACTATTCATGTTTAATTTTATACGGATAAATCTGTTAAAAAATTCAGCATTATTTATTCAATTATCGTATTTCCATTGATATCCGAATATTCGGATTTATGAACCAAACACTGACATACTTTACTACTTTTAGCATATCCTATGAATACGCAGTCCACCGTCTTAGGTCCTATCCTTACTTTACTACTTTTAGCATATCCTATGAATACGCAGTCCACCGTCTTAGGTCTTATCCTTACTCTTTTAGGCATAGGAACTTGGACCTTCGCTACACACTGCCACACTTTGAAATATTTCAAGTTGGGTTTTCTTCCTTTCCATTTTTTTATATGAATTGATTGTGTATTACTATGGGGAACTCTATTGAGTATTCGGTTAGCTGTAAGGTTAGCTTCCCCCCATAAGTTATGCGATAAACCTGAACTTATTAGTAAGACATTCATTATTTCCTTCAAGGTTTGGTTTTTCTTTTCCACAATTTCATTAGATTGAGGTGAATACCAGGCCTTAGTTTGATGGACAATTTTATTCTTTACACATATTTGTGCAAAGGGAGATTTATATTCTCCGCCCCTATCACTTCTTATCATTTTGATCTTTTTCTTTAACTGATTTTCAACTTCTATTTTATACTGCCTAAACACATCTATTCTTTCATCCTTACTATTTAGCAAATAGACATAATAGTATCTAGTGCAATCGTCAATAAAAGTTATAAAATACTTTTTTCCACCACGAGATGGTGTTGACTTCATATCACAAATGGCAGTGTGAATTAAGTCTAAGGGATTGGAATTCCTTTCAACGGACTTATACAGTTGCGTAGCATACTTTTATTCCACATACATTTGATATTTTTATTTATTGCACTTAAAGTTTGGCAAAACTTCTAGGTTAATCAATTTTGCCAGTGTTTTATAATTGATAGGTCCAAGTCATTCATGCCATAAATTCTAAGACTCAAGCAAGTAAGAAGAAACTGAACTTTTATTGATTTTAACATTTATTACATTCATTTTGAATAGACCCTCAGTGAGGTAGCCTTTTCCTACATACACTTCTCCTTTACTAAGTACAATTTTTTCAGAAATAAATACACATTTGAATCTGTTTTTGTCAAGAAGTGATTTAGAAATCGAGCACAGATCGTCCGTTTCTTTCTTGGATTCAACCATATTTTCTTGGTCCTTCTTTTTCCCTTTATTTGGGGCACCACTATTCGTTGACTTATGGCAAATCTTGCCACAGTTAAAATATTTTCTCTTGAATTTCTTCTTAGGTTGATTGCTTTCCTGTCTACCTTTCTTCCGTTGTTTGGTGTTGATGTGGTCGTTTTCTACAATATTGTCTCCACTTATTATAGAGTTTTCTTTCGACCTTCTTTCTGTGGCTTTGTTTTTGTTCTTTAATGCGCAGTCTTACTATAAGATCTTTGAATGATATCTCCTTTCGATTATATTTGAAGTAGTTGTTAAAGTCCTTCCACATAGGTGGTAATTTCTCTATTTTCGCCGCGACTTGAAACAGCTCGTTCACGATCAATCCAACAATAAAGTTTATGTAAACATCAAGAACATTTTTAATATGTTCAACTAAGGTATTCATCAAACTCATACCTTCCGCGAGGAGATGTGGATGATCACTTCCAGTTCCTGGACTTAAGATATAACAGACTTTCTATCAATTATTTTAAACTCAAGGAATCTTGTAACGAAGAAGTTCTTGGTACCAACAACCTCAGTCTTGTATTTTCATTCTAGCCTACCCCACAAATCTTGTAATTTCCCTCAAATACCCGAGGTTATGGAATTTTCCTCCCAGGATAAAATGACTTTTAATCCAACAATAGCGGGACCTTAAATTATTGGA
Source organism: Capsicum annuum (assembly GCF_002878395.1). NCBI lineage: Eukaryota > Viridiplantae > Streptophyta > Magnoliopsida > Solanales > Solanaceae > Capsicum > Capsicum annuum. The sequence continues at coordinate 22,978,257 of NC_061121.1, read as the reverse complement.
TTCGTCGAACTCACTCTATAGTTAATGATCACAATGAGTTTTTAAAGAGAACAAGATTGTTTTAGCTGTCAAAAATCATGTCTATAGCTGTCAAGATTGTTTTCGTTTGATGACAAGGACACAAAAACAAAAAAAAAAACAAAATAAATCAAAAGGAAAAGATAATAGGTATCTTTTTTTCCAAACAAAAAGAAAAATTTATCTAAATGTGGAAACCGATTCTAGTGATTATGACATGCATTTTGAATCGAACAGCCAGATCTACCCACACCAATTATTACAACTTTTATCCACTTATTGAGCTTGAAATTTAGCCAATCCTGAACTCATTCCTTCTGGCTAACAACTCTCCTTCGGCTAGTGGCACCTCAATGGATTTTTGCCAACGAGCCTATCTTATTTTTACTTCTTTCTCAGCTTACAGTCGCCTTATGGTGCCCAATAGGGTTTTCACCAATAAGACTCTTTTTTTTTTTCATTTTTTTAGAATAAAAACCCGAAATATGAAATATCATGCACCCATAACATGTTTAGCCTTGACATTCTCAAATATTGATCTGAAGGTCTTTCTTTGGTTATAACTTGGATTTTGGATAGGGTTAGAAAGAAAGGTCGGCATGAAGCTCAAAATTTACACAACATTGGGTAAAATATTCAACTTTTGGAATCGATTCTTTTAAGAGAATAAAATTTTGCCCCAATTTTCTTCCATTCTGGGTAATTTGAATTTTCTTTTAGTTGGACCGAACCCCAGAGTAGGGCTGCCTACGTATCTTATCATAGCAAGAATCAGGTCAAACGTAGTTCAGACTCGTCATTCATTTTCTTGATTTTGAATTTTTGATTAATTTCTTCTTCTTCTACTTCATTTTTTTTTCTACTTTTTTTTTTACTTTAATTCGATTCCAAAAGAGGGGTACGAAGAAAAATAAAAGCTCAAAAGGGGTAAGCAAAGGTTGATATATTATTCGGATAGTAGAACGAAATGCCTTCATCATTTCAATCTTTTAAAATGCAAGTACAAAACATACATAATGTAATTGTACATGAATATCATACATAATATCTTTTAACTGCATCAGCACTGACCGACATTCCTTCTATTTTGCCTTCTATATCAGTGAGATATAAATCGCCATTAGGTAACACTTTCTTCACCATGAATGGTGCATGCCAATTAGGAGAAAATTTGCCTTTGGCTTTAATCTGATGGGGTAGGATGCGTCTTAGTACTAACTGACCAACTTCAAAGTGTCTATGACGCACCATTTTGTTATATGCTCATGCCATTCTCTTCTAGTATAGTTGTCCATGACATACTGATGTTAATATTTTCTCATCAATCAAGCTTAATTGCTCCAAACGAGTCTTGACTCATTGGTCATCACCAACTTCAGCTTCTTCAAATACTCGAAGAGATAGAATTTCAATCTCTGCAGGTGTAACTGCTTTAGTTCCGTCCACCAACAAGTAAGGAGTTGCACCAATTGAAGTCCAAACTATAGTACGATAACCCAACAAAGCAAAATGTAACTTTTCATGCCATTGTCGGGAACCTTGCACCATCTTGTGAAGTATTTTCTTTAGGTTCTTGCTAGCAGCTTCTACAGCTCCATTCGCTTTCGGGCGATAAGGAGTTGAATTTTGATGCATAATCTTAAATTGTTGAAATACTTCTTACATTAAATGACTGTTGAGATTTACAGCATTATACGTGATAATTATCTTTGGAATGCCAAATCGATAAATAATATTGGAGTGAATAAAATCAACCACTGCTTTCTTGGTCACTGATTCGAAAGTCGTTGCTTCCATCCACTTCATGAAATAATCAATGGCTACCAAGATGAACCTATGTCCATTCGAGGCTATTAGTTCAATTGGTCCAATTACGTCCATTTTTGTAATGCCCCAAAAACGGGTCCCAGAGCGTCACACGGTGCTTGAGGCTACGAGTAGCCCCAAGCTAACCCTTTGAGCCATTTTCATTTAGTTCAACATAAATCAACGGGGTTTCCATAAATAACCCTCAAATATCAACAGAGTAATCATCATCCAAGAATAAAAAAATTTCAGAAAGATAACAAAATACGACTTATTAGTTAACTCCCAACATCTATACTAGTTTGACAAGCCTCTAAGAAAATCAATAAAACCAGCGAGCCATTGAGACATACCCCAACTAACTCATACTCAGTTATCAAATGTAAACAATTCCATGAAACCAACATCAGACATCACGTCCTTGGAACATGAGGACACACCACAACAGAGGATGTAGAACAGCGTGCCCGAAAATCACTGTCGACCCTGGAACTGAGCACCTGAACCTACATTCCGAGAAAATGCAGCCCACATCCGAAGATGTGGGTCAGTACCATGGAAAGGAACCGAGTATATGGGGGTGTATGCAGTTGCATAAACATCATCATCATCAATATTTATAAGAAATGTGCAGGTTGTATGAAAGACTTACATAGCCCGAAGAAAATCATCATAATCATGAGAGGATGAAATAAGTATAATAACACATGTAAGTCATCATATAATTTGTCAATCACTTTCAGTTCATCAAGAATATCAGTTCTCATAATGTAAATATCATTTAAATCTTTTGAAAGAATAATTTTCACAATTCCACTTTCAAATCACTTCACCATTCACCATAGACACAAGGAAACACACACACACTGGGAGATCCTATAACCGACATAAACCATGTGAGCCACATGGAGTCCAACGTAGAACCCACATTGGGGAGAGCCATCCTATCCTTTCCATTGGAGTAGGACTATCGATATCAAATCCACACAAACTAGTGATCACTATATAAATTAACCTCAGGCTCACTCCTACGGGGGCACGTAGTTCCAGGGAAGTAAGGTCGCTTTATACCTCCCACTCGGTGCTAAAGATTTCTCCCAAACTTAGCTCAGATCATTTCAAAGACAATCCACAACAAAAAAATTTCAGTAATATATAAATATACATCGGGAGCCATCATGCTTCCCATCTATCAAAATCAACCACGTTGTGAATTTCTTTCACACTCGAGTTAAAAAGAACTCCATCAAGACCAAAAGGTCAAATCATTCAAAATATCTCAAATATTCAACATCAACGTGCTTATAACACACACTTTCTAAAAAAACACAATTTCCAATGGGGATTCACGACCCAAATATCAAAATCATGATAAATATCGTTCAAGATTCATTTTTTATATCTCCACGCATGTAAATTCATCTTTCAAAATCATAAACATCAAGATTTCATAATAATCATCATAAGATATGGGTTCATGCTTCAAATTCATAAAAAATCAAATAAAAATCATGCCTTTGTAAAGAAAATTACTTTTGGGCACAAGAACGAAAGATAGTTTATGTTGAAAAACCCCACATACCTTGAATGATGAACTTTAGATCAGTACTCGTTTTGGAGATGTTAATCGTGCCTTTGAATGATGGTTCTTGGAGTTATTGAACAAGGAACTTGGAATCTTGAATAAATTTACAGAATTAATGGTGAACTTTGGAGGTTCTTGAAGTTCTTGAACTAGGAACTTGGAATCTTGAATAAATTTGCAGAATTAATAGTGAACTTTGGAGGTTCTTGAAGTTGGATGTAGGAGCTTAAGATTTTCTTTTTGAGGGAATTTGATGAAATATAACATATAATACTTCTAATAGGCTTTAATATAGGGTTTGGACGGATTTAGGGTGAGGGGGAATGACCAAAACGCGACTGAAAATTAAATAATTCTCGAATCTGTCCTTTGGTGGACTGTTTTGATAGTCTGAAGTAGATCGACCATAACTTTTTGCTCCAATAGACAAATTAGATGAAACTAATTTCATCGGAAGGAGGACTCGCAGAGCTTTCCGTTGATATATAGTAGATCACCCAGATCATTATGTACAAGGAGTTATGATCGTTTAAAGTTGGAGAAAAAATACACCAGGCCTCAGTACTTTTTCCTGCACGTTTTAGTTCGATCGGAATGTTCATAACTCATCACTTGGGTGTCTGTTTTGGATGATCCACATATCGTTGGAAAGCTTATTCGATACTCTACGCAATGGTGGGTTATCATCTAAGACATTTCACACGAAAAATTTATAATTCAATCTAGAAGATAGAACCCAGCAGGTTTACGCATAAAATTTCAACAAAAAATTTTCCGGGGTATTACATCATCCCCCCTTGGATACAATCGTCCTCGAATGATGCTAGACATGCAAATATTAGATAGGAAATAGAGCATATAGCTGAAACCATTCGTTAGACTCATCACCACATCGTTTCTCACTCCGAATGTAACATAGAATGCATAAATTCAAGAAACTACAGCTGAACACATAATAAATGATAGCTGAACTGCTGCAACTTTTATCAAAAGTGCATGATTTAGGAAAGAACGGTACCTTCGGCTTGATCGGAGTTCGCGGAAAATAGGTGCGAGTACTTGGATCGCATATCCGCCTCAGCTTCCCAAGTTGCACCCTCAACAGATTGATTTCGCCACAACACTTTGACCAAGGGAACTTCTTTGTTTCTTATTATTCGGACACTGAAATCAAGAATCTCAACAGGAATCTCATCAAAAGAAAGATTTTCTTGAATATTAGTACTCACAGAGGATTCCACTACCACAGCATCGCTAATATGCTTTCTAAGCATGAAGACATGGAATATTGGATGAACAGAGGAAAGCTCGGAAGGCAACTTGACCTCATAAGCTACCTTACCAACACGACTAAGAATTTTGTAAGGACCAACATAACGGGGACTAAGCTTCCCCTTTTTTCCGAATCTCTTCACCCCTCTCACGGGTGAAATTTTCAGATACACTAGGTCACCAACTTCAAACTCAAGGTCTCTCCTTCTAACATCCGCATATGACTTCTGACGACTCTGCCCAGTTTTCAACCTTTCCCTAATCAACTTAACTTTTTCCATAGCCTCAAATACCAAATCAGGACCACTCACAGCCGCTTCACCCACCTCGAGCCAACCTATGGGTGATCTACACTTTCTCTCATATAAGGCTTCAAACGGAGCCATGCCAATACTAGAGTAGAAACTGTTATTGTAAGCAAACTCTATCAAAGGTAAGTGATCATCCCAACTTCCCTTAAAGTCAAGTGCACAAGCTCTCAACATATCCTCTAAAGTCTAGATGGTCCGCTCAGCCTGACCATAGGTCTGAGGATGAAAGGCAAAACTTAAAAGCACTTGGGTACCAAGACCCTTCTAAAAAGCTTTCCCAAATTACGAAGTGAACTGAGTACCCCTATCCGAAATGATAGACAGGGGAACTCCATGCAGTCTGACTAGATCTCGGATATGCAATCTAGCGTAATCCTCAGAAGTACATGAAGTATGAACAGGCAAGAAATGAGCAGACTTAGTCAATCTATCAACCACAATCCAAATGGAATCATGATGACGTCGGGAAGGAGGTAAACCAATCACGAAGTCCATATTTATCTATACCCACTTCCAGGTGGGAATACTAAACTCTTGCATCATACCACCAGGTCTTTGGTGTTCAACCTTAACCTGTTGGCATGTTGCACACTTAGCTACAAACGCTGCTATATCTTTATTCATGCCACTTCACCAATAGATTTCCCGCAAGTCTCAGTACATCTTGGTGGCTCCAGGATGAATAGAATATTGCGCCGCGTGTGCTTCAGCCATAATCCTCTGTCTCAGATCATCAACATTCGGGACACACAATCTACCCTACAATCTCAACACACCATCTCCCCCTTGGGAGAAAACCTCTACTTTTTGGTCCTTGACTGACTCCTTCAGTCTGACCAAATTAGCATCTAAGTATTGCTTTTCCTTCACTTGCGAAACCAAGGATGATTCGGAACTATTCTGAACCCCTATACTACCTTCAGCAGAGTCAAACAACCTAACCCCCAATCTAGCCAAACGATATACATCACGAGCCAACTCTTTCTTACCTTCTACCACATGCGAAACATTATCCATGGACGCTCTACATAGGGCATCCGCCACAATATTGGCCTTGCCTGGATGGTACAACACACTCATATCATAGTCCTTTAACAATTCTAACCATCGACTCTGTCTAAGATTCAATTCTCTCTGGGTAAACACATACTGCAGACTCTTATGATCAGTGAAAACATCAACATGGACACCATACAAATAGTGTCTCCAGATTTTCAATGCAAACACAACAGCAGCCAACTCAAAGTCATGGGCGGGGTAGTTTTTCTCATGGGGTTTTAACTGTCTAGAAGCATAAGCTATCACCTTACCCTTCTGCATCAATACGCAACCCAACCCAACTCTCGAAGCATCACAGTACACCACAAAACCCTCAACGCCTTCAGGCAAAGTCAAAACAGGGGCTGAAGTGAGTCGAGTCTTCAACTCTTAAAAACTCTTCTCACAAGATTCGGACCATAAGAACTTCACTTTCTTTTGGGTCAACCGAGTCATAGGAGACGCTATAAAGGAAAAACCCTCAACAAAATGGAGGTAATAGCCAGCTAAACCCAAGAAACTTCAGATATCAGTCGGAGAAATAGGTCTAGGCCAATTTCTAACAGCTTTAGTCTTTTGGGGATCAACTCTAATACCCTCGGAAGAAGTGATATGACCCAGAAAAGCAACTCACCTTAGCCAAAACTCACACTTACTGAACTTGACAAACAACTTGTGATCTCTAAGGGTTTGTAAGATAGTTCGGAGATGATCAGAATGTTCATCCTCACTACGGGAGTACCCCAGTATATCATCGATGAACACTATGAAAAGCATATCCACATATGGTCTGAACACTCGATTCATGAGGTCCATGAAAGCTGCTGGGGCATTAGTTAACCCAAAAGACATAACAAGAAACCCAAAATGGCCATAACGAGTTCGAAAAGCATTTTTTGAGATGTCACACTCCTACACTCCTTAACCACATGACTAGACACTCCAGTCACAAACTTACTCATATTAGCCCGATTATCAGCCACTAAGTCAGGAGCATACTTGGCCAACTGATTGAACTTTAGACAGTACTCCCTAACAGTCATAGAGCCCTGTCACAGGTTCATAAACTCTTCTACCTTCACCTCCCTCATCTCCAAAGGGAAAAACTTATCCAGGAATGCATCTTCGAACTCTTGCCAAGTCGTACGGACAACTCCTTAACCTCTACCTTTCCTCCAAGCAACAACCCAGTCATAAGCGAGGTCTTTCAACTGATACGCAGCCAACTCCACATTATGTTTCTCAGATACATGCATCACCTGAGTAAGCTTCTGCACCTCCTCTAAAAACAACCGTGGATCTTCATCAGACTTGGACCCATAGAATTCCAGCAGATTCATTCGCATGAAGTCACGGATCCTGACAGCAGCTGAATCACCTCCCTACTGCTATGGAGCCGAGGTCGGGTTATGCTGAATATTTGCAGTAACAGCTTGGGCCAGCGCCTGAAAGGCTGCCTAAAATTCAGCATAAGACACGTTTTCATTCAATGGGTCAACGGATTGAGGTTACTAACCATCATTATTTCTTCTCGCTCGATGTGGAGGCATATTTCTGAAAGAAGAGAGCACGAATCAATAGCAGAGAGAGACACTTTAAGCACGATAGACTTCTGAAAGAAAGAATCACACTTTTTCCTAAAACATCTTGTAGTCTCTTGCTCATAGATATGGCGCGCTACACACCGATGATCAAGACTCTACTTAACGCGGCTTGTCAGACTCCCTAGGACAGTTTAAACCATTAGGCTCTGATACCAAGTCTGTAAAACCCAAAAAATGGGTCCCGGAGTGTCACACAGTGCTTGAGGCTACGAGTAGCCCCAAGCTAACCCTTTGAGCCATTTTCATTCAGTTCAACACAAATCAACGAGGTTTCCATAAATAACCCTCAAATATCAACACAGTAATCATCATCCAAGAATAAAAGAATTTTAGAAAGATAACAAAATACGACTTATTAGTCAACTCCCAACATCTATACTAGTATGACAAGCCTCTAAGAAAATCAATAAAACCAGCGAGCCATTGAGACATGCCCCAACTGACTTATACTCAGTTATCAAATGTAAACAATTTCATAAAACCAACATCAGACATCACGTCCTCAGAACATGAGGACTCACCAAAACAGAGAGTGTAGAATAGCGTGCTCGAAGAATCACTGTCGAACTTGGAATTGAGCATCTGAACCTACATTCCGAGAAAATGCAGCCCACATCTTCGAATGTGGGC